>NC_084795.1:161265536-161582301 GCF_963169125.1 Humulus lupulus
GAGTAAAGAAGTACTCCTTGTTGTAGTGCCCCACGTTTGATATATGGGTAGTACCACTCAAGAACGTCCGACCGGTCTCCTGGTGGCAGAAGTGAAAAAAGCCCGTCCCGTTGTGCTGTGGGTTGGACTTGAGGTCAAAAAGATAGTTGACCTCGTGGGGTGAAGGTTCTGGCCATTTGTTAAGTTTGTACAGAACATAGAGTGCGGCCTGCATTCTATATCCATTTGGGGTTATTTGGAAGGGAGCGACGCCGAAATAATTGGCCACCCCCACAAAGAAGGGATGAAGAGGGAGATAAGCTCCCGCCTCGATGTGATACCGAGACAAGGCGCTGTTCGCCCCTCCTGGACGGTTAGCCCTCTGGTCCACGGTGGGACCTATAATGGTTACCCCCGTAAGGGGGAATTTCCAGAAGCAGTTGGCAACCATTCGAAGGCTCACCGAACTGGCTGGGGGAGTATACCACTCGACATCAGGCGGATTCCGATGACGAGGACGAGCCCTAGTTTGGATATTAGGGTCAGGAAGAAGATTTTCTCGACCGCTGGTCGAGGGAGCCCTAGCCTGCGAATCAGGCTGGGCAGGAGGAGTAGGGTTACTTTCAGACTCGAGCCTTTTCTTTCGAGAAGACTTGGAGCGGGCCATTGGAGAGGAAGGATGTGGTCTGGAAGAGGGTCGTGAGAAAGGAATCTCGTGGACACGTACAGCTGGTTGTTCTTCCCCCTCGAGCAGCTGGGCAAGAAGGTCGTCGTCGATGGGTCTTTCACCTCCCCACAAATCTGGCATTAAAGTCTGCAAACAGAAGAATGGGGAGGTGAGGAAATAGAACTCTAAAAAGCTTGATAGAATAACGCTGGTTGAGTATAAAAGTTAGGCTTTTATACAACAGCATTATATCAAAAAGCTAGTTTTTCTACACGAACAGTTTGAAAAGTGGATCAAAGGGTGAAAGTAAAAAGTTTTTCTTTAAAAGCTTTTTCAACTCCCCTTAGGGCGGGAAAAATTTATTTTTCAACTGCCTTAAAAATTGAAATGTTACTTCGGTTTTATGTCCTAAAAAGTATGATCCTGGGTTTTTAAACTAACTCGTAACTCTACTACGCCTACAAAACATCCTGTCTACAAGCATTTTAAACCAGAAACAGAAACACTTAAACAGTATACCACCAGAAGCATGCATCACGAGAAATTAGAAGCATGGGGTTTCGAAAACTCACCAAGAAAAGTGATCGTGAATGCGGAAGAAAGGTCTTCGGAGATTAAAGAGTCCGCGGTCTGAGTCTTGGAAGTGCAGGAAAACGGTCTCCGGAGATGATGAAAGCTTCGGATTTTAGGGTTTTCTGCAAAGATAATGGCGTGCGTAAAAAGAAGGAAGAAGCTTCGACGGTCTTATATAAGTTTGTCTCTGATATTAAAAAAGTGTAATCATTAGTTTTCCTTTTTCGAAGTATGGGGAAACGTGATGGCCGTCGAAATCGTTTCTGGGGAACTGAAAAGGCATGATTAGACAGAAGTGGGTTGCTTTTCTCGAGAGCACACGAAGGGTTCTGACACGTCAGGAAGGGTTACCGAAGAGTCGTTCGTTCAAAGTTTATTTACTGTTCGTAGTAAACAAACTTTGGGGGGCAAATGTTATCCAATAAATTAGCGTTGGTGACGTGGCAAATAATCTCTTGACACGTGTCTGATACCTGGAAGCGTCTGCTAGAGTATCACCAGGAGACACAGTAGAAGCAGGGCAAGCCTGTCTTACCCGCGACCAGTCTGGTCGGTAGTTCCGCATACAAGGCAACATTTATGGGAAGATCTTTATGAATCCCGAATTTATCTCATACAATCTTCTGGATACCCGATTATTCAGGGATGAATATCTGTAACAATCTCTTGTAACCCTCCTTGAGCCTATAAATAGCAAGGGATAGCTCAAAGGAGGGGACTTCTCTCACTTTTTAGTCATTCAAAAATATAGTAATTTTCCAAGTAATTTTGTATTGTTCTTGAGAAGAAGGTGAAACTCATTAAACCCTGGTTCCTTGATCATCCTTCTGATTTTACAGCAATATTATTCTAAGTGCACGTAGGTCATTACCAAATCCTGGGGCCGAACCACTATAAATTATTGTGTCTTCTTTACTTTTGTCATTGCGTTCTTCTCCATACATCCGTCCATATCAATCACGTTTTGACTCCGTGTTAGTTGGCCAAATCTTGGGTCAACACATTACAATATAAAGCTTAACCCTCTAAAGTATTCATTTGGAGAAGGGTCAGGAAATTTCTTAGAAATGGACGACAGAACTGCATTTATTGATTATATCAATATACTACAAAGTAAACTTTGTAAATATAACTCTATAAATACCTAGAGTTCAATTCCATATTTATAGTCCAGTAATCATGGAATTAATAAATGTAGAGTCCAAGAACATTAATTAGCTAGTTAGATAGTAGTAATAGTAATAACTAGTAGTAGTTATAGTATGTTTATTACTATGGATTTTGGTTCAAGACGGGACTTAGTTGGACACTCGTAGTAACACTTGTAGATTTTATAAGTTTAACCTATAGTTTAAGAATTATAACCTAAGGATTGATTAATATGACTGATTATGAAGATGATATTATTATACTATAAGGTTTAGATAGACCCTATAAGATAATGACACTTGTCATGTGTATGTTTATTGAGAAATTAAGTATTTTTGAGGAATAGTTTATTAAGAGTAATATTTGAAAATCCTAGAGTCTGCCAGCAGCTTTGAAATCGTTATAGGACTCAGTCAAAGTTGTTTACTCAATTCAAATTAGGCTGAAAAAGTGTAATTACGTATATAATATTTCAGCATATGCCGATATATCGCAGCTCTAGGGGGCAATATATCGCCATACGGGTATACGGAAAACACGTAACTTCGCACAACCATTTCGACGAGCCTTAGGAATATGAGCCCAGGCGATATATCGCCTATGGTAGGCGATATATCGGCTCTAGGGCTGTATTTTCAAATGATTTTGAAACTGAGCTCACTTTATTCCATAAACCTCTTGATAAGCCAGAATCTTTTTGACCGAGGCTTCAGCCTCAGCTGAACGATTATTCAATTGTTTTTCAATTAAAAACCCATTATTTTATTCAAGCTAAATGAAGATCTTTTCATTCTTGAATTCTATAAATAGGACTTAGTACCCAGCCATTTCTTCATTCTTCAAGCTGGGTTCAGAGCCTACAAGCTACTTGTTAAACACTTGGGTTGGGGTTATAAGCTTTATCATTATAAGCTTATCAAACACTTGGGAAGTAAAATTTACAGTGTATTTCGGTTTCCTTAGTTTTTTATAGTTTTTCTCTACTCAAATCCTAAGTCAGTATTCTTTATTCTTGGTTAGGCATCTAAGTTCTTTGAACTTGAGGTTCTTGTTGGTAAGTATCTTCCTGAAGATTTAGTTCATTCTTTTCATCTCTATTCTTTTAGAATACTCACCCCTCTATTAATTGTTTTTAGGAGTGTTCCAAAATCCCTACCTTGTTCTCATCATCCCGATATTTTGGTAAGGAAAATAGGATAGTTCTTATGTGGTACGTTTATATAAAAGTGTTATGATTATGCTATAGTATGATTTTATGTGTTATGATATATACATGTTTTGGGGCTTATAATTGTTATATAACAAACCCTAACACTTTTATGTTTTGGGCTTATAGTTATTATATAGCAAACCCCAACATTTTTATGTTTTTGGGGCTTATAGTTGCTTAACTAACAAACCTCATTGTAGTTTGAGGCTTATAGTTGCTTAGTTAGCAAACCCCAATAGTTACCATGCACATGGGTTAGAATTATGATATATGTGTTATAGTATATAATATATGTTCATAGTTTATGTGTATGATTATGTTTCATGCTTGTAGTAAATTTTCCTTGTTGGGCATTAGGCTTATTCCTTTATGTTTTAAATGTGCAGGAAAATAGTTATGCCGGGGGGAAGGTTCTTGCCAGCTTGGGAATGTGTATTGAGGGAGATTGGAATCGGTGGACTGCATGAACGATTCGAGGATGAAGTTGTTTCTCGTCATTTAAAAATTTTCTTTACATGTATTTTCCGCACTTTTTTTGTAACGAATTTTAAGTTTTAAAGTTATGATTATTTTAATATATTCAAAACAATGGGATCCCATATCCTAAATGAATTTTCAGGTATTTAACCTTTGCTTTACAGTTTATAATAAAGTTATGGTTATTTCATATGTATGTTTTCTTAAGATTAGTGTTTGTGTATTATAGTTATTAATGGTCCAAAGTCGAGAATAAGTTGGGTCGTTACAATAAATAAGATTATTAGATTAAAGAGTTTAATTAATAATTTTGTTTATTGGAGTTTCGTATTATAGGTCCATTGTCCCAAAGTCACCGATGTCCTACTGTCAACGGTAAGGATATCATTAGGAAGATTAGAGAGAAGGACTTAATTGCAAAGGAATTAATTTTCTAGGGCAATGAAATAATTATGGGAAATTGATTGATTGTGAATTAATTAATTATTTGACCATATAATTTTGATTTTGAAAAAACTATATGTTAAAATAAATATTAATCATGTTTGGATTAATATAAAGACAGATTAATAATTATCTTATTATAAAATATTTATTTATATATTTAAACTTGATATTTTAAGATAATATTAATTTTGAATTAACTGATATTTATGTTGGGATAAATATAGTATCTTAAAAATGAATTAAATACTCAAATGAAAAGATCATGGGGAGTCACTAAGTGGTTCACTCCACTCACTATAGTGTACAGTGAGTGGGGCCACCCAGGGATATTTTCTATCTCTAGGATTTGAATTTTGAATTTCAAATTAATTTTTTTATTTGATTATATTTAATTATTCTTTTTCAAATATGATTTAAATTAAAGTATTAAATAAGTTGTAACTGATCAGATTTATTTTAAATAAATTAAAGAATAATAAAATTAGTTAATTATCTTTATAAACTTGAAAGAAACAATACTTTCAGATTAAGTTTCAAGAAAAAAAAATTGACTATCAGAGTCTCTCAAGAAAAGAAATGATAGAATTTCCTAAACCTAAAATTCTAGAAATTTCTATAGCCTCTTTCTTCTCAATCATCTCTAGATCTCATGTGTTGAGAACATCTAGAGACTCTAAATCAACCTTTGAATCCTACATGCCCACATACGTCCTTGTGTGTTTGAGGATTGGCTTGGAAGGCTAAGGTGTGAGCTTTCAGAAAGGATAGGAAGATCGTTGATTTATAAGAAAAGATTTAAGGACACTTGATAGGCTACGGGAGTTAATATCTATATATGTATGATCCTGGCTAGTATTAATAAATTTTTAAAAGATCTCATTTTTCTGTGTATTCTTGATTTTTCATATTTAATACCAACACATTGATGGTACAAATTTTTATAATTAAATAGACACGATTTGTCCATTTTATTATGATTTATTTACAAGGGAGTGTGTGTGACACTTTCAAATTTTACCAATTTTTTGTTATTTTAACAAGTATTGCATAACATGTGTGATTTTTCCTAAAAGCATATTGTTTTATGAACATAGTTACAAGCACTAGGATTAGCTCGAACAAGCCCGATTATTTGGCAAGTGACCAAGGACTTACCTCCTTGTTCACTTCGAGGGCATATAGGGTATACATAATCACGCATTAGCAAAAGAGTAAAAAGCACAACTGAGTAGTACTTAGGAAATTTTGACAATTTATAAATTGTTGTGATTTGTTCAAAAGAACATAGAAATTAAAAACTTTGTTTGTTCAGACGAGCAGGAAACTTAAAAATCTTATATAGCAGTTACTTGTTATATCTAGTTAAAACGAGCAGCATAATGTATGTATTGCAATAAAAATATTACAAAAAAATAACCGAGATTAAAAGCTGCTCAGATAGCCAATGTTTTTACACCACGAACATTATTGCTCAGGTGTTCCAAAATATAAAAAGAAAAAAATAAAAAATTCAGCATTACTGGTGGACAGTCGCCTTCTCGACCTCCTCCTACACCTAGTTGCCATCAGAATTGACGGAGCTTTCTGGCTCTGGAGTAGCCTTAGCAATCTCGGGAGCAAGGCACTTAGCGATTTCTTTCTCCCGAAGCAAGGCATGAAGGTAATCAAAAATAGCCTCCGTGTTTTTCTTCCATAACATGTAGAAGCAGTTGAGGGCAGCATTCTTTAATGTTGTCTTGGTCAAAGCAAAGCTCTCCTCAAGACGTTGCATTTGCTTGTCCTTTTCCTTCAACTACTGATCGTGCTCAGTAATAATGTGAGTCTTGTTAGTATTCTTATCCTAGAGAGCCTGAATGACCTTGCTTTTCTGCTCGGTCTCAATGATCTTCTCCTTCAGATCCTTCTCGAGCTCCCTAGCCTCCTCCTTGTTCTTTTTACTGACCTATTTGAATCTCTCCAAAGTGGCCCTTGTCTTATTTAGCTCGTCGACAACTACATTTCTCGAGGACAAGAGTGAGTAAGAGTCATCACACTCTACAAAAGTAAAATATTAGCTACAAGCATACATTATTGTTCAAACATACAAAAGAAGAAAAGGTGTCTACCGATAATGCCTCTGAGATGGTCTGGCCAAAGGCCTGGTCCACATAGACTTTCTCGAGAACCACAAAGGCCTCAACACTTAGAAGACGGTGAGTCTATAAAATGGCTATTATTTTATTGATTTTTTAATTAAATTTAATGACCTAATTGAGTCTATAAAATGAGTACTTAAAGAAAAGTCAAAACATAAGTTTGATAAGTCACAAGGTAGATTTTCTGATAGTTTTAGATTCTCTCTAAACACAAGTCCTTTTCTAAGCCTCTTTGTTATTTTCTCTTCTTCTCTCTATATCTATCTCATGTGTTGAGAATTTCCCACACTAGTCTAGATGATTCTAAGGATACATTGGAAGACTATGAAGAAAATAGAATATCGGTTCAGTTTCTTGATAATACTCTGCGACAGAGAGGATACAAGAGTTAGAGAAACTGAAAGAATGACTCTTTTATTCCGCTGCGTATACTGTAAGTATTCTTGTCTTTGTTTCTCTTTGAATTCAATTTTAGAAACATGTTCTAGGTTATCTCATATTAATTTGTTTAATAAAAGATCTACATGAAAATACATAAAGATAATGTATAAGTTTTTTCCCAACAATTGGCCTCATAGCCTATGGTAATCTTTATTTTCATGCATGAACATGTTTAAAATTGGATTATTTGATATGTTTGAATAATTGGATGGTTTTTATGTTTTTATGAAGCATATTGATTTTATGTGATTATTAGCAATTTTTAGGTTAGTTTGTTGTGTTTTCTATGCTATTAATTTTTATATATGATTTTTTTCTGTAAAACATGTTAAAAATTAATTAGAAAATGGTTTTGGTTTGAAAAATTGTTCAACAAAATTTTTTTTGGGAAAATTTTGCCTAGCTGCCCATCCGTGCGCGCACCAGCCACGGTGAACAGTACCCACGGGTACTATGCATCCAAATTTTTTTTTTTTTAAAGTCAACAAAAATAAATTTTGTGTAAATAAATTATTTATAATCAAAACCAAAAATATCTTTTTTGTTTTATGATTTAAAATTTTTTTTTTTTAAGATTTTTTTGTTGGTTGAAATTTAAATAATTAGATATTTTCTACAAAGATTCAAATTCAAATTTAAAAATAGACTAACAACATAATTTTTATTCTTTTAATATATTAAAATATTAGAATTAAGATATGAGATATTTAAGATATTTTCTTTTAAATTCTTGATAGTTTTATTAAATTTTTATTTGAAAATATAAATATCTTTTTATTCTATAGTTTTTAATATTTAAATTATTTGAGATTTAAATATTGTTAGTTGGATATTTTTATGGATATTTGAATTTGTTTAACTATTTTGAGATATTTTAGGATTGCTATAACTATTTATATATCTATTTTTAAAATGGATAAGATATTTGCTTATAGTTGTAACAACACAAGATATTTTTGAAAAACAGTTAAGATATTGATTTTAAAATTTAAAATTGGTTAAATTTTGAAAAATATCATTTTTTTCAGACGATTAATAAAATATTTTTTTAATAAGTAGAATTTAAATTAACTTTAGTTAATTGTTGACAAATAATATTTAAATTAAATTAACCTAAACAAAGTTGATTATTGATAAATGAAATTTAAAGTAACTATTGTTAATTGTTGATAAATTTCATTTAAATTGACTTATTTTTTGTAAAAATTTAATTAATTTGAATTTTTTGAAAAATTCTAGATAATTAATTGTGGTATTTTTGCAAATGAAATTAATTGTGGTATTTTTGCATAAATTCATAGAATTGCTCATATAGTAACATGATTAGGCCCATCCAATTATAACATGTTTGTTTGCACTATATGTGGCATTTTTGCAATTGGGATTAGATGGATATAGTGACCCATATGTTTGTTAGATATATGGATTTCGTCAAATAAAATATTCATAAAATGATAGGTTTTATTTGGGCCCATTAGAAAATATAAAGTTTAAATTCCTCTCTTGTGGGTGATTCCACTTGTGAAGGCCCATTTGCTTTGCATGACTATAGTGGGCCTAATCTATTAATAACAATTAATAAAACGAAGGTTTAAATTACTGTATTTTGGACCTTGTATGGAAGATAGGGGGCCTTTGTAGTGGGAACGACATACTGGACCCAGCCCTCCTCCATACAAGCTCAATTGTTAAGGCTCATTTATCTGAGTTGGACTTAATTGTATAGGTTCATTATATTAGTTAAACCTAAATATTGATTAGCAACAAATTAATTGAATTTGTTTCAATGCGACTCTTTAGAATTAATAGGAAGTTATAGGACTTTGGTTTTAATAAAAAAATTTAATCTGTTTAATTTTTTTTTCAAAACCATAGTCATTAATTTTCTAAAAAGAAATAATAAAAATACTATTTTTTAATTTTATAATGAGCTTATTTTAAGAATTTTATTCGATCTCCACCGTTGGTTTAACATAGTCAAAAGCTAAATGGGGCCTTGAGACGCTTTGATTCGTCCCCCTACGGAAGGTGTTCATTTGCAACGACCCAAAATCACTAATATGGCTTAAGGGCCATGATTAGTGTGCTAGGGAGGCATAATTGACTTATGAGTGAATTTATTGATTGAATGCATGCTTGTATGATTATTTGAATATAAATGTGGTTAAATGTTATATCTGTGAGAACCTCATTATTATGTGGGTAGATCTGTAGTGAGCGACTTAAGGCGATCCTAGGGAGCTAGATAGCGGGAAAAGTCACAACGGGGCTTAGTATTTGACTTGGGATAAGTCAAGGGTATTTTAGGTATCGGGTAGTTATTTAGACTATCAGGTTATGGAAATATTTGAGGATAGGAAGCTTAGGCGGGAATATTGGGGAAATTTACCGTTTTTCCCTCGGGGACGTTTCCGGCACCCCGAGCCTCGGGATTGACTTAACTGATTAGGATTAGACTAAGTTAATGAAAAACAGGGGAACAAAACACAAACTGACCTCAGCTATTCCTGTCTCTTCCTTCTCTCTTCTCTTTCAAGGGAAACACAGAAAACCTAAGGGAAACAGCTGGGTAAACTCTGTGTTTGAGCTGAATTCTTGAAGGCTTAGCTTAACTCAGACTTAGGGTCACTTAATCAAGATCAAGGTAAGACTTGAATTGTGTTTTTGGGTGTTAGAACTCTAAGTTTTTGGCTGAGTAATAAGGTGATTATGATTTTGTTGTTTTAGGGCTAAATTGAAGATAAGTGCTTGGGTTTTCGCTCAGAGATTGTCAAGGAGGTGGTTCAACAAAAGAGGTAAGCTTCAATTCATATTCAGAGGTTAAAATTTGAATTTTGCATGACTGGTTTTGGTGTTTAGAGTTGCTGGGTTTCAGAGAATCAAAATGGAGTTTTAGTAGGTTTTTGGGCTAAATTTCTGTTGGATTATGTTGTTGGAGTCATGACAAAAGTTTTGTGATTAATGGATTTTGAGTTAGGGTGCTTTGGAATGGTTTTGGATGGGGTTAGGATGCTAGAAATGGTGGTTTTTCTGGGCACGAAGGGGAGGGCCGCGACTCTGTTCTAGAGCGCTGCGGCCCTACGAAGCAAGAGAGCCAAGGAGACTCGGCCAGGGGAGAGCGTCGCGGCGCCCTTGGGCAGGGCCACAATGCGTGTCTGCTTGCTGGGTGCCTTAGGCTCTATTTTAGAGGTGGGTCGCGGCTAGGCTTCAAGGGCCGCAGCCCTTGGGTGCATTCTTGAACATTTGGGGATTTTAGGTGCGAGAGTCTAGCGTAGGGTGCTCGAGATCGATTTCCCCACCGTGCTTGGTGGAATTCGATGTCCCGAAAGCTAGTATTGTACCCAGAAACCTTTATTTGAATATTAATGGAACCTAATACCTTGGTTGTGACTAGGTGTTAAAGCTAGGGCTTGGGAATGGATCGTGCTTGAGGAGCGTCGCTCGTAATCAGAGAACGCAGAGACTAAAGGTATGAAAACTACACCTGGTCGTATATCTGTAACGGGACTAAGGGTTCCCTAATATGTATACTTGAAAGGATGGTATTATTCCATGTAAACAGTGAACCAATGGCCTAAGAGTGCCAAGGGTTACACTAGCGCACAGGGCGCGGCTTGGCCACTGGTAGCCGAGGACAGCTTATTATGCATTGAGCTCGGTTTAAGCGGGTCGGAGTCAGTGGGGTAAACAGAGGGTGCGGCCTAAGTTGTCGGGCCTGACTGTTATGTGACCTGATTATTATGAGACTTGAATGTTATTTGTGATTAGTTGCATCTTTGATCCTAAGTATGTGCTGAGTGGTTAATGTGGAATATTTAATGGTTGATCATGCTTAAAGAATTGGCTTTCTTGTTATTGTTGTTTGTGTTGCACACTATGTTTTCTTGCTGGGCCTTGGCTCACGGGTGCTACGTGGTGCACGTAAAGGCAAGGGCAAGCTTGATCAACCCTAACTTGGAGAGCTCTGCGAGCTGAATGTACATGACCAGCTGCTCAGCCGCCACGGATGGGGTTAGGCAGGGACGCGAGAACAAGAAATGTTTATTTTGCCTTAGTATGGCTGATAGTTTTCTGTATTTTGGAGATTCTGTAAATCAAATTTTAAACTCTATTTCTTTTTGGGATCCCATGTATAAAACTGTTTAGTTATATAAAGTGAAACTTTTGAGACCAAAACCCTTTTTAACCCTAGCTCATACATGTTTAGAAACACATTTTTTAATTAATGACTTGATTAGCAAGTCAAGCACCTTTATAAGTACACACTGTAATGGTCTTGGCTATCCAGGGTGTTACATCATTAGTTATTTTGACAAGGTTAGATTTCGAAAGATAGATAATTATAGGTCAAATTCTACTAGACTCACCCCTATGGTAACTACTACGACTAAATCTATGATTATTAAAACCGTGGGTCTAGCTCATAAAATAAGAGATTTTTTTTTCTTATTTTGATCGAATAGTAGGTTGTTAATAGTGGTGTCCATTATTAAATGAGTTTACAACTTCATTTAACTAGTGGTATTTTTTACTCTCGCCACCCGGGACAAGGATACCATAGATTAGTTAAAAACCTATAGAAATAGAGATATGATTGTTTTTGGTATTTTTTTCTCATATCTTACATATATTGGTATATGTTGTGCTATTTCTTGAAATTTGTGTGAATAGAAGTTTTATTGAGTAAATGTGATTGATTTCTATTTTATTGATAATTTGTACTTTTATGTTAAGTAGTGTCTATGTCTACTCCCATCCTTTCCAACTTTCGATGGAGAAACTCACTGGGGAAAACTTCCTTAATTGGAAGCAGAATATCAACATAGAGTTGATTGGTGACAACTCCGAGTTCGTCATGATTGAGGAATCCCCAGAACGAGCACTGTGTCCACACATTCGTGATGGCACCGTAAATGCTTGGATATCACCGTCTCCACACATACGTGATGACACTGTGAACGCTCGGATGGCACCGTGTCTACACGTTCATAATCAACTCAACTATGGTCCGACGCATCTCATGAACGAGCTTCAAATTTTTGAGCCTACCATGGGTGGACCTAGTAAAGGAGGAGAAAATAAGACAACTGTTGTTGCTGTTGATCCAACTAAGGCTGAAGTTAACCAAGCTTCGTCTTCGAAAGCTGGAAACAAAAGGAAGAATGGACAAAACAACAACCCAAAGCCTACAAAGGCCGCAAAGATGAGTGCACAACCAAGTGCACAGACGCCTAAGGGGAAAAACAAGAAAGGTAAAGGTAAGTGTTTTCACTACAAAGAGAAGGGGCATTGGAAACGAGATTGCCCCAAGTTTCTAGCAGCTAAAAACAAAGGTAATGATTATAGTTCATTTATCTCAGAAACATGTGTTTTAGAGAATGATAACCTTGTTTGGATTATTGATTCTGGATCTACTAACCATGTTTGTAACTCTTTACAGCTTCTTGAATCGTGGGAGGAAGTGAATGAAGGCGGCTTAAAGGTTAGAGTTGGGAACGGAGCGTTCATTGCGGTCCAAGCTAGAGGAATAGCTCATCTGAAGTTCGAAAATAAATTTTTAATTTTAAATGATGTATTTTTTATTCTGGATTTTAGTAGAAATTTAATTTCAGTTTCCATGTTGCAATTAGAACGATTTTTTATGACTTTCACAAGTTCTAATATATCTATTTCATTCAATGGATCACAATTGTGTATTGTATGTTTGGAAAACGGGCTTTATATTCTGCGACCTAACGAACCCCTCGCTCTTAATAATGATTTATTCAAAGTAGCTAAACCTAGGACAAATAAGTGTCAAAAGACCGATAACGATAATATGACATATTTATGGCACTTGAGACTAGGTCACATTAGCTATGATAGGATTCAAAGACTTACAAAGGACATACCTTTGAGGGAACTCACCTTAGTATAATTACCTGTCTGTGAATCTTGTCTAGAAGGCAAACTAACCAAGCATCCATTCTCTGCAAAGGGTAATAGGGCTAAAGAACCACTTGGTCTTGTGCATTCAAATGTTTGTGGACCTTTGATTGTACAAGGCAGGGGTGGTTTTGAGAATTTCCTCACTTTCATTGACGATTACTCTAGATACTCATGTCTTTACATAATGCATAGGAAATCAGAAAGATTTTCAAAGTTTCAGGAATTCCTAGCAATGGCTCAGAACCAATTAGGTAAAACGTTAAAGATCTTGCGATCTGATAGGGGTGGATAATATTTGGATATGTAGTTCCAAGATCATTTAACTGAACTTGCGATTTTATCACAACTTACTACCCCAGGTACTCCGCAACAAAATAGTGTAGCGGAATGCCAGAACAGAACTTGGGATTTTATCACAACTTACTGCCCCAGGTACTCCGCAACAAAATAGTGTAGCGGAATGCCAAAACAGAACTTTATTGGAAATGGTTAGATGCATGCTTAGTTATTCAACTCTACCAACTTTGTTCTGGGGACATGCAATTGAAACAGCGAATGACATTCTCAATGTTGTTCCGTCTAAATCAATCCCCAATACACCTTTAGAACGTTGGAATGGTCGTGAACCTAGTTTACTGTAATGACCCAACTACTCTAGACTTTTGGACCATTAACGAAAACTATACATAAACACTAATTCTTAATAACACTTACAAGTGATAAGATCATAACTTTATTAAAACTTTTAAAAAAACAAAGGTCAAACTTACATAAAGTTTAAGTTAGGATATGGGATCCCATTGTTTTAAAACCAAAACATGACATAATGATAATTTAAAAAGAGATTACATAATAAAATGCAAAAAAATACATATAAAAACCATAAGAACAAAAACTACATCCTCGAATCGAAACTCTCGGCTCTTTGAATCCATTCCGCCTCAATACACATTCCCCAAGCTGCCAAGAACCTTACCCGCAACTAAAACTATTTTCCTGCACATATAAACAAAAAGGAGTGAGCCTAATGCCCAGCAAGGAAAATCTAACATATAGCCATATACATAAAAATTTATAATGCAACATAAAACATACTATAACACTTATGTCACATACATACTATAATGGCCATTATTACTTGGGGTCCCATAAACTAAGCAAGTCATATGCCCATTAGATTAGTGGGGTCTTGCTAGCTAAGCAAGTCATATGCCCATAATCTATTTGGGGCTTGTTAGTCATATAGGTCATATGCCCAAGTCTACAATCATACTTAACATAACATATTACATAACATAAAATCATAAGATAACATATAAAATCATATAACACATAAATCTTATCCTATTTTCCTTACCAAAATAACCGGGATATGGGAACTGATTTGGGACCTTGGAACACTCCTAAAAACCATTTATAATATGGTGAGTATATTGAAGAAAAGGGATGAAAGTGAAAAAGGGACTATGCTATCAAAATATACTTACCAAAAACCTTGTGCTTAAGAACTTGGATTTCCTAACCAAAAATAAGAATAAGGTTAGAATGAGTAGAAGACTATGAGAATTTTTATAGAACATAATACAGAAATGGACTAGAGTTTGGATATACCTTGAAGACTTATATGACCAATCTAAACCTTGAACCGAAATGTGAATAAACCTTACTTCCCTAAGTGTTTGATAAGCTTATAATGATCAAGCTTATAATTCCCAACCCAAGTGTTTACACTCTCACACTCACCTAGCAACTTGCAGCCTCTGAACTTAGAGTAATAGATGAATAAATGGCTGGGTACTAGGTCCTATTTGTAGAGTTTAGGAATGAAAAGATCTTCATTTAACTTGAATAAAAATAATTGCTTTTTAAGTGAAAATAATTTGAATTATCGTTCAGCAGAGGCTGAAGACTCGTTCAAAAAGATGCTGAACTCATCAAGAGGTTGAAGGTTTGAATGGAGAACATTTTTGAAAACTTTCAAAATATGTTGAGAGGGGCGATATATGGCCCCCTGTAGGCGATATATCGCCTGGGCCAGTATGCCCGAGGCAATCGTGCAACGTTTCGTGTTTTTTTCGTATCTTCGTGCTGCGATATATCGCCCCCTATAGCTGCAATATATCGGTATACGCTGATTATTTAAACACGAAATTACACATTTTTAGCTTAATTTGAATTGAGTAAACATCCTTGACTAAGCCCTCTAACGTTTTCAAAGCTGCTGACTGACCTTAGAGTAATCAAATTTTAACCTTAATAAATTTAATCCTCAAAATACTTAATCATTAATAAACCCATACATAACATGTGCTGTTATCTAATTGGTTCTTATCTAAACCTTATAGTATAATAAATATTATCCTCAATATCAGTCATATTAATCAAACCTTAGGTTAAAATTAATATTCCTAAACTATAGGTTAAACTTAGAAAATCTACAAGTACTATTATGAGTGTCCAAATAAATTCCGGTCTGAACCAAAAATCCACAGTCATAAAGATAATACTATTATTACTATAACACTACCATCTAACTAGCTAAGTAAAGTTCTTGGACTCTACATTTACGCCATTATAGAATCTGGGGGTGTCCCGCTCACGTCCTAAGGAAAAAGGATGGAAAGCTAGAACCGCGAACTGAAGTTTGCATGTTTGTTGGCTATCCTAAAGGTACTCGGGGTGGAATTTTCTATAGTCATTCAGAAAAGAAAGTGTTTACTTCTACGAATGCTACTTTTTTGGAAAATGACTTTGTCTAGAACTTTAAACCTCGCAGTAAAGTAGTTTTAGAGGAGATGGTTAAAGATTTGACTCCAACCAATGTTCCATCGTCATCAACGCGGGTTGATGATGAAATTCCCACTCTTCATGTCCAACCGACACAAGTCGATTTAAATGAAGAAAGTACCACTATTCCTGAGCAAACAGTCACGGAGCCTCGTCATAGTGGGAGGGTTTCTAGGAACCCAGTTCGCTATGGTTTGGATGGTGAAACCAATATTGTTGTTGGTGACACTAGTGATGATTATCTATTGTCTTTCAAACAAGCAATGAATCCATAAAAAGGAACTATGGCTTGAAGCCATGAAACAGGAAATGGAGTCCATGTACTCAAATTCCATCTCGGATCTTGTGGAAGTACCTAGTGACTATAGGGCCATTGGGTGCAAGTGGATCTACAAGAAGAAACGAGGTGTTGATGTAAATATCAAGAGTTATAAAGCTCAATTAGTGGCAAAGGGTTATACCCAAATAGGAGGCATGGACTATGATGAAACTTTTAGTCCGGTATCCATGCTCAAATCCATTCGCATCCTCCTATCCATAGCATCTGCTCTCAACTATGAGATCTAACAAATGGACGTCAAGACATATTTTCTTAATGGAAAGTTTGACGAAGTCATTTATATGGATCAGCCAGAAGGATTTAAAGTAGCTGGACAAGAAGGAAAAGTTTGCAAGTTGAATAGGACCATCTATGGACTTAAGCAAGCTTCTCGTTCCTGGAATCTTAGGTTTGATGAAATAATCAAGACCTATGGCTTTGAAAAAAAAATTGATGAGCCCTGTGTTTACCAACTGAAGGCAAATCAAATAGTGGTATTCCTAGTTCTTTATGTAGATGATATCTTACTCATTGGAAACAATGTTAAGAAATTATTAGATGTGAAGAATTGGTTGAGCACTCAATTCCAGATGAAGGATTTTGGTGAAGCAAGTTATGTTCTAGGTATCCAGATCATCAGGGATAAAAAGAATAGACTCTTAGCTCTATCTCCAGTAGCTTACATAGATAAAGTGCTTGAACGTTTCTCAATGAAAAATCCAAGAAAGGGCGTCTCCCATCCCGCCATGGAATTCATCTTTCAAAGAAGCAGTCTCCCCATACTCCTGAGGGGGAAGATGCAATGAGAAAAGTTCCTTACGCATCTGCAGTTGGAAGTCTAATGTATGCCATGTTGTGTACTAGACTAGATCTCTGATATGATGTGGGAGTAGTGAGCAGGTATCAGTCAAACCCAAGACTGGAACATTGGATAGCAGTTAAGCATATCCTGAAGTATTTGAGACGGACTAGGGATTATATGTTAGTCTACAAGGGTGGTGTTCTGAACCCTGTAGGCTACACTAATTCAGATTTTCAAACTGATGTTGATGACAAAAAGTCCACTTCTAGAATGGTGTTTACTCTTGGGGGTGGTTAGTATTCTAACTGATTGTATTCTATGAATTCAAGAGTGCGATTCCGAGTCTATAGTGGAGTCACGAGGAATTAATAAGTTAGTAAATTTATTTGTTAGATTTATGATAAATTATTGGAGCTTGATTTCATAGGCCCATTGTCCCCATTGTACCTTGGATAAAATCATCTAGATAGTCTCAATTAATTGATTTAATTATCAATTACAATTATCAAAGTTCACCAGGTCAATTTTTGATAGTTTCACATAGTTATGTATTTTTTAGGAGAAAAGAGAAATTATGGCATATTTATTAATTAAGATAAATCGGTATCTAAATTAATAAATAAGTTTAAATCAAGGTTCAAATTATAAATAATTAATTTGATAAAAGATTTAAATAATTATTTAATTAATTAAATCAATAGAAAATAATAGAGGCCTTGATTTTAAGTCCAACAGGCTTATAATCAAATGGGAAATTTAACAGGCCTAAAGCCCATGATAATTTTGACCTAGGGCTTTAAAATGGCTATTATTTTATTAATTTTTTGTAATTAAATTAAATTTCCTAATTGAGTCTATAAAAGGAGTGCTTAGAGAAAATTCAAAACATAAGTTTGATAAGTCACAAGTCAAATTTTCTGATAGTTTTAGATTTTCTCTAAACACAAGTCCTTTTCTAAGCCTCTTTGTTATTTTCTCTTCTTCTCTCTATATCTATCTCATGTGTTGAGAATTTCCCACACTAGTCTAGGTGATTCTAAGGATACATTGGAAGACTATGAAGAAAATAGAAGATCGGTTCAGTTTCTTGATAATACTCTACGACAGAGAGGATACAAGAGTTAGAGAAACTGAAGGAATGACTCTTTTATTCCACTGCGTATACTATAAGTATTCTTGTCTTTGTTTCTCTTTGAAATCAATTTTAGAAACATGTTCTAGGTTATCTCATATTAATTTGTTTAATATTAGATCTACATGAAAATAAATAAAGATCATGTATAAGTTGTTTCCCAACCGTCATTGTTTTTGAAGTGATGTTACGTCAGCAACGTTGGGAAACAAAAAAGACCATCATTACTACCTAAGACGCAGTATCAGTCTGCCTTGAATACCTAAAATCGTCATTTGCTTTATCAAAAAATATCATCATTACTTGAAAAAAAAAGTTGTATTATATTCTTTATTGTGTCAGAATGAAAAGGTTTTGACCTAGTCAAAGCATGCAAGTTTATCTAGTGCTGGTCGCACTAAGATAAACTTGGCGGCAAATGTTTAACCCAAAATTGGACATGATAATGTGCCATATGAAAAGGACTGATTGAGTTTGTTATTGAACTGGCACCCAAAATGGAATCGGTATCCAAGGCACCTTACAGAATGGCATCAGTAGATATAAAAGAATTGAATGTTCAGTTACAGGATTTACTTGACCTAGGATTCAATAGACCTAGTTTCTCATCATAGGGTGCACCATTGTTGATCGTTAAAAAGAAGGATGGGTCGTTGAGTATGTGTAACGACTACCAGGAATTGAATAAGTTGATCATCAAGAATAAGTATCCGCTGCCAAGGATCAACGACTTGTTTGACCAGTTGCAAGGCAAGACAATGTTTTGAAAGATTGATCTTTGATATGGTTATCACTAGTTGAGGATCAAAGAGGAGGATGTTCCAAAGATTTTATTTTTCACGAGGTACAGGCATTATAAGTTCTTAATTATGTTCTTTGGACTAATTAATGCCCCCATCAAATTTTATGGATTTGATGAATACACTATTCAAAGATTATTAGGATAAGTTCATGATCGTGTTCATTGATGACATACTGATTTACTTCCAATCAGAGGCAGAACACGAGGAGCATCTCCATTTGGTATTACATAGACTGGGGGAGCACAAGTTGTATGCTATGTTCAAGAAGTGTGAGTTCTGGTTGCCTCAAGTGATGTTTCTTTGTCACATTGCTAGTAAGAATGAAACTACGGTAGATTCGACCAAGATCTAGGCAGTGAAATATTGGCCAAGGCCAAGCAGTGCTTTAGAGATTAGAAGTTTCCTTGGATTGGCGGGGTATTATCGACGTTTCATTGAGGGATTCTCGAGGATTGGAACATTCTAGACTGAGCTGACGCATAAGAACTTGAAGTTTGTGTGGAGTGACAGGTGTGAGAATAGTTTCCAGGAGTTGAAACCGAGGTTGATTACTGCACTGGTTCTTAGTCTTCCTTCAGACCAGGAAAAGTTTGTGGTTTACTACGACGCTTCGAGATAGGGGTTAGGGAGTGTGTTGATGCAGGTTGGGAAGGTGATTGTCTATGCCTCGAAATAGTTGGAAGAGTATGACCAGCAATACCATACTCACGATCTAGAACTAGTAGTGGTTGTATTCCCACTAAAAGTGTGGTGACATTACTTGTATGGGGAGAAGTGTGAGATATACACCGATCCCAAGAGTTTGAAGTACTTTTTTACGCTTAAAGATTTGAACATGAGACAAAGGCGTTGGTTGGAGCTATTAAAGGATTATGACTGTGAAATCCTCTACCTTCCAGGGAAGGCCAACGTGGGGGTAGACGCCTTAAGTCAGAGTGGTTTGAGACGGCTGTTTAGCTTGAGGCAGATATGAGGGAATTTGGCGAAGGATATAACTAGAGCAGGGATAAAGTTCATTGTAGGCTAGTTGCCCTTTATTAATCTGCAGTATACACTTCTTGAGAGGATAAAGGAGGCTCAGATGGATGATCCTCAATTAGTGAAGCATCAAGAAAATGTCTAAGCTGGAGTGGCTAAGGACTTTGCCGTCTCTATGACGGATATGCTAAGGTATATGGAACAAATATGTGTTCTGATGGATGTGGATATCAAGAGAAATATTTTGGATTAGTCTCATACCACCCCATACTCATTATATCTAGGAACCACGAAGATGTATCAGGACTTGAAATCTTTGTATTGGTGGACAGGGATGAAGAAAGACGTGGTTAAATATGTGGCTAAGTGTCTAACTTGTCAGCAAGTGAAAGTTGAATACGAGAGGCCAGCGGGACTACTACAACCTTTGAGTATTCCTTAATGGAAATGGGATGATATAACCATGTACTTTGTGGGTGAACTTCCTAGAATGGTGGGACAACATGACTCGGTATCAGTCATCGCGAATCGATATACAAAGTTAGCGCACTTTTTGCATGTGAGAATGAATTACACTATGGATCAGTATGTTGAATTGTATGTGAAGGAGATTGTACGTTTCCATGGGGCACCGAAGTATATAGTATCAGATCAGGACCCCAACTTTACTTCCAAGTTCTGGGGAGGCCTGCAGAAGGCAATGGGTACAAGGATGAGATTCAGTACTGCCTATCATCCTCAGGCAGGTGGACAATATGAGACAACGATTCAGATACTAAAGTGTGACAGTGAGAACTCGTCAACCAAGTTAAGTTAGAAAAATAAAAATGTAGAGATTATCAAAAGAAAAACTTCAAAGATCTAATTGGAAACTCAAAGAACACTTGCAGAAGGAAAATGGTGAACTAAATTTGTAATTCTTATGGTGTAGTGCTACAGTGTTTTTTCCAACAACCCCTTGCCAAGTGGAAATGGAATTCCTTTTATAGTGGGCTCTAATGGCCCCTAATACATTGTGGTCCAAGGGACTAGATAGTACGCAAGTACGGTGTCAGGAGTGGTATCAGGTGTAGTGGTGTCGGCTCTAGTACATGATCAGAGTTTGTGGGAGCACTTCCACTTTAGTACTTGATTGTGTCTCCACTACTTGCCTAGTACGAGTGTTAGAGACTGCCTGGTGAGGACCACAGCAAGTACCTTATTTGTACAACCACTACTTGTCTGGCGTGGGCCTTGTCTCCGTACTCTACTTCCTTTTAGTTTGTGCGTGCACTTCGTACCTCTTCTGACTTTGTGTCGAATTGCTGTGAGGCTTACCATATATGCGACACGAGATGCCTCATCAGAGGCCATGTCCTATGAGGCCTCCTAAGGACACGGGACGTCGCGAAGGTCATGTCTCGCAAGGCCCCTAAGGGTGAGGCTGCCTCCGCGAGATGCTTGTCTCCTTGGGGAACCTGTCCTCGCTTGCGGCATGAGGCTCATGTGACAGTCCTTGCCCACACTAGGGGAGTGGGCATGACCACGTGAAGTGGGCTGGCCTCGCGAGACGCTACCATGCATGCGAGACGCCACCTCTAGCGAGGCGCCTATTGGTGTACGAGACGACTCCCCTAGGGCGCGAGGCGCTACATGCTACGCGAGATGCCTCCCCTAGGGCACGAGGTGTGAGACGCGAGGCGCTGCGTGCTGTGCGAGGCGCGAGACAGTGCATGCTACGCGAGACGCCTCTCCTTGGGTGCGAGACACGAGGCGCTGCATGCTGTGCGAGGCGCGAGGTGGTGGTCTCATGAGGCTCTGGTGACACGGCTGAGGCGAGGTGAGGCGAGCACGAGACAGTGGTCTCGCGAGGCCCTGGTGACACGGTCGCGGCGAGGTGGGCTGGTTTGGGAGGCCATGGGCGCTAGGCGCTAGCCTGTGCGGGGCGTGCCTAGCTGCGCGAGGTGCTGGCCTGGGATGCCATGGGTGTGCGAGGCATGCCCAGCCGCATGAGGCACTGGCCTGGGCAAGGTGTGCCTAACTGCGCGGGATCCTTTCTGTGGTAGAGACCCAAATGCACAAGTTTTGGACCTGTTACCAGTGTGGAATTTTTGAGCATCTACACTTGCCCCCCAGTCTAGGAGAGGACCTTTAGGTTCTTTGGTAGACTCTTTTCTTTGATTCTTATAAATAGGTCTTCATGCCAAGCCTATTATTTACACTTCATCTCCTTAGCTTAGTGGTATTTAGATCCTTGGTCTTTTCAAGAGGTAAAGGGTTCAATCCCCCACAATCTCACTTTTGCTATTGTTTCCCTTTTTTTTATATATATATATATTTGAGCTAATTTTCGGTATGTTTATATCTCTTCATATATTTGAAGGCTAACTCATCTTTTCTGTTTATTTTTGCAGACGCGTACTTTCGACCACTTGCCTCTATTTGACCGTGATGGTGCTTTTGGCCCTCGACCTCCTTTCGACCACGTCAACGCCCAATTTCACTTGCTTGAGGTATACTTTCTTTCTCCCTTATGTTTATGGGGTCCAAATTATCACCACTCGGGATGGGGTACTTTGACCTGAGCTCATCGCGAGTTAGCCTTGATGCATGCCCCTTTATTCATACCCCGTAGTGGGTCATTTAGAGTGTTTGTGCCTAGAGGTTTTGAGTCCATTGCTTTGTGTTTTGTAGCAATCCTCCCATTTATACATGAACCCTTTTTGCTTTCGGGATGAGGTCTCATGGCAAGTGAAGGTTCGTTCGGCATTCCTCCGGGGGTTGAGTTTGTTGACTTGTCTTCAGACTCATAGTCCCCTGAGGAAAATCCTTACCATGACCATGACACCTTAAGGCAAGCCCGTATTCGTCATCTCGAGCACATGGCTGAACTTAGGCATAAAATTTGAGTGGTAGACAGCAAAATTGACTCGGTGTTGAGAGGAGATGGAGTACCTTTCCCTCCTGACCTTAGTGACCATGTATTGAACCTTAGGGTGACCCTTTTAGATTTGCAGGCGGAGTTGGAATTTATTGAGGGACATCTCCCGCCTGAGCCCCTTAGCCCGTTCTTTCCTGATGACCATCATGGGGCCGTCCCATCTTCTCTTCAACCCTTATTTTCGATCTTCCCTAGTTTAGCGCTTCCGCAGTCGGTGCCTTGGTGGAAGACTCTTGCTAGGAAGAAAAAATGGAGGGTAAAGTGTTCTGTCTCCTCCTCACTTTTTTCTTTTGGTTTTGCAGAAATGCCGAAGAGAGGAGGACGACAGCTATCTGTTGATGACCAGAACGATGCCCTCTATTGGCATCCACCCTAGTGTCCCACATGTCTGAAAATAAATTGAGGGAAATAGTAGATCATTACCGTGTTCCTCCGGAGTACTCATTATACACCCCTTCGGACAAGTGTCGGGCTGACTTCCCTAATTCGGGCTACGTGGCCCTTAGCGAGCATATCCTGAAGGCAGGTGGTACAATCCCATTACACTCGTTTGTCGTCGCGGTTCTCAACTATTTTGACCTCGCTCCACTTCAGCTGGCACCCAACAGTTGGCTGACCTTGAGTTGCCTATTCATCGCGTTTATGGAACTTGTCCATCATGCTCCTATAGCCCAAGAGGTGCATTTCCTGTACAATCTCATGCCCTCTCCCAAATCCAAGGGCTTTTATTTCTGTAGAAAGCCAATACTGCAGTCCCCTTGATAGATGGTGCAGTGTCCAACCCAGGGTCCTGGAAGCAGGACTTTTTCTTTGTGCAGGGTCCCTTTTCTGTTCGTGAGCACTTTCGTTCTACTCCTAGTAAACACTTCGAGCCACCCTTTTTTTTTCTCTTTTTTTTTTTGAAACTTATTGTTTTATAACTTATGTTTGTGTCGACAATGGTGTAAATTGTGCAGAGAAGTTCGCCATACCTATAGTTGTTGGGTCGGAGGCGAACGCCGTGAACAAACTCATCAGTGATGACCCCGCCGTGAGAAAGGCTACATACTTATTCATTGTGGAAAAACTCAACTTTCACAAGCTGTCCCCGGTTTCAGATCCCGGGTTGCTGTGGACTATTCCTAGGTCAAAGAAGACGAAGGCTACCTCGGCTGAGCCTTGTTTGGGTGAAGGTGAGGTCGAGTGTATGCCAGAGGGAGTCTCCTTTGGACACAGGTAACCTTACCTGCTATCTTCGTCCCCCGGGGGATGCCCTCCCTTTGCCCCTTTCGACCCTGACATGGCTTCCCAATCCCAGGGTCAACAGGCCATGCTGGGGCATTTTGTTTGCCCCGACCCTGCAGACTTTGACGCTTTTCCTCAGAATCCCCTCGACCCCGGTCCATTGGGGGCTTACTTTCCCGATCTTCTTGCACACCCTCCTGATCTACCCGGGGCTCATTTTTCTGATCTTCCTGCGCCCCCTCCTGTTTCAGCGAGCGGGTCGTCTGTCCTCACCCAGCCAGGTACCCTTGGCTCGGAAGGGCCGCCTTGGGTGGGTCGCATGGTGGCCTCTTACGGGCGGTGGTATGTCCAGATCGCCTCAGACCTCCCCGAAGCTGATTGGAGTGGTCTTGGGAGTTCCACCATGTCAGATCTTGGGGAGACTCTTACGCGCTCTACTGCTTGGGTGAGTTCATGCATCTTATGTCGGCCTTATATCTTTTTATTCCCCTTTTTTTTGTTACTTATCACTGTTGTTGTTATTTTTCTTGTGCAGGCCTATACTGTGGCTCAGCAGTTTTCCGACTCGGCTCACAACCTTTCCACGTCGAATGCCGAGAGGGACCGTCTTGCGGTTCGGGTCCAGGAGCTTGAGGGGGACCTTGCTGAAACCAGGTCTAGACTAGAAAAGGCTTTGGAAAAAATTTATGCTTCATCGAAAAAGAAGAAGAGGACGATTGCCAAGGCCACGATGTTGCATGAAAGGGTCAACAGCCTAGAGGCTGAACTCCAGGGTGCCAAGGCTACCGTGGCTGCGTCACAGGAGAGGGTCGCTTCCTTGGAGGGCGAACTTGAGGGTGTTAAGGCTGCTGCAGTCGCGTCGCAAGAGAGGGTCGCTTCCTTAGAGGCGGACAGGGCTGCTATTGAGTATAGATCCATAGAATGCGCCCTTTACGGTGTATGGAGGCAAGATCCAAACATTGATTTCTCCTCCTTTGGTGAGCACGCTGTTGCCTGGGCGGCTAGGTGGAACGCCCGTAGCAGGAGGCCTTGAGATCATCTTCATAATTTTTGCCAGTTAGCCCGCTGTGAATGTATGCTCGTTTGAGCCTTATTGTGCTTGTAATAATTTTTTTTTTAAATCTTGCCATTTTACAAAGACTCTCTTTTAATATATACATATGCGGTTATTCATCTCTTATCCCTCTGTGTTTGAGGTCTTTTTGAGCCCGTATGATGGGGTTTGGTAGGTTCCCCTCTTTTATTTATCAGGCTAGAGGTCCTTTGGAGCCCATGTGAAAGGGTTCAATGGGTCCTTTTTTGGTGCCTCTTGATTATTCTTATAAGGATATATTGACCCCTTGGGTTCTAACTATCCTTTTATATATTTTTGCATGCGCTTATTATTTCTTTCGAGAAGCGTCCTTCTTGTCAATATTCATAGTACTATTTTTGCAAGGGTCTCTTTTAGGACCCTTTTTGGCTAGACGGCTTAGTGGCCGCTCTAGGCTTATTGGTGGGTGCTCTTTCTGGGGCTTCTCCCTTTGAGAGAGTATCTGCCTTTATTTAGAAGCTTGTTGTTGTTTTTTTTTTTTATAAGACCTTTTGGCCTCCTTGATGTTCGTAAGGGTAGCTCATCCTTGTCAACTTCAGAAGATGCCTTGCAAGGTCTCCTCCCTGTTTGTTAGGGTTCACCATGCATTTTTTTTTTAGGATTCGTTTGAGGCCCTAATACAAGGTGTCCTTTTGGGTTCCTCCTGATAGAGGGTCCTTTTTAGGATCCTCCTGATAGAGGGTCCTTTTTAGGATCCTCCTGACACAAGGGGTCCTTTTAAGGATCCTCCTTTTTAGGAGCCCTTTTTAGGATCCTGCTGATAGAGGGTCCTTTTTAGGATCCTCCTGCTTGCTGTATGCTTTGTCTCCTGTCCTATCCCCCCAATTGTCTGGTGAAATTTATTTCGACAGGCACTTTGGTTGATGCTCGCATAAAGAAGAGAAATAACATGCGATGATGTGAACAGTTTCATTCATAGTAGGCGAATTACAATGATATATATATATAAAAAGTTTACATCTACTTGGGAGGTTAGCTAGGCAACCTCTTTGATTCTTGTCTACTAAGCTAACATAACATGTAACAAACTAAGCACAGATACTGCTTGTATTGGATGTGGAAGTCTCACTGGTAGTACTTCTTGAGGTGTTCTGCATTCCATGCTCGAGGCACGACGGTGTCGTCCATGCGCACCAGCTTATAGGTGTTTGGTGGTATGCACTGAGCGACTTGGTAGGGTCCTTCCTAGTTCGCCCCTAGTACCCCCGCCCCCAGGTCTCACGTGTTGGGGAGTACCTTCCTCAATACTAAGTATCATACCCTGAACTTTCTCTCTCGCACCCTTGAATTGTAATACCTCGCTGCCCGCTGCTGATACGTGGCCAGCCTTAGTTGTGCCCTTTCTCTCTTGGCTTCCAGCAGGTCCAAGTTCTCGACCAACGCTGTGATGTTAGCCTGGTCAATTTGTATGTTTGCATGCGGAAGTAGTTAACCTTCATTTCCACTGGAAGGACAGCCGTAGGCCAAGGCGAAAAGGGTCTCCCCAGTGGTGGAACGGGGGGTGGTCCTGTAGGCCCAGAGCACATTTGGGAGTTCCTCAACCCAGGCCCCTTTCAACTTTTCCAACTTAGTTTTCAAGTTCCTTTTCAGGATATTGTTGATGGCCTCTACTTGCCCATTGGCTTGGGGGTGTACTACTGCGGAGAAACTCCTCCTGATTCCTTTTGCCTTGCAGTAGTCCTCAAACACCCCTCCTTCTAATTGCGTTCCATTGTCGGAGATGATCTTGTAAGGTACCATGAATCTGCAAAAAATATATTTGCTTTGTCGTTATGTTGACTAAAGGCTCTGAATCTTCGTCAAGGTGGACTACCACCTCGCGCAGCTCTCTGAACCACTTCGAACGTCGCGACATTTTTTTTCTTATCGGAATCGACAGAAGAACAGTGACTTGCAATCTATTCTTCCCACAGACGGCACCAAACTGTTGACGGTGAGAACTCATCAACCAAGTTAAGTTAGAAAAATAACAATGTAGAGATTATCAAAAGAAAAACATCAAAGTTCTAATTGGAAACTCAACGAACACTTGCAGAAGGAAAATGGTGAACTAAATTTGTATTTCTTATGGTGTAGTGCTATAGTGTTTTTCCCAACAACCCCTTTCCAAGTGGAAGTGGAATTCCGTTTATAGTGGGCTCTAATGGCCCCTGATACATTGTGGTCCAAGGGACCAGATAGTACGCAAGTACGGTGTCAGGAGTGGTATCAGGTGTAGTGGTGTCAGCTCCAGTACATGATCAGAGTTTGTGGGAGCACTTCCACTTTAGTACTTGATTGTGTCTCCACTACTTTCCCAGTACGAGTATTAGAGACTGGCTGGTGAGAACCACAATAGGTACCTTATTTGTACAACCACTACTTGTCCAGCGTGGGCCTTGTCTCCGTACTCTACTTCCTTTTGGTTTGTACGTGCACTTTGTACCTCTTCTGACTTAGCGTCGAATCGCTGTGAGGCTTGCCATATATGCGGCGCGAGACTCCTCATGAGAGGCCATGTCCTGTGAGGCCCCCTAAGGACACGGGATGTCTTGCGGAGGTCATGTCTCGCGGGCCCCCTAAGGGTGCGGCTGCCTCCGCGAGATGCTTGTCTCCTTGGGAACCTGTCCTCGCTTGCGGCATGAGGCTCATGTGACAGTCCTTGCCCACACTAGGGGAGTGGGCATGACCACGTGAAGAGGCTGGCCTTGCGAGACGCTACCATGCACGCGAGATGCCACCTCTAGTGAGGCGCCTGTTGGTGCACGAGATGACTCCCCTAGGGCGCGAGGCACTGCATGCTATGCGAGACGCCTCCCCTAGGGCGCGAGGCGCGAGACGCGAGGTGCTGCGTGCTGTGGGAGGCGCGAGACGGTGCATGCTACACGAGATGCCTCTCCTTGGGCGCGAGACATGAGGCGCTGCATGCTGTGCGAGGCGCGAGACGGTGGTCTTGCAAGGCTCTGAAGACACGGCCGAGGCAAGGCAGGCTCGAGACGGTGGTCTCGCGAGGCCCTGGTGACACGGCGGAGTTGAGGAGAGATGGGCTGGTCTGGGAGGCTATGGGCGCGCGAGGCGCTGGCCTGTAAGGGGCGTGCTCAGCTGTGCAAAGCGCTGGCCTGGGATGCCATGGGCGCGTGAGGCGTGCCTTGCCGCGTGAGGCGCTGGCCTGGGCGAAGCGTGCCCAGCTGCGTGGGATCCTTTCTGCTACAGATACCCAAATGCGCATGTCTTTGGACCTGTCACCAGTGTGGAATTTTTGAGCATCTACATAAAGGATATGCTTCAGGCATGTGTATTGGATTTTGAGGGTTCATAGAGTAATTATCTTCCCTTGATCAATTTTTCCTACAACAATAGTACCAGAAAATCATCGAAGTGGCTCCGTACGAGATGTTGTATGGTAGGAAGTGCAGATCACCCATTCATTGGGATGAAATGGGTGAGAGGAAGTTTCCACGTCCTGAGGTAGTTCATTGGACCAGCGGAGCCAAAGAGAAGATTAGAGCTTGAATGCTTGCATCACACAGAAAAGCTACGCAGATCCAAAGTGTAGGAATGTGGAGTTCTAAGTTCAAGACTACATTTTTCTATGGGTTTCGTCGATGAAAGGAGTAGAACGGTTTTAGAAGAAATGGAAGCTGAACCCTAGGTATGTTGGACCTTATGAGATCCTAGAAAATATTGGGTAGGTAGCTTATAGATTGGATATGCCTCCAGCTTTAGTAGGAATCCCCAACGTATTTCATGTATTGATGCTTCAGAAGTATGTCTCAGATACAACACGCGTATTGAGTTATGAGACCCATTGCAACAAGATCTATCATATGAGGAGAGGCCAGTACAGATCATCGACAAAAAAGGATAAAGTCTTGCGGAACAAGGCTATCTCCTTAGTGAAAATATTATGGATGAACTGTTATGAAAATATGTATTGCCTCAATGGAAATAGGTAAGATAATACAACTCTATGCAATAATATTACAAATAAATATTGATTGATTAAATAAAGTTACAACTCTATAACTGAAAAAATACAAATAAACAAAGAAAAGGAAGAAGAAGAAGAGAATGGTGAAAGATACAACTCTAAACAAAAGATTACAAGTAAAGTAAAGGGTTTGAAACAAAAGAAAAGAAGATTACAACTGTAAACAAAAGTTACAAGTAAACAGAAAATGAAAATAAGAAGAAAAGAAATAGAGAAAAATGTAAGAACAAAACAAAAGGAAAATCTCACTTACACAACCTAAGTGAAGAGTGTTGGCAATCACCAACTTGAACAAGGTTTAAAACCTTTGTCCAAAAGCTTATTTTCCCCTAACTCAAGCACTAAGGGATCTCTCTCAGATTATAGGAAATGCTTTCTGGAATTATCAAGCCTCAAAGTATTTCTAGCCAAGTGCTCTAATGGATAGAAATGTTGTGTCTTACAAGTGAGCATTAGGCTCCTATTTATAGGGTTTTGAGACACCTTTTGAATTTCAAATTCCATCAATCCCCATGGCTGTTACCAATGATTAATTGGATGTTTTATGGAATTA
This sequence comes from Humulus lupulus, assembly GCF_963169125.1. Taxonomy (NCBI): domain Eukaryota; kingdom Viridiplantae; phylum Streptophyta; class Magnoliopsida; order Rosales; family Cannabaceae; genus Humulus; species Humulus lupulus. The sequence continues at coordinate 161,295,124 of NC_084795.1, forward strand.
AATTAGAGATTTAGGAGTTATTTGGCTATTGGAAACATTCAAAATTGGTTAAAATCAAAACTTGGAATATGCTGCCAGCCACTTGGGCCGCGACCTGACAAACAGGCACCGCAGCCCTCAGAGCGATCCTGCCGTTTGGGTCATGGCTTGACAAACAGGTGCCGCGGCTCTAGGCCTTTTCCAGCAACCAATTTTTCAATTTTTCCAAAAACGTTCCAAATTTATTACCAATTGATTTTGTAACTTCCATACACAATATTGGAGTTAAAATCACATCGCTATCAGCCATTTCTCATATGGCTTTAAGAAATTTATCTCAATATTGTGTAACAACAAATCTACACAATAATGGGTGATATTTGGAACTTACAAATTTGTAACATATTTGGATATATCTCATATATCTAAATATTGTAACTCTCTATTATATGTTACAATATGTGACACTATTTGTCACATTTATTTAATCTAAATCATTATATTATAATATAATATAATATTACATCATATTATAAAATAATATAACATTCCCCGACTAGATTAAATAGTTATCTATTGTAACATTTATTTAATCAATCATTATATTTTAAAATATAACATATCCCACTCGTTTGAATAAGAACTCTCTCTTGTAGGAGTCATTGCATAGTGCATAAAGTAAAGTGTTTGTCAACTTGAACTTTAATATAGTGTAATTATCACAAAATTTGTCAAAAATTTGGTTGCACTGGGCATTGAACCATCTTTTTATGATAACAAATCGGTGATAGCACACACACATTTGCGATGTTTCCTTGAGACCTCTATGTCTCGCTTTGCACCGTTAATGGGAATGTGCACTTTCCATCCATGGACGTTTTTTAGAATACTCTCAATTCTCATGAGAGGCAGCACCACCCCTATGTCCATATAGGTAGAATTATTATAGTATTTTGCTACCAAAAATACTTGTCTTCACAAGACTGAATTCTATTAAAAAACCTTTCGGTTTTAACCCTCAACTTGGTATCCACTAGTACTCAATATCTCGGGTGGGACTTGTTTTTAGTACAACTAATATTCACTTGATTGACTTGTTGTTACCTATTGAACCTAACACTAGTTGAATAACTAGTGTTAAGATAGGTTACTGTAACGACCCAAATTCGCTAATAAGGCTTAAGGACCTTGATTAGTGTGCCAGGAGGGCAGGTTGGGATTTATGATTTATGTGTGATTTTATGAATTAAATGCATGGTTATGATTTAAAGCACGTTATTTGACTATTTGTTTATCTGAGATGCATGACTATGTATACTAGTATGCATGTAGGCCCGGATCGTGTTAGAAGGGCGTAAATGTAATTTTGGCCATGATTGGCATAACGGTATTGATATGTGATAATTGTATTCTGTGAATTGTACCACGTGGGTGTGGTTGTATTATTGTGATGCACGTGCCGAGACGGTCCTAGAGAGCTAGTTAACTCAAGAGTTGCAACGGGATTTCTGTACCCGGCTCGGGAGGAGCCTAGGGGTACCTCGGGAATTTTATGGTTAAGTTGAGATTTAGCGGGTAATGGTTATTGGAGATTTAGTAACCTGGGTAACCATTAGTTACTGCTGAGAGTAACAACTTTTAGAGAGAAAATGGTAGAAATGAAATAGAAATGAAAGGACTTAAGTGCCCTTGAGGTTTAAGTAGGAAAAGATAGGTAAGTAAGGGTAAAGTGGTCATTTGGCAAGGTTAATAGACAAATTTGGGCTGTGTATATGGGGTGTACGGTTTGGGGCTTATTTATGTTTAGTCTTGATAGAGTTTGAAGAGAAGAGAAATGAGAGGGAAAAGCTAGGGCATGAGGAAGAAGAAGAAGAAGAAGAAGAGAAGGAGAAGTGGGAGTCTAGGAAGGGGTCAAGCAAGCCTTGTGTGGATTCTCCATTGGAGGTAAGAGCTTTATACATACCTAAGTTTTGATTTCTGTTTTGAATTGTAAAATCTAGAGCTAGAGTTAGTTGTTTGAGTTTTGGGATGAGTTGCTGAAAATAGGAATCAATGGGTGTGAATCTTGGGTGTATTGATGTTTTGAGCTTGAACCTTGAGTTATGGGTTGTTATATAGTCTATTTGATGTTTGAAAATGATTTTGGGGTTTGGGTATTGGTTTAGTATGAATTGGGAAGGTTTTAGCTCGGAGAAAACGCAGGAGAAAACCCATAATTCTGGGTCTGCGAAGGCGTGCCGCGACACAAGTTTTTCGTGCCGCGGCAAGGGAGCCTCTGGCTGGTGGGTGCCGCGGCACAAGGATGTGGTGCCGCGGCACAAGGCAAATTTCAGGGCATCATTTTTAGGCAATTTTAGGCCTTTGCTCCGGGGGTTCGGGGGATGACTCCGGGGTGTTGTTTTAAGGTTTTAGAAGTCCCGAGAGTGCGGGATTGGTCCCGGGAAGTGGTTTTGGGTTGATTAGTATTGAGGGATGTTTCTTGTGTGTTGTGACTAGGTTGTTGGTGAGGCTCGTGCTTGAGGACCGTGCTCGTGGCTTAAGTGCATCAGGAGGCTCGGTGTGCAGGTAAGAAAACTATAACACCCGAGGTTAGGGCATGGCCCCAGATTGTATTATGTGCAAATGTTTAAACCTTAAATGAATCATGATGTGAGTGAATGATTATTTTGAATGTACTATATGTGTGATTATGATGAAATGAGCGGCAAGGGCCGAGTACGGCGTAAGCCGGGGCGGCCGTGGGCCGGGTACGGCGTAAGCCGGGGCGGCCGTGGGCCGAAAGTAACACCTAGCACATGGGATGCTATATTCAGGGTGGGACCCAAGGGATACATGAGTTATCCTCGCGGTGAGAACCGATACCCCAGGCTTCGGTAAGGCTCTGGGGCGGCATGGCCGTGTTTGCTTAGTCTAATGATTGACTTGTTTAATTGTGGATTATCTGTTATGATAAACTGTATACGTTGTATATGTTATGTTCTGCATGAGTTTTCTTGCTGGGCTTCGGCTCACGGGTGCTCTGTGTTGCAGGTAAGGGCAATGATTGAGTCAACCAACCATGAGTACGGAGAGCGTGAAGCGATGCGTACATGTTTGGCCTGCCCGACTGCTTTGGTTGGGGGTTTATTCGAAAATGGCTGTAATAATCTATGATTTTGTAACCGATCAACTGTAAACTTATTTCATGATGTAAATAGTTTTCAAACCTTATTTTGGGATCCCAATTGTTTAAATACTAGAAGTTTTTATTGAGTCAACGCATTTTCAAAGAGTACAGCCTTAACTTTTTTATTAGTCACACTTTTGTTTCAAAACCTCGGTTAGCGAGTTCATTGCACTGTTTTGTCTTAAAACTCACTTAGTAACGGCTCTAAGGATGTAGGGCGTTACAACTTGGTATCAGAGCGAGCCAAGGTTTATTGGTTCTGGAGATCGACCGAACATGTACGCTCGCTGTCAGTGACAAGCTCGACTCAGGGTTGGTTGGTATGAGTGATGGACATGTCTAAATATATGTTTGAATGCCTGTTTGCCTGCTTATTTATATGGAGCATGGGGAATGAAATGACATATGCATGAGATACTGATAGGGCCTGGCCCTTGACTATTGCATGTTGGGATTGATGCATGCTGAATAATACTATTATGTATGTGGATGAATATTGGCATAATGGTTCGCATATTGAGTGTATGTGGTTAATTTTCTGGATTTAATTCATTAGTTATATTTGTATATTGGCTTGTTTGAAGCATGATAAGTATGGATTTACTTAGTAACGATTGAATCTGGTAGCTAAACGTATATCATTGTGGATTTGACCTAGTATATGCTTGTGTGTGCATTATACCTGTGGATATTTGGATTTAGTTGTGAGTTGGTTCAGAGTATGAACCTCTGAGTTCAGGAGTTTGGTCGGTTTGGACGGATGAACTTGAGTTGTTGGTTCCTAGAAGGGTTTTGTGGACGTGATATTGTGTTGAAAGGGGGTTTTAGATATAAGTTGGAATTGAGATCTCCAGTTACCCCTGAAAGTAGCAGCAGAGGATCACTAGTGTGTGAGCTAGCTGTGGAGTTTGTTAGTTGAGATGGGATAGAAGAACAGTGGATTCCTTTGGGGAAACTAGCTGATTCCGATGTGTTAACAGTAAGGTTACCAGTGTTGGTTTACTGTGAGGTATGGACAGATAAAGGTATTACATGAGAGGTTTAAGGGGTGTTATCCTCGGGTTTTGAGGAGAGCTCGAGTTGGCAAGGGATTTATCAATAGACGAGCAGAGTTAATTCCACCCTTGGTTAAGGGGATGAGGGATCCTGATTAGAGGGTCGTGTTAATGTTGAGGCAGAGAGGTACCCGGATTTGGTACTCGGGCTGAGGTACTGGCTTAATGGGTTTGGAAGGACCTATATGATGAAAGGTTAGAAGAGATTTTAAAGACATGATTTGCACCATGGAGATTGGTGGGCTTATAAGTTTGGCTTGGACTGTTGGGGGTAACAACAGTGTAAATCAATGGGTTTGGTGATCTGGGTAATTCATTTCGGAAAGTTATACTGATGGATGTATCCGGAATTGATGACGACCCATTTAAGGATTTAAGATCGGGAATAGTCTAAGGTATTTGGGCTGCTCTGAGGTATGAGTTTATCGTCTGCATGTGGATGGCGGAGAGGGCCATGTTGTTCGAGGAACTGATGGTTGATGTTTAGAGCATGAGTGATAGAGCCGCAAGGGCGGTGCTTCCTTTGATGGAATTAGTAAGGATAGATTTGTGATAATCAAGTTAAAGGGACCCCGGATAGTTCTATGGCTTCTAGTTTGCCAGAAAGGGGGAAAAGTCTGATTGATAAGATGGTACTTGTGGTGATAGAACGCAGTGAGGTCGGATTCTCACTTTTGAGGGGAAAGGACCCCAGACAGTGCTTGGGCACCTAATTTGAGCTTTGAAAGAAGTTTGGTTACTAAGGTGGTTGTCAAGATGGCGATAGGAACCAGGGAGGTTATTGGTATACATGAGGAAGAGGATGCCACCTGAGAGGAGGCCAGGTGAGGGCATGACTTCTACGTAGAATGACTCGAGATGTTAGGATGGATTTCCCATGGTGCGGGAAACGGAGAACTGGAATGCATCGATACATTCGAGGTTCGAGGCTGAGTCCTCAAGGATGAGCATTTAACTGACGAGCTTATGCTTTGGACATGTAACTAACTGGAAGGGCTCGGTGTTGGGAATGTTCCGAGAGGGAGATGGACATAGAGAGGTTGCCTCAAAGGTGCCATTTGAGAGGCCGAGGACAGTAATACTTATTGAGAAGGAATTAGAAACTCTGGCAGATGAATTGTTGAGGATATCATCTGGAGTACGTAAAGGAGACAGAGCTGATCAGTGGAAAAATTACGTGGGTATGTAAAGAAAGATTTAGGGGATACTTCAAGGTCAGACTACAGATAAGGATCGGTATAAGGAGTGTTGTAAAAGACGGTTTTGGCCGACAGAAAGTCTATTGAAGCAATCGAAGGAATCTGAGCCTGGTATAGCCAGTGTGCTATACTGCGGGGATTGTTGGCATCGTCGGGTTAGAACAAAAGTTTAATGTTGGATACAAGATGGGACGATGTCTCCAAGAGTTGATCTAGGACCTGGATTTTACCAGTTGGAAACCAAGGATAAAGACTTTTCGTGAATTGATTAGGTGGCACCGGGTAGGGTGTGAGAAATTGGTAACAAGGATTCTGGAACTGTTCAAGCTGCAGCAGCACAGGTAAATTCTTTAGGCGGAGAATGCGTGAACGGTATGGGCAAGTCCCCTTCAAGCTCACGAGCAGTGCATGTGGATTACTCCCAGACGGAAATGGTGAGCAACTGATTATTAGGCTGAAGACGTTAGTACCCAGAAGGCGGTGTCTCAGGTAAGGTTCTACGGAGTGTTAGTTTGGGAGTCGTCAAGAGTATTCAGAATAGAGCTACAAGAAGAAAGGACAGGTATGAGGAGATTTGATCTGAAGCCGCAAGGAGGCTAATGAAGAACATCCAAAGAATTGAAGGCATAACAAGACTGGTAAGCGCGTCATCTACTGCATAAGCACCTCCGAAGATTACTACATCAGAGATGAGAAGAACAGTAAAGTTTGAGGTTAGATGGATTGAGTGGTGTCAAATCAGAAAGAAATTCAGAAGACAAGGTAAGATTTGATTGGTTACGGACGATGATGGAATTTGCGTGTGTTTTGGTTAAGTAAAGAGTGATTTCATAAAGGACCTGATCTATGGTAAGGTTATGAAAATGTGGGAGTGCATCACGGGTTGGGCACGCCCAGGATTAAATTGATGCGAGGATGGATTAAACCTTGCGGGAGGCGACAGAATGGATCATGGTTGATGCACTTGGAACATTAAGTCGACCGTTGTGTATGGCATAAGGAACTTAAGTCTTGAGTATTAGTAAGAAAGGTTATCATTGAGACTCAGTGCGGTGAAAAGTAACAGACGGATGATCAGTGTTTGAAATCCTTGATTGAAAGAAGGGCGATGTAATTGGAGGCGGAACTCCTAGCTGTGAGGCATGTATAAGTCAAAGGATAACGCCATAAATTGTAATAGAATAGACAAGGCAACGTCTGAGATTGGCATAATGTTAGTAGGCAATGATTAGCTGGTGGGTGTCACTGAGCTATGAAATTCAAAGTGTTGGCTTGAGTTGAAACAGGGAAGGACCCTGTCATGGTGGTACAAGTAGGATACCAGGATCGAGTGAAGGATCCAGATAGGATTTGGTTTTGAATGAGGGTTCTGTATGGACATCATTCCACCTCCTAGGGTACGTCGTACCGGGAGGGTCGAGCGGGTGACGGAATCTTGTGTTTTCCTTTGGACCCTGAGGGGTTAGGTGATGTGGTAGTGTATCACGGGAATAGACCACTTTGGACCTTGAGTAAAGTGATTGGACATGAAAAAAAATTTTAACTCGGTGGTTTGAGTTGATGTAGTTGGTTCAGGGGAACTGGTAGCAGGGTAAAACGTCGATGATACGGAATTGAGACCCAAGAGTATTTTAAATTGTTGGAATGGATTTAGAGGACAAAAAGAACAGAGTGGGAACCTGGAATTATCAGTTGATTGCAAGTGATTGGCAGTCTGAAAGTTATCAAATGTCTTATCGAGTTGAGCGCTGAGTAGGCGAATACTTGAGGTATTAAGGGAAGTGTAATCCCTGATGGATTAGTCGTGGTGGCAATTGCTGGTGTCTTGATTAATGTAACGCGACATAGGGCTTGGTAAGAGGTGAAGGATAGTGAATGCTACAGTTTGGCTTTAGTTCAGAGTGAAAGCCAAAGAAGTCGTTGAAACTTCTTAAGGCAGGAGTGTCTGCCTATTTTGAAAGATTAAAGAGTTGGTAAATTGCTAATTTATGAGGAAATAAAGTTCCGGAAGGAAAGAGCTGCGTCTCTGCGTAATAACAAACGAGGATTGGTAAGGTGTTCAGAGGACGAAGGGAGAGTTCTGACTCTTAATTCAGCCTAAAATTCTGAAGTTGTATTAAGTATTAGGCCAGCGGGGCCTACAAGCTGATCCCACCTAGTAGAGGTGATGACGTTTGAGAATCTCTGGAATCAGGAATAAGACAATGAATTGGTCATTGTAACCTAGGCAGACCCTGGGCTTCGGCAGGGTTGCGGTGTAGCGAAAGGCTATCGAGAGTATGGCCGTGAAACAAGATCTTGTGAGGCAAGATTGTTACTCCTGTAAGACTGTTGTTGAAAAGTAAAGTAAAGGCGGTGGACCTTGGAAGTTATGGCCAAGAGCTGCGGGTTTATTGACTGATATGTTGGATAAATTTCGAGGACGAAATTTTTATGAGGAGGGGATAGTTGTAACGACCCAAATTCGCTAATAAGGCTTAAGGACCTTGATTAGTGTGCCAGGAGGGCAGGTTGGGATTTATGATTTATGTGTGATTTTATGAATTAAATGCATGGTTATGATTTAAAGCACGTTATTTGACTATTTGTTTATCTGAGATGCATGACTATGTATACTAGTATGCATGTAGGCCCGGATCGTGTTAGAAGGGCGTAAATGTAATTTTGGCCATGATTGGCATAACGGTATTGATATGTGATAATTGTATTCTGTGAATTGTACCACGTGGGTGTGGTTGTATTATTGTGATGCACGTGCCGAGACGGTCCTAGAGAGCTAGTTAACTCAAGAGTTGCAACGGGATTTCTGTACCCGGCTCGGGAGGAGCCTAGGGGTACCTCGGGAATTTTATGGTTAAGTTGAGATTTAGCGGGTAATGGTTATTGGAGATTTAGTAACCTGGGTAACCATTAGTTACTGCTGAGAGTAACAACTTTTAGAGAGAAAATGGTAGAAATGAAATAGAAATGAAAGGACTTAAGTGCCCTTGAGGTTTAAGTAGGAAAAGATAGGTAAGTAAGGGTAAAGTGGTCATTTGGCAAGGTTAATAGACAAATTTGGGCTGTGTATATGGGGTGTACGGTTTGGGGCTTATTTATGTTTAGTCTTGATAGAGTTTGAAGAGAAGAGAAATGAGAGGGAAAAGCTAGGGCATGAGGAAGAAGAAGAAGAAGAAGAAGAGAAGGAGAAGTGGGAGTCTAGGAAGGGGTCAAGCAAGCCTTGTGTGGATTCTCCATTGGAGGTAAGAGCTTTATACATACCTAAGTTTTGATTTCTGTTTTGAATTGTAAAATCTAGAGCTAGAGTTAGTTGTTTGAGTTTTGGGATGAGTTGCTGAAAATAGGAATCAATGGGTGTGAATCTTGGGTGTATTGATGTTTTGAGCTTGAACCTTGAGTTATGGGTTGTTATATAGTCTATTTGATGTTTGAAAATGATTTTGGGGTTTGGGTATTGGTTTAGTATGAATTGGGAAGGTTTTAGCTCGGAGAAAACGCAGGAGAAAACCCAGAATTCTGGGTCTGCGAAGGCGTGCCGCGACACAAGTTTTTCGTGCCGCGGCAAGGGAGCCTCTGGCTGGTGGGTGCCGCGGCACAAGGATGTGGTGCCGCGGCACAAGGCAAATTTCAGGGCATCATTTTTAGGCAATTTTAGGCCTTTGCTCCGGGGGTTCGGGGGATGACTCCGGGGTGTTGTTTTAAGGTTTTAGAAGTCCCGAGAGTGCGGGATTGGTCCCGGGAAGTGGTTTTGGGTTGATTAGTATTGAGGGATGTTTCTTGTGTGTTGTGACTAGGTTGTTGGTGAGGCTCGTGCTTGAGGACCGTGCTCGTGGCTTAAGTGCATCAGGAGGCTCGGTGTGCAGGTAAGAAAACTATAACACCCGAGGTTAGGGCATGGCCCCAGATTGTATTATGTGCAAATGTTTAAACCTTAAATGAATCATGATGTGAGTGAATGATTATTTTGAATGTACTATATGTGTGATTATGATGAAATGAGCGGCAAGGGCCGAGTACGGCGTAAGCCGGGGCGGCCGTGGGCCGGGTACGGCGTAAGCCGGGGCGGCCGTGGGCCGAAAGTAACACCTAGCACATGGGATGCTATATTCAGGGTGGGACCCAAGGGATACATGAGTTATCCTCGCGGTGAGAACCGATACCCCAGGCTTCGGTAAGGCTCTGGGGCGGCATGGCCGTGTTTGCTTAGTCTAATGATTGACTTGTTTAATTGTGGATTATCTGTTATGATAAACTGTATACGTTGTATATGTTATGTTCTGCATGAGTTTTCTTGCTGGGCTTCGGCTCACGGGTGCTCTGTGTTGCAGGTAAGGGCAATGATTGAGTCAACCAACCATGAGTACGGAGAGCGTGAAGCGATGCGTACATGTTTGGCCTGCCCGACTGCTTTGGTTGGGGGTTTATTCGAAAATGGCTGTAATAATCTATGATTTTGTAACCGATCAACTGTAAACTTATTTCATGATGTAAATAGTTTTCAAACCTTATTTTGGGATCCCAATTGTTTAAATACTAGAAGTTTTTATTGAGTCAACGCATTTTCAAAGAGTACAGCCTTAACTTTTTTATTAGTCACACTTTTGTTTCAAAACCTCGGTTAGCGAGTTCATTGCACTGTTTTGTCTTAAAACTCACTTAGTAACGGCTCTAAGGATGTAGGGCGTTACAGTTACCATCAATCATGAATCTCTTTAGGGGGTTTAAGTCCCATCCCTCGAGTTGATGCAACCACTAAATCCCTCGTTAGTGGTTTAGTGAAAGGATTTGCCAGATTTTCACTTGTTCTCCCATAGGATATTGAGATGACTTCTCTTTGAATCAATTCTCTTACATATCCATGTCTTAGACTAATATGTCTAGACTTCCCATTATACACTCCAATGTATGCACTAGCCAACGTCGCTTGGCTATCACAATGTATCAATATTGTGGATACATTCTCTTTGATTAGGGGTATCTCTATCAACAGATCCCTTAACCATTCGGCCTCTTTTCCGATGGCAGCTAGAGCTATAAAATCTGCTTCCGTAGTGGAATGAGATATATAGGTTTGTTTCTTGGAACCCCAAGAAATTGCACCTCCACCAAGTGTAAATACCCAACCAGTTGTGGACAAGTTATCCCCAAAATTTGATATGCAACTTGCATCTGTATATCCTTCTAAGATTGAAGGAAATTTGGAGTAATGAAGACTTAGTCCTTTGGTTTTCTTGAGATAACCTAGAAATCTTCCAATCGCCTTCGAGTGATCCACACTTTGATTACTTGTAAACCTACTAAATTTACTCACCGCAAATGCTATATCAGATCTAGTACATTGAGCAGCGTACATTAGACTCCCTATAGCACTAGCGTACTTTAATTGAGCCACCGCTCTTCCTTCATTCTTCTCTCATTTTACACTATGATCGAATGGAGTATTGGCATCTTTAACCTTGAGATGGTTAAATTTGTTCAATACTTTCTCAACATAGTGGGCTTGACCCAACGCAAAACCCCCACTATGTTTCTTTACTTGGATACCAAGTATGGTGTCAACTTCTCCAAGATCTTTCATCTTCAAAGTGTATGATAGAAACCTCTTCGTTTCTTCTATCCCTTTCATGCTATCACTTAGAATAATCATGTCATCCACATATAAGAAAACAATGATCACATATCCCTTACAAGTTTTGGAATACAAACATTTGTCTCCATTGTTATGTCTAAACCCATTAGACATGATGGCTTGATCAAATTTCTCATGCCATTGCTTAGGAGCTTGTTTCAATCCATATAAGGATTTTACAAGTCTGCATGCTTTATGTTCATATTTTGGTAAGACAAACCCTTCGGGTTGTTCCATATAGACCTCCTCATTGAGGTCACCATTAAGGAATGTTGTTTTGGCATCCATTTGATGAACATACAAGTTGTGTATAGAAGCTAAAGCGAACAAAATTCTTATAGAAGTTGTTCTTGCAACAGGCGCATAGGTATCGAAATAATCGATACCCTCTTTTTTCCTAAACCCTTTAGCTACTAATCTAGCTTTAAAGGTTTGGATAGTGCCGTCAGAGTGGTATTTTCTACTAAATACCCACTTACACCCAATTGGTTTAGACCCCAGTGGGAGATCTACCAATTCCCAAGTGTTGTTGAAAAGAATGGAATCCATCTCATCATTGATGGCTTCTTTCCAAAATGCACTATCTCTCGATTGCATAGCTTCTCTATAATTCTTAGGATCATCCTCAACGAGAAGTACAATAGGAATTTTCCTAATGACTTCCTCTCTATTTCCTTCTACCATGTAGAATGAAATTCGTTGAGAATCTATCTCATCCACTACTAGACTTTTATGATTTTTAAGCTTTTGACTTCTTCTAAGTTCAAAGGGTTGCTTTACATCCTTTTGAGAATTCTCCTCTTGAGAATAAACTTTTGATGTAGAAGCTTGAGAATTGTTCTCATATAACAAATTCTCCTTTAGAGATGTTGAAGCCTGAGAATTATTGTCACTTAACATGTTCTCAAAGAATTCAACTTCTCTAGATTCAATCACAATATTAGACTCTAAGTCTAGTAGCCTATAAGCTTTACTATTGTTGGCATAACCAACAAAAGCACATTTTATGACTCTTGAACCTAACTTTGTTCTATTAGGTTCATTTTTCTTGCAATATGAAAGACACCCCCACACTTTGAAGTACCCTATGTTGGGTTTTCTTCCTTTCCATAACTCATATGGAGATATCTCATTTTTCTTCATCGGTATTCGATTAAGAATGTGACAAGCGGTTAAAAGCGCTTCACCCCATAAGTTGAAGTTCAACTTAGAAAACACCAACATAGAATTTATCATCTCAAGATAAGTCCTATTTTTCCTTTCGGCAACACCATTGTGTTGTGGTGTATAAGGTTCAGTGCACTCATGAATTATACCATTTTCTTCACAAAATGTATTGAATTCATTAGAGAAGTACTCTCCTCCTCTATCACTTCTTAGCACCTTAATCTTTTTATTTAGTTGATTTTCAACTTCTAATTTATATAATTTAAAAGCATCAAAAGTTTCATCTTTATGCTTTAAAAGAAACACATAGGTATATCTACTAAAATCATCTATAAAAGTAAGAAAATACATTTTACCACCTCTAGTTAAAACACCATTTAATTCACAAAGATCACTATGGATTAAATATAGTAAATTAGATGATCTTTCTACACTAGGAAATGGTTTCTTAATCATTTTTTCCTTAACATATGTTTCACATTTACCATAGGATTTAATATTGCATGCAATCATACCACATTTTACTACTCTTTTCATGGTTCAAAAATCTATATGTGATAGTCTAAGATGCCACAAATATAAGGAATCATACTCAACAATATAGGCAGAATTAACATTTTTATTGATAACATTAAAAGTTATAGCAGTGGTGCACAGTTTAACCATACCCTCACAAGAGTACCCCTTTCCCAAAAATACATTGGATTTGGTATGTATAAGTTTACCGGACTCAAAAACAGCTTTAATGCCAGGCTTGCCAAGCAAATCACCACTTACCAAGTTTCTACTCATTTCGGGAACATAAAGTACATTCATTAATGTAACTTTCTTGTCAGAGGTGAAAAAGACTTCAAGAGTACCTTTGCCAAGTACCTTGGATTTTCCCTCATTGCCCATTTGAATCTCATGATTTCCCTTTGACTCTTCAAAGGTCTTGAACAATGATTTTTCATAGGTGACATGGACGGTGGAACTTGTGTCATACCACCATCCTTTCACCTTGCCTTGGACCGCATTCACCTCACAAGGGGTGGCAACTATGTTTTCCTCTTGAGTTGCATTTACCTTAGGTCCTTGTTGTTATTTTCTATGCCTACACTCTCTAGCATAGTGACCCTTTTTCCCACACACAAAGCAAGGACCTTTCTCACCCTTAAACTTATTTGGGTTGGTTTTTGGACCCAAAGGTTTCTCGTTACCCTTTTTCCCTTTGCTTTTGGGATGTTTAGGTTGTGACACTGCATTTTCTTTGGAAGTCTCTTCATTAGACCCCTCCACAAGTTTATCTCTACATATCGATTCCTCTTCGATTCGAATATGTTTTTGGATTTCCTCCAAAGAATAATCCTCGTTTTTATGAAGGATTCTTTTCCTATAGCTCTTCCAAGTTGGTGGTAATTTATCCACTATAGCACCAACTTGAAAGGCCTCGGGAAGCTCAATCTTTAGCACTTTCAATTTGTTAACAATAATTTGCAATTCATGTATTTGAGGAAGCATGGGTTTATTACCAAAAAAATTGAAATCAAAATATTGCGATATCAAAAACTTTTTGGCACCTTCCTCTTTCGCCTTGAATTTTGTTTCAAGTACATTCCATATCTCCTTTGCCGATTTGGTCTTGGTGTAGAGTTCATAGAGCCTATCGGAAAGGGAATTGAGGATATGATCCCTCTAAAGGAGATTTTCCTCCTCCCTCTTCTTTCTTTTCTCCACCACCTCAGGAGAGTCTTTGTCGAATGGTGTTGGGAGAGGTTCTAGAATAGATTCTAGAATGTAGGCGATTTTGAGAGTGGTTAAAAAAAACCTCACATTGTCTTGCCATCGAGTGAAATTGGACCCATCAAACCTATCCAATCTCACTAGGTCTTGATTCATAATCTTGATGGTCTCACCTTCCATTGAAACAAACAAAAATAAGCTTTTGAATGTTATGAAAATATGTATTGCCTCAATGGAAATAGGTAAGATAATACAACTCTATGCAATAATTTACAAATAAATATTGATTGATTAAATAAAGTTACAACTCAATAACAAAAAAAATACAAATAAACAAAGAACAGGAAGAAGAAGAAGAAGAAGAGAATGGTGAAAGATACAACTCTAAACAAAAGATTACAAGTAAAGTAAAGGGTTTGAAACAAAAGAAAAGAAGATTACAACTCTAAACAAAAGTTACAAGTAAACAAAAAATGAAAATAAGAAGAAAAGAAATATAGAAAAATGTAAGAACAAAACAAAAGGAAACTCTCACTTACACAACCTAAGTGAAGAGTGTTGGGGATCACCAACTTAAACAAGGTTTAAAACCTTTTGTCCAAAAACTTATTTCCCCCTAACTCAAGCACTAAGGGATATCTCTCAGATTATAGGGAATGCTTTATGGAATTGTCAAGCCTCAAAGAGTTTCTAGCCAAGTGCTCTAATGGATAGAAATGTTGGGTAACGTCCTACGTTTTCGGGTACCTTTAAACGACTCGAGTCGGGATTTTTCCCCCGGGTTAAGAATATTATTTTAAATAATATTATATTTTGTTTGTAAGTATTCCATGAGTTATTGCTAGCCAAAATATGAATTTTGTGATTTTAAAAGTCAAGATAAGACTTTCGGTCCTGGACCGACACAAAAATCCTGATCGGGTAAAAATCTCGGAAAATAAAACGAAAAATCATGGCAATTATATTTTGGGCATAAAATACATTCATAAAAGTTAAAGTTTGGTCAAAAATAATAAACCTAAAAGAAAATGGAAATTTTAAGGCATTTTGTGTTAAATGCCTAATTTTGTCGAAATGGGGAATTTTATTCCATGAATGGACCTTAGGTTAAATTTTACTATGTGATCAATTAAATTAAATGTGAGAGATATTTAAATTAATTAATTAATGTTAAGTTTGGTGATTAAAACTTAATAAGAGTGAAAAAGGTGTCAAAAGTCAATTTGGACTTTTCTTCTTATGAAACCTTTATTAACCTTTATATAAAAAAAATAAAAATACAAAAAAAAACAATTTAATGATCACATATATGGCAAAGGGTGGCCGGCCATGTGCTATTTTAGAGTGGTGTGAACCCAATTTTATAAAGTTTAACTCCCATTTAATTAAGAAGTCAAGTGGGCAAGAGGGTAGAAAAGCACTCAAGTGTTTTGTGATATTTTGAAGAGTTGTGTGAGCCATTCTAACCCCCAAATCCGACCACTCTCCCTCCCTCATTCACTCTCATCTGATTTTTAAAGACTCTCTCAAGTGTTCTCTCCATTTTCAACCCCAAGAACACCAAAGAAACTTGGAAGCTAAGTCTTGGTCGAGGAAGGGTTTTCCCTAAGGTAAAGTTTCATTAAGCTAGACTTTTGTCAAGTTATAATCATAGAGTTTCAAATAGCTAATTACCTATGTTGTTGGGGGAAGTTGGTTAGGGTTTTTGAAAGGTTTTTGAGGAGCCAAAGCTAATAGGAAGGTCCAAACCTTAAGCAAGAACACCAAAGAGGTAAAAAGTTTACTTTTTATGATTTTTGTTGTAGGGTTTTTAGTTTTAAGCATTATTTTGTATATTTAATGCTTAAAGTTTCTTGTTGGTGATGTAATAAGGTTATGGCAGTTGTTTAATAATTTTTATGATGCATGTGTATTGATTTTTGAAAATGGGAACCAAAACCCCCAAGGGTTTTGTTGGATACCCTAAAACAAAACATGTTTTAAGCTGTGACTTCCAAGGGGTCAAGCAGCCACTGTATATTGTTTTTGTAAAATTAAATTGTACTGTGATGTTTTTGAGATTCAGTACATAAAATTGAGCTTTTTAAACACTAAAAAATGTTTAGAAATGAGTAAGTTATGCTATTTCAAAGTTTAGGTAAAAAACTGTTTTTTCGTATTCTTATTTTCGGAACCAAGTTTGACAGCCACTGTATAGGGCAAATGAACCCAGTTTTTCTAAAATTTTGTGGACATATTGCTGGCATAACCTATTATTCCACTGTAAAATTTGGTAAGAAAATATTGAACGGTTTGAAAGTTATTAACTGTCAAAGTTTGGAAAAAAATAAGGACTTGAAAATAAGGTCATTTTTACCTCATTGTTGGAAAATGATTTCGCCAATCAAAAATGATCATTTTGACCTAAGATTTTACAGAGACCTAAATGGCATAACAAAAATGGAATTGGGAAATTTTGGTAACAATTGGGTAAGTAAATTTCAAGTAATGAACTAACGAAGTATGTAGTTAAAAATGTGAAAAATAGGTTTTTCACACTTAGTGTAAAAATGAGATTTTGGAACATAAGGTAAAAAGTAAAATTTTGCTTATTTCAAGATATAAATTGGTAAGTCTTGAAATCATATTTTCACTAAAATTACCCCTTTGAGTTTAAATGAATTATTTTTATTAAAGAGTTTTTATTCTTTCTAAAAATAAGAGATTTAATTTATTAATAGTTAATAAATTAAAAGAGGGTTTAAAACCCTATATTTTGAGAAAATAATTAAATGAATTATTTTTCTAGTAAGTATAAATTGATTAATTGCTTTTGGAAAATTAATTAGTCAAGATGAGAAATTTATAACGGTTTTCCTAATTAAGACAAATTAGGCAATTTTCTTAAATCGGTTTTTAGATATTAAAACCTTAAGAAAACTAAAAGGAAAATTTAAAGAGTTTATTTTCTTTAAAAATAATTAAGAAATTTATTTGTATTTTCTGGATGTAATACCGGCTAAAATCTTACATATTTTAACCGACTAGTCGAAAGTGCGGGTTAATAGCGATACCTTGAAAGAATAAGATTTTTAGCGGGTTGTGGGGAAATACCATTGTGATACCCGAGCCTAGGTATCGAGACCTTAGGATAGGTCTCCCCGAGACTTAGGGTTTAGTCTCGAATATTTTGTATGACTTTCCTTAATAGGTTTAAAACCAAATAAGGATTATAAATCCTTACAAATGACTTTTATTAAAATGACCAAACTGCCCAGAATAATAATAATAATGAATTATGAGTGCCATAATTAATCCGAGTATACTGTATGGATAACTACAGTATTGGCTAAGCATAACTGGACTGAACGTTGGAGGGTGAAAACCTGCTGAGCGCTAAGGACTCTAAGTAAGTCAACTTATATTGTATGGCTGCAACATGAAATGATTATTGTCTTGTATGTTAGTATAGGGATACATGCATATATATAGACTGTCATAGAAAGTTGCTTAGAGACGTTAGTCTAGTGAGTGCTGATTTAGAAAATATGAATGGTAGAAGTCCGTCATATCCTAGACGGTTGATCCCCGTCACACTGCTTGATTTTATTTATGTCCGGTTCATTACCGCGACGGGTGGCCATGAGATGAGGATAAGCTGGTTAAACCTAGGGGCGCCAAGATAAATGGGACCTAGGGGCCCTCACGCTTACTTAATCATTGGACGGTTAGAATCCGAGCAAGTGCTCTGATAAGTTATTCCCGGATAGCAGCCGTGAATATTGGCCATTCCGTGAGAGTGCCTAGAGATACTAGGGGTTGCCAAGATAGAGTGAGGCTGAACACCCTAGGGGCAACTGCTCACCAGCACCACTGATTAACATAGAAGTCTCCGTAAAACCGTGTAAATTGGATTACACTCTTGAATAAGTAGCGATGCCCTAGGTAACACGATAGTTACCCTTGATGAGAATATTTATTGGCTAGATCTTAGTGTGGAGACTCGGTTCTCTTTTACTGATTTGCAATTATGTTGGAGGGCGCGTTACGCCTGAATTGTTGGAAATTGTCGAGCGTTGGTCTCGAATTATATTGTGATATAATATATCTGCTTGCTCTGGGATTTTTTGAGTGCAGGGATATAATTGTTGGTAAGATATAGTTGTGATATAATATATCTGCTTGTTCTGGGATTTTCTGAGTGCAGGATTTTTATCTAGATATGAATTAATTTATCCTTGGTTATCAGGCATGACCATAAGTTTGCCAGGACGCTTTAGCGTTCTTGAAATTGATTGTGTAGGGTCCGGATCCCTATTTCTCCATCTGCTTTGTTTGAAAGTTGATCTTACTAAGCGTTTTCGCTTACCTAGTTGTTTCATGTTGTAGGTAAGAGCAAGGGCAAGGCAGAGCAGTGAGCGCTGGAGTCTTCCTTGCAAATGTACATGTGGACCGACCTTTTGGGAAGCCGTTTTATTTTTGGAAATGTTGTGTAATTTTCCTAAACTAGGCTCACTCCACTCTTTATAAAACATGTTTGTAACTAAATGTTAAGTATGGTCATACGAATTTTTTTAAAGTTTTTTTTCTATGGGTTTTTGTGACATTTTGTTAAATGAAAACATTTATATTTCCGCATTATCGAGTCTTGAAAATCCGGGTCGTAACATGTTGTGTCTTACAAGTGAGCATCAGGCTCCTATTTATAGAGAGACACCCTTTGAATTTCAAATTCCACCAACCCCCATGGCTGTTACCAATGATTAATTGGATGTTTTATGGAATTAAAATAGAGAGTTGGGAGTTATTTGGCTGTTGAAAACGTTCAAAATTGGATAAAACCGAAACTTGGAATATGCTGCCAGCCACTTGGGCCGCGGCCTGACAAACAGGCGCCGCAGCCCTCAGCGCGATCCTGCCGCTTGGGTCGTGGCTTGACAAACAGGTGCCGCGGCCCTAGGCCTTTTCCAGCAACCAATTTTTAAATTTTTCCAAAAACGTTCCAAATTTATTCCCAATTGATTTTGTAACTTCCATATACAATATGGGAGTTAAAATCACATCTCTATCAACCATTTCTCATATGGCTTTAAGAAATTCATCTCAATATTGTGTAACAACAAATCTACACAATAATTGGTGATATTTGGAAGTTACAAATTTGTAACACCAAATATGTTACATATTCGGATATATCTCATATATCTAAATATTGTAACTCTCTATTATATGTTACAATATGTGACACTCTTTGTCACATTTATTTAATCTAAAACATTATATTATAACATAATATAATATTACATTATATATAAAATAATATAACATGAACAACAAGGTAGAGGAAGAGACTTAGAAGCTAGAGTCGGATATCAGATATCAGTATCCCGAGAAATTCAGGTAAATTTCGAGGACAAAGTTTCTATTAGGAGGGGATAGTTGTAGTGTCCCAAAACTCCTAGTAAAGTTTAATACCTTAAATAGCGTGTCGGGAGGGCAAGAGGGGTAATTATGTGAATTATATTATAATATAATTGAGTATGCATGATTATGTGTATTAAATATGTAAACTCGCTTTCGTCAAAAAGAGGCATTTTTATAATTTTGACTCATTGAGTGTATAATTGTAATTATTATGTGTTATGTGCATTGTGGCCACATTATTATGTGGGTATATATGATCTTCGGGATGAGTGGATCCTTTCGAGGGGATTTAGCAGAAAAGTCATAGCGGGAAAAATGCCCGGCTTGGATCGAGCCTAGGGGTATTTTAGGAATTTTCCATATTTTGAGAACATGAGAAAAATGAAATTAATGGGTAGGATAGATGTGTTTGATGGGTTTAGTTGATAAACTTATAGATTTGTGGTGTAATTATAATTTTAAGCTAAATGACTAAAATGCCTTTGAGGTTAATTAAGAAGTTAATTGGAGGTAGGGGCAAAATGGTCTTTTCACCCTAAAGTTAGTAAAATCTGCTAAGGTTGGATTTTCCCTCTCATTCAAGTTGGAAGCTCTCTCGCTCTCTAGCTAGTCTCTTATTGTTCTTTAAATATGTTCACCAAAAGTTAGAAGCCAATTCTTGAATCTTGAGGAATTGAAGGAGATCAACTTGTAAGTGGGGAATTGCAGCTACCCAAACTATAATATCACTAGGAATTTCGAATTTCCTCACAGAGGAAAGCCATCTCAATCTCTTTGATGTTCTTCCCCTTGATTTTGTGTTCTTTGTGGGAATGTTAGGACTTTGGGGTTAATTTGCAAATTGATGTGTTTGGGGTTGTTTGATTAGGTTTTTTGATGATAGGAATGGGTTTGTAAATTGTTTCAAGGTTTAATTTTTTATGAATTTATGAAATCATGTTTGGATTTTTGGATTGGGGCTAATTTGGGTGTTGGAAATCTAAATCCCCAATTCTTGTGCATAGAGTGTAATTGGCACGTTTAATTGGTATCTACGTTGTATCTGAGGGATATTGAACTTATTTTGGGGGCATGATTTTAAGTTGGGTTCAAATTTTTGGGTTGATTTTGCACAGTTTTGAAGACTGGAATCACAGGATAAATGTCGTTGGAGATTTGAGAATTCTAGGGTGCGATTTGAGTTTCCAGGGACCTAGCGCGACCGCATTAGTGTCCCAGATGCCTTGAATTGTTCAATAACGTGATCACGCTAGAGTAGGGCACGATCGCGTTAGGGCTTAAAAAGCCCAAACTTTTTGAGGGCGCGACCGAACCAAGTTCCAAGAAAATGCACTTTGCTTAATTTTGTGAGTTTGGCTCGGGGTTTCAAGGATATTATTTAGGGGACTGCTTGGGGGACGATTCCATTACCTTGTTGAATGGAATTGGAGGCCTTGAAAGCTAGGGTTTAATTTTGGAGTCCGTAATTGGAGTTAGCTCCTAATGAGTGTATTATTGATGTTGTGACTAGGATTTCTGAGGGGCTCGAGGAAAGGATTGCACTCGATGTTGTTTCACTTTTAGCACGAGACTCGAGGTAAGAAAACTGGCACGTGCATAGATAGTTGGGCATCAACTCTGATGTCTGAGCATGGTTATAACTGTGCATTGAATTTGTTTAGGGTTGAGTGCCCATTTATTCATAATAATATTTGTGTGGATAAATTGTATTGGATTGTTTGTGATGGATCGGCTTGGGCCATAATCGATGATATTCATGCAGACTGTAAGCTGTGATGGCAGGGCCACTATGGGAGTGATGTGCACACTCGCCCAGCAGAGGTCGTAAACTTGGTGCCCAATTGATGTGCCTTACTCGGCATCGACCATATAAATTTTCCATGAGTTTGAAATGAATATGTTTATAACATGAAAAGCACGCTAGTTGTTGTTTATGATTAGTATGATGATTATAATGCCTTTTTGAGTTTCTTTTTGGGCCTTGGCTCACGGATGCTTTCTGGTGTAGGTAAGGGAAAAGGGAAAATGGACCAGGCATGAGTTGGAAGCAGAGCGCATATTCATCCTGCTTGGCCGTCAAGGTCGAGACATCTGTGGGGCTTGGGTTAAAAAGTTTATCTTATCACTTATGTCGACTATTTTTAACACTACTGATTGTAATTATATTTTTATTAACCCTTTTTGGGATCCCATGTAAAACTTTTATACTATCAATGAAAAGTTTAAACTTTTTGACCAAAAATTTTAGCACTTAAACCTTTAATTTACATTAATTGCACTATTGAGTCCAAATGACTCACGTAACAAGTTATGCACTATTTTAAACGTAGAGTGTAATGGTCCTATATTTGTAGGGTATTAAAGGAGGTAGCTAAGAAATAATTTCATCAATACGTCTATTGGCGTGGGCGAGCTAGTTCCTGATCTCTACATTTTCCTACTCAACCATCCCTACATAGTGTGTATGGTAAGGATTTTCCTTATTGATTGCCTCTAGCATGAATCTGAGGATGTTTCTCGGCATGCCTGGGCACTGAAGTGCCTTCTCCAATGGGGCTAGCCACTCGGTAATCCCTTTATTCAGTGGGCCTTTTTTGATTCCTCCTCACACATTGATCTTCTTCTCACCACCATTATTTCAGGACGAGTTTTAGAGTGAAAATTGCAAGCATAATTTTCTATCAATGAAGGCACCAAACTGTTGACGTGTTTTTTCATCAATTTAGAATTAATAAATTCCAGAGGTGGTTAGGCAATAAAACCATAAACTAAGAACACTCATAGGATTATGTGGTTCAGTGGTTAAAATCTGCCTAGTCCACGAGTCTATATTATTACTGTTTTCCCTCAAGAAATTGTTTATGAAAATTTCTCCAAAGTTTCGGTATACAAGAATGTGAACCCTTTTTCTGCCCACTCTCTCTCTATTTATAAGGGATTAAATGACAGGTTTGGGTAACTCCCCAATTATACAAATTAATATATTTAATATATTGATTGCCTGATATTATAATTTTATCAGGCAAGATTACAGTACTCTAAATATGTACTTCAAAACCCGAGTCTTTAGGGATTCGAATTTGTGCCTTCCGTATGCCGGTCGTGAACGGAAGACATAGAACTCAAGCTAGAAGTTTTCAGAATAAGCTTATATTAATGTCGAGGTACTCGAGCTATGTCCATGCGACCTAAAGGTCTGGCTAGATGACCTCCTTGACCCTTTGTCGACCTATGCTTAACCCGACCTAAGCATTAGGGAACCCGTACCATATCCTTGGAGCTAGGAATAGCTTCATTAAATGCTCCCCAGCTGTACCGCGAATAGGACTTCCACAAGGAGGTAAAGAAACAAAGAAAAAATAAAACGGCTAGAAAGTAAGTAATGTGAAAGCAGTAAAAGAAATTATATTTTTGTTGTTTTGAAGAATTTAAATGAAATTAAAATAAATGATAAAAAGGGTTTGGTGAGGCATCGGGGTTCCACAATATATTTTGGTCACCTATTTACTTTGATAATTTGAAAATGTATTTGAGTAATAAAATCTCTTAGTTGAAGTACATGCATATGTTATTGTTATGAGAAATCTATAATCGACATAATACCATTGACAATATGCAGCAAATGACCACTCACAAAATAAGAAACTAATATCTCATGCTAATACTATGTTATGAGAAATCTTGAAGTGACACTATACCATCTTGGCGGTAATTGAGTAAAAGACTATCCACAAAATAATAAAATCAACACAAATAATTTTAGTAAAATTACATAAAAAAAGCTTGACTGATTCTATATAAAATTAATAATAAATATTAATTCCATAATTAATGATAGAAATAATAAAATCAAATATATGAACATTAAAACACTTATATAAATTCAAAATAAAAAGATTACAAAACACAAAGCTTCACCCCTATCCTCACCAATAGAAAACTATAGCCTAAGTTAAAAGTCATTCTCACATTATGGAAAATGCGAGAAGACTAGGCTTAGAGATAAAATGGAGAAGAGGAAATAGAGAGAAAAGATGGTAGAGAGAGAAGTGTGTAGAAAATGTGTGTTTTACAAATAAAAACTACATCCTATTTATAGGTGTAGAATACAAATAAACTATGGTGGAAATGACATGTGGCAAGCTACCATTGGTTGAGAGGAAAACACATGGATTGCTAATTTTTGTTGAAAAGAAGACACTTCTATTGGTTGAAAATGAAGCACATGGATTGCCAATGTATGTTGGAAGGAGTTGTAATTGACATCTCTTATTGGTGGAGAAGAAATTGCATGGATTGGTGACATGGCATCCTCATTAATTGGATTGGGCTTTTTCAATTTCGACTTGACTACTTCAAAATGTTAACTTTCTTCATTTTCTTCCACTTTTACTTCCTTTTCTTTTTGCTTTATTTTATTCAACAAAAATTATATCATTTTCCTACAAAATGAAAACAAATTAAATCCAAATTAAATATTTTCATTTATAAAATATATCACATTAATTCCATGAAAATATTAATTAAAACATAATTTATATTTACAACTAAAATCAATAAATGTGCATTTTTTACCCTTAATCAACATTACCGTTGTTAACTTCTTTATTTGAATAAGGCACAATTGATGATAATTATTAATATTGTAATTTAAACATTTGGTTCCTGTATTTTTGCAAAGTATCAGTTTGGTACCCACTAATACCAATATGGTAACTTCATTTTTAAAGATCAATTAAAAAACGTACCTTCGACTCAAATTTGGCCAACAATTTTTTAATATGACTAAATTACCCTTAATTATAAGTAATTAAAATTCATTTAAAATAATACCTTGACACGTGGCAAATTTTAAATGGTCAACTTGATTTTTTTCTAAAAAAAATTAATAAAAGTATATTTTTTAATTAATAAATTTATATTGTATTAATTGATAAAACATTTAACTTAATTTATAATATTTTTAAATTAAAAAATTAAATAACTTAAGAACAATGAAGAACACCGATGAACACTCCTCAAGAACTTGGATTGTCTCAAAACCATAAAACATATTTTATATTGAAAAAAATTCAAAGTGCAATATTCTTCATTTACAATTAATGTAGTTTTTAAAGACAAAAATCTACAAATGAAATCAACATAAGCAATCTCAAATATCTAGAATCTAGAAAAAAATCATCTCATTTGAAATGAGGAAAAACTCATTCAAGCAAATCCAAAGAAATTCATTGAAGAAAACCCAAGTCAAAGAATTGGGCAGTTCTTGTGTGATGCTGAGACAGTGGGTGCCAACAAAGCTATTATAAAATACCCATTCAAATTATTATAAACTCACATTCAAATCAAATACTAATGCAAAAAAAAGGAAACAATATCTCAAATACACACGACAAAATTCAGATGATACTCATGATAATATTTTCCCATACATGAACCCAATAAATAACGTGCAAAATCAATATAGACCAAACCTATAAATCCCCAACCTTGAATTAGGTTTCAACCCAGATTTCACAAATCCAAATTTCTCAAATCTGGTTTGAACCCATCACCGTCCGAGAATGCCCCTTTCACCTCCATGGTCAAAGCTCATTGCCCATCTTTGTCAAACTAAACCTTGCAGCCTAGCGCCTCACCGTCCTAGCTTAATCCTCGCATCTCAACATCCATCTCAGCCATGACCTCGAGAAGACAGAGACACACTCAGTTGAACACCCCCAACCTTGACCTCCAAATCTCGACCCATCTGTCGCTTGCTGTGGGCGCGGACCACCTGCACAGAAAGAGAGGAAGAAGAGGAAGGGAAGGAGAGGAGGAAAGAAGAAAGAAGAAAGTGAGGGTTATATTTTTTTTCTAGGTTTAATTATATTTAGTTTTATTTTTTAGTTTAATTTTACGTTAAAATGTGAAAATTAATTTTAATTAATTAAGTGTGGTAATATGTTCTATTTTTTTATTTGATTAAAATATATTTTAATTTTAAAATAACATTGTAATTACCTAATTATTTACAACAAGGGAAATTTGGTCGTATTAAAAATTATATCGACCAAAATTGAGCTAAGGGTATCATTTTATACTAATTATGTAAATACAGGATACCAAATGATAATTATTAGTAATAGAATGTGCTAAAGTTATACTTTGCAAAAACACATTATACAAAATGGGTACCTATCCA
Organism: Humulus lupulus; assembly: GCF_963169125.1. Classification (NCBI taxonomy): domain Eukaryota; kingdom Viridiplantae; phylum Streptophyta; class Magnoliopsida; order Rosales; family Cannabaceae; genus Humulus; species Humulus lupulus. Next base: position 161,320,628 of record NC_084795.1, read on the forward strand.
TATTGATATATGTTGTTTGCACTTAGCCGTTATAGGTTACAAAATGTAAGAATTTTGATGATACATGTTGCTTGTTGATAATTATTTGTTTGTGATCCATTTACACTCCTTTGTAACTGCACATTTAATTTGATGATATATATTGTTCGATGATGATTATTTGTTTATGATCATTTACTACCACTTTTTTGTAACTGCACAATTCTACGTGCTTAAACTGAAAAAATAAATTAAAAATATAGAAAATATAGAATGAAAGAAGCATAGCATGGAACATCATCTCTTAAAGGCCTAACTTTATATAGCACTATGCAATAGAACTGCACTTCGAGCTGTTATTTAGAAAATTTCATATATATATATATATCAAAGTAATTTTTTAATAGATTAAATTGCAGCTAAAATACTTATTGTTTTCAAAATGTTGTACTTTTATACCCAATTTTTTTTCGGTGGTAAGTATACTCAATGTCTTTAAAATGTTGCACTTTTATACCAATTTTTTTTGCGATAAATATACTCAATATTTTTAAAATGTTGCACTTTATACCTATTTTTAATATTATTTTTAGAAATAATAGGAAAGTGAAAGAAAAATATAGAGTTTTAATTATATTTTAAATTTTAAATTATTTTCACTTCCTTATTCTTTCTCAAAATAATAAAAAAATCATTTAAGATTTTAAAATTAATCAAAATAATTAAAACTTTTATTTTTCCTTTACATTTTTTAAAAAACATAAATTTTAAATTGATGGAAAAATATTTTTTTATTTATTATAAATCATTTTCTATCAATTTTAATAAAACATTTATTCATTTTTATTTTAAAATAGTTATTTTAAGGAATAATAAGAAAGAGAAAATAATTTAAAATTTAAAAAATAATTAAAAACCTATATTTTTCCTTAACTTTGTTATTATTTTTTAAAATAATAAAAAAAATGTATTAAAGTGTAACATTTTAAAAACAATGAGTATATTTACCGCAAAAAAAAAAGTTTGGGTATAAAAGTACAATATTTTGAAGACATTGAGTATATTTACTGCCGAAAAAAAAAGATTGGGTATATAAAGTGCAATATTTTGAAAACATTGAGTATTTTAGCCGCAATTTATTCTTTTTAATATAACTAAAGGAAAAACAAATTATTAATATAATAACTGAAAAAGTAATTTCAATATACAAAAATATCTAAGTTATCTTATATAATTGCATCAAAACAAAACTAAATAAATGTGTTGTAACGTCCCAAATTTCCTAATAGGACTTACGACCTTGGTTAGGGGGAGCCAAGATGAAAAATTATGGAATTATGTGACTATGTGATATATATGTGCATCAATATGTGATTATGTGAGTTTTATTATAGTATGACTTGATATGTATGTTTTGGTGTATTAAATATGCATGTGGGCTTATTTATGATTAATTGGGTAATTTTCATAATTTGGTCGTTATGACTATATTTGGCATATATGTGGTATGTGTGTGGTACTACCTTACTATGTGATCATGTTTGGGTTACTCGGAACGAGACGATCCTAGGGAAAAAGTTAATGAGAAAATCACAACGGGACTCATACTTGACTCGGAGTGAGTCAAGGGGTATATTGGGGTATTTAGCACATTACCGTGATATTGGGTAATGGGAATAATTATTTGATGATATATTGGGAGTTACTAAGATCAGGAGGGAATTCTGAGAATTTTGACTATTTTACCCCGGGAGGGCGTTTTGGGACCCCAAGCATTAGGATTTGCTTGAGGTTACTTAAGCTCGAAGTAACCTATCAGAAATAAAAAGAACGTTCATAATGTTTTCTCTCTCTCTCCCATTCCCTTTTCGATACCGTTCACATTTTCGAAGGAAATTCGAGTTTTAGGACTCAGATTCAGGCAAGGATTGAGGCATAGCGATTCTAGGGAAGATTAGAAGCTTATTACCTGGAGGATTTAATTGGGAAACGACTCAATCAGAGGTAATCCAAGTTTTATATTTTATGTTTTTGAGTTTTTAATCTTTGATTAAATTTTATGCTTGGATGAGTTTTTGCGTTGTTTAAAGTTTATGTTTTGATGGTTTTGGGCCATTGGGATGTTTAGGAGCTTTAATTTTGGGATTAGAATATGTTTGGATAGGTTTTTGGAATGTTTTAAATGGGAGAGAATAAAGAAAATGGTTGGGTTCATGGTTGGGTGGCGACCTGAGTGAACCCAAAACCAGGAAGGGTCTGCCTGGGGGGACGCGCTGCGACTCTAGAGGGCCAAGTCGCGGCCCGCACCCTGAAGCCCAGACAGAGGGCTCTCTGTCAGGGAGGCGCGCCGCGACCCCCATGGCCAAGTCGCGGCCCGCTTGTGCAGTTTTGGCCATGTTTGGTTTTTAGTCGTGGGAACTTAATTCAAAGGGATCGATATCGATCCTACTACCCATATTTGTAGGATTTGACGTCCCGGAGGCTAGGAATTGGTCTGAAAGTATTTATTTACTCATTCTTTATGGGATTATATATTATGGTTGTGACTAGGTTATCACTAGGGGCTTGGAAATAGGATCGTGCTGAGGGTCGTTTATTGGTAACTTGTGCTTGGACCAAAGGTAATAAAACTACACCCAGTATGTGATGCATATAATGCATGTGATACATGCGATTATGGCATGGCATGAAAGTTGAATATGGAATTTATTAGAGCTTGAGTCATGTAAATGTGCATGATCATAATTATGTTGGTGATTGTTGATTAAGCATGCTGAATGCCTTATATCTGGATATTTGACATATGATATATACTTATGTTGCATTACATCATTGAGGAAGCACTGACTTATTAGTTAAGAAAGGGCAATGGTGTTTAGTGTTGGTCATGAAACTCTGACTTATCAGTCATGATCGGCAATAATATTGAACGTTGGTCATAAAGCACTGACTTATTAGTCAAGAGCGGCAGTAGCGCGTCTGTCGCTGGTCGATATGATAAGATCTAATCAACATAGCATTATATGCTCGTCCAACCCCATGGTCGAAGAAAAACTAAAGCGCTTGGCTAGTCTATAGCTAGTACTCAGAACCAGGGCTACAAGACCTAGTTGACTTAGGGCACAGGTCCCCAGGTTGACTCCATGATCATCTATTAGGGTAAGGGACCCCAAGTTGATTCCATGTTCATCTATTAGGGCAAGGGACCCCAGGTTGAGTCCATGGCCATCTGACCAGGGTTGCAAGCCCCAAAATGATTTCATTATCATTTATTTGTACTTGCATGCATGCATGAATAGGTTTATTGCTGCTAGGCATGCTTATTATGATTTGGTGACATGTTATTATATTCTTACGAGCATCTTTGAGTTTTCTTGCTGAGCTTCGGCTCACGGGTGCTGTGTGGTGCAGGTAAGGTAAAATAAAGATGGACCATCCTTAAGTTGGAGAGCTTAGATTACGATGTGTACATATGCAACTGCTCGACCACCACGGCCGAGGGTTTAAAGAGGAAGTAGGGTTAAACATTATTTCGCTGCTTAGGTCGGCTGGTTGTAACTCTTTTATTGTAATTGACCTTTAAAATGTATTTTGGAATCCAAATGTATACAGTAAACGTTTTAGTGAAACGTTTGTATCCTTGACCAAAATTTTTAACCCTAAATAAACAATCACATTTAGTTACACGATTATGGCCAAATGACTTGATTAACGAGTTATGCACTATTTAAAATACACAGTGTAACAGTCCTTGGGTAGTCGGGCATTACAACTTGGTATCAGAGCGAGCCAAGGTTAAGGGTACCTGTATACAAGCTGGGCATGTACACTCGTCACTAAAGTCAAGTTCACTCAAGGTATGCTAACTATTTATGTGGTTATATATTTAACTGCTTTAATAGAATGTAAATTCTTTACCTGCATACATTATTGGAAGCATGAGATTCTGTTAGGGATTAGCCTTAAATATTAATATGATTATGTGATTATCTGCTCATTGAATATATGAACATGTTATTTGCATGATGGAGTTGAGGGCGTGGTATGTATGTTGGAAGAGCAGGGGTTATGAATTGATGTATGAATGTTGTGGGTGAATTGTTAGCACTGCAATGATTTGTGAATGTGGTGTTGTATGATTGTTCCCGTGGGGAAGGATTTTGAATATGCTCATCATGTTTAATGGATAAAGTTATTGATTGCAGACAAATCAGAGGTTATGTACCCAAGGTAGTTAATGAGGCCTGGTGGTAGTTATACCGAGGCTGGGAATTACAGCTAGGGCCTAAGTTCTTCACCTGCACCTCAGTATTTGCAACAGGTGTTCACAGATATGCAAGTAAGATTGCAGACTCAAGAGGAAGAGATCATATGTTTAAAACAACAGCATGTTCTGTCAGGGAACCCATCTTCCTTTGTTATGCCTGGAGTGGCACGAGTATTGGCTCAGCCTAGGGCTAAGAAAAGGTGGGAATTTATTTGTGGAAGATTCCAGGAATATTACCTTTGAGCATTTGAGGGAGGCCTTGATCCATTCAGAACTGAGCAATCGATGGGCATGATCAGTTCCATCTTCGATAGTATGGGGGTGGTAAGTCATGATAGGGTGATATGTGCTACATATGTGTTGCGGGAGGATGCTCAGGCGTGGTGGGAAGTGGTATCTCAGACACGAGATACACCTGCGATGAATTGCAAAGAATTTAGGTAATTGTTTAATGAAAGATATTATTGTGATGCAGTCAAGACTGCTAAGACAAATGAGTTTACGAACCTGGTTTAGGGAAATACAACAGTAACAAGTATGTTAACAGGTTTGAAGTGTTAGCCAAGTTTGATTTTGATATGATACCCATGGATGTAGCTCGGAAGGAAAGGTTTATCCAGGGATTGAATCCCAGAATAGCTCCGGGCGTTAGAGTCGCCCCAGTACATGAAATATCTACCTATGCTCAGGTGGTAGGGAAGGCTCTTGTTGTTGAGGGCACATGAAATGATATTGAGAATGAGAATACGGAGCTCAGACAGGGCAAGGACAAGGATTGGAAAGTCTACCCAAAATGCACTCGGTGTAAGAGGCGTCATCTGGGAGAATGTCGAGCAAGGGCATGTTTCTTATGTGGGTTGGTTGGGCACTTTAGGAGAGATTTCCCAAGGCGAAGGAAGAATCAGCAAAAGGGGGCGGATAGCTCAACTCCAGCTCGAGTGTTCGCTCTGATGCAGTCAACGTCAGAGACTGAGACTGAGGCTGGTTCCTCAGTAGTGGCAGGTCAGCTTCCTAGTTCTGATTTTTGTATTATGGTGACTAGTTTTGGTGCCAGATTGTTCTTTGATTTGTTGCATTTAAAGAGAGGCATAGACTTGATATGCAGATTACATAGTTATGTTGTGATGAGAATGTGATACTCTATTGGTAATTTTAAGAGATGAGTTAGAATATTGTGGAAAGGACTCATCAGATGATTTGATAGAGTTGGTTATGACTAACTTTGACATGATCCTCGATATGAATTGGTTAGCCAAGTATGGGGCAATGATAGATTGCAAGGAAATGATGGTAACTCTTGGGCTTGAGGATGACAAACCCTTGTATTTTTTTGCATTGTGCATGGACCTCGTATGCTTATGACATCTGTACTTAGAGCTAAAGACATATTGCATGAGGGATGCATAGGACTCTTAGCTATTGTGGTGGATACCGCTCAAGTCATGCCAGTGGGACCATGACAGACTTGATTAGTCTTTGAATTTCTAGATGTGTTCCAGGGGATTTGTCAGGGTTACCTTTACACAAAGAAGGAGAATGGTGACTATGATGGTGCCAAGGACAGAGCCAGGTCTAGGACACCGTATTGAACGACTTTAGCAGGGCTATAGGAACTAAAGATTCAGTTATTGAGTAAGATAGTATTCTCTACTCTCCAAGGTGGATCTTCAATCTGGTTACTACCATCTGAAGATCAGGGTTAAGGATAAGCAGAAGAGTGTTCTGTATCAGTTATAGGCATTACGAGTGCTGAGTTATGTCTTATGGATTTGACTTATGCCCCAATTGTTTGATGGATCAGGTGAACAGGGTATTCAAGATTATCTAAATTTGATTTGTGTTTGTCTTGATCGACAATATTGTGGTATATTCTTAGTTGGAGATTTTCCATGGTCAAGGAATGCCTTAGAGGGTAGGAGTTTCCTTGGATGGATAGGATATTACATGTGTTTTGTGGAAGAGTTTTGTGTCTTCCTACAGATCAGAACCAGTTTATACATTATTATGATACCTCATTGATAGAAAAAGGTGATTGCCTATGCATCATGTTGGTTGAGCGATATGACCAGAACTAGAGCAGAGTTACTAGTGGGCCAGGTGGCTAACATTACACTGGAGTTTACTCTTGTATATGATCATAGGAAAAATAGTTGAGTGAACCACATATGGGAAGAATTGAAGGGAATGTCTTACTGGATTAGCTAAGGATTATGTAGTGCCATATATGAGTTTATTGAGGTATAGGGATCATACTTGGAATCTGATGAACACTAGGATTAAATGGGAGATTCTAGATGAATCTCATACTGCCCTTATTCTTTTCATCCAGGCATCATGAAAGTGTACCAGGATATGAAAGCCTTATAGTGGTGGCCAGAGATGGAGAGGGACGTAACTGAATACGTGGCAAAGTTCCTAACTGTAACGCCTTGCTAATTAGGGTCCATTACCAGGTGTGTTTGGAAACCAGTGTTGGACTTACTAGCAAGTCATTTGGACTAAACATGTGATTAAGCCGCTAAGGTTTGGGTATTAAAAACTTTTGATCATCTCATAAACAGGCCCATTAGATTAAAAATAAGTTATTTACATGGGATCCCAAAAACATCAGTTTAAAAACTAATTACAATACTTAGATTACATAATAAGCCAACCTAGGCGGCAAAAGCTGGGTTTAACCCTAGTTCCTTTGAGCATCTAGGCCGTGGAGGACGAGCGGACTGCATATGTACATACCACTGCTATTGCCCTCCGACTCATGGTTGGTTGAGCTTCTCCTTACCTTTACCTGCACCAAAAAGCACCTGTGAGCCAGAAGACTCAGCAAGGAAACATAATCTACAGTTCACTGAATAAAACAGCCATCAAACAGTAATAACTGAAACCAGTACATTCATCAAACCCAATTGGAGACCATAGAGTCACACAAATGCATGTTGCACTTTCTTTCAAGTTGTTGGCATCCGAGCCAATCAATTTCATGTCGCACTTCCAGGGTGGCCCAGCCATGGTGGCCTGCACTCTACGTGCATTATGCCAATCTTAGCTTATAAACTAAGTTCCTTAAGCCCTTGACTTATAAGTCAAGCCACCACGTGCCTCCAACTTATAAGTTGAAGCCTTGGGATTCCCAACTAATAAGGCGAGTCTCCTGAAGCCCATCATACTCTCAACTAATAAGTTGATCCCCAATTAACACCCTAATATTACCCTAGTTTATAAACTAAGCTTCACAGTCATAACAGACAATCACATGTTTCATATAGCATACTTGTCAACAATCACAATGCATCATAATACATTCACGTAGCAGTCATAAGCATAATCATAATTATGCACGTTACAATGTACCTAATCTGATATTCACAAACATAATTATAATCATGTTTATCACCTTGACTAAGCTCTAATCATGCATTCACATAATAGGTGCAGTTTTCTTACCTTTGGTCTGTATTCGAGTTACTAACGATGGCCCTTTGAGTACGATCCCCGATTCAAGCCTTTAGTGAAAACCTAGTCACAATCGTAATAAGGAAGTGTTATCCAGATTTCCGGATAGCGTTTAGATTGATGTCCTCGGGGAAGCAGAATTACCAATGTCTTTCACGGTAGGTGACCAGAGCTCGCGGATGGACAGAAAGGCTTCGCCTCTCCCGTTTAGTGTCCGAATTACTCTTTCAAGCAAACGCGACACGGAAACTCGTCAACTCTTTCGGACTCCCGAAGGGATATCCTTCGGGGAAGCTCCTTCCAGGAGAAGCTCTTCAAGTGGTCTTCGCGGAAACGGTTCCGTGCCTCGCACGGAACAAAACCAAACGGTCGAGTCATGGAGGAGGCATATTTGGAATGATATCCACCTGACACAGGATCCCGCCTGACACGCCCGACAGGTCAAAGCCGCACACATCCCAGCACGCCTAAGGGCACCTTTTCGCCTACTGTTCCGCTGACAACTTGGAAAAGACGGCTGACTTTGTGTGTTCCCCATACTTTCACGTAAATATACCCACATAGAGTCTTGTAGCCATGCTACTACAGTAATTGTATCCCCTATTTATGGCTTGTGTAATTAAGACTCATGTACGTAGAGAAAAACCCTAATCCAAAACCCTAGCTATAAAGACCCCTTCATTTTACAAGAAGAGGGATGGCCAACAAATCACATAGCAAGAACTCTACTAAAATCTCTCTAGCTTCATCTTCTTCAAGAGAACCCGAGAGAAACACTGTGAGTGTGTGAAGTTCTTGTACACCAGCCATCTTACTGTAATCCTTTCCAAGTATAATAACATCGACTCGTGGACTAGGGCTTGTTAACGCCTGAACCACGTAAAAACACTGTTTGTTTAGTTACATTTCAGCACTTCTACAGTTCTTATCTTTTTATTATTCTGTTTGTATTCGTTTCCGAAAAACTCGGTAAACATTTTGGTGCTTTCATTGAGAGCTGTAGGAAGTTGTTAGTCAGCTCTTTTTCTGTGTACGTTTTTTGTATTCACTTCGTGCTAAAGAGATGGTGACTACGAGAAAATCCGCGGTTGACAAAAATGCTAGGGTCAACCCCGATACTGTGATGGAAGATGCGGTGCAAAACGAACCCTTGGACTACCAAGGTGAAGACCCGACATCCCGCCAGGATAGGGTCAGTACCGAAGATACGACATACTTAGAAGACGAAGAAGAGTATGTCCAAGACGGTTATTACAAGGACGGCTGCTACTATGAGAAGGACCCAGAACTGGTCCAAGTAGCCGAAGAACTGGAGGTCACCAAAGCCAAGCTTGCTGAGAAGGAGCGCCTCTCCGAAAAAATGCAGCGCATGATGGAGCGCCTCCAAAGCAAGTTCGGAGACCTAGGCGACTCGGACGAGGACGCCTCTGTTTTAGGTGGTGCTGATGCCGCTATGCCGGATCCAGCCGCTGCTGGACCATCCAAAGCCGCTTCTAACAAGGGCAAAGAAAAAGTTGGAGAGCCTGTACGCGCTGACGCCCCTGCACCTCCTAAAGGCGTGAATCACCAGGCCGACTGCCCCCCCCGCCCCCCCGCGCGCAGAAGGTCTCTGGCACTCCTAAGCCCAGACGTCCTTCAGCCCCAAGGGGGCACTCCGTGCCTAAAGGGCCCGGTGCTAAGGCACCCAGGCCTAGGGGAAGGAACAACCGCCCCAGTGATTCCGTCAACCAGGACGGTCGGGCTGCGAACTCGCACTCCGAAGATAGTTGGTCCACGGAGAAGAAGGTTGGAGGCCAAGTATGAAAAGGCCAAAGGAGAAAAGGCCCGGCCTCGCGGAGATGACCTCCGAAATCATATTAATGACAAGCTCCGGGGACGTGACCTCCCAGAGAGTGATACGAAGAGGCTCGAGGAACAGATTGCTGCCTTGACCAAGCTGGTCCGGAAGCAAAGTGGGGCCCTGTCAGACTCTGAGGAGGAAGACCCGGAACCATGTATTCGGAGGATCGCGGAAACATCCCTCCCGGATAACTTCAAAATGCCTCACATAGAATTATATGATGGGAGGACAGACCCGCGTACCCACCTAGCTAAATACAACAAAATGATGCAAGTGGCGCGTGTCAGTGAGGACGCCAAATGCATGTGCTTCTCACTCACCCTTACCAAGTCCGCGGAGGACTGGTGGAAAAGATTAGCTCCCGGATCAATCCACAGTTGGAAGGAGCTACAGTCCGCATTCAGGAGGCAGTTCATTGCTGCCCGCGACCACGACATGGAGGTTGGTTCCTTAACCAACATCAAGCAGCAACCCAATGAGAACCTCAAAGCTTTCATTCAGAGAATGATGGAAGCTGCTGCAAAGACCAAGGTCAGCGATGACATGAAGTTGATCGCCCTTCAATCGGGCCTTACTGTCGGCTCCCTGCTATGGGGGGAAATGCAAAGGAGACGGGCAGAAACGCTGTCCGAATTCATGTCAAAAGCTCAGGAAATCATCAACCTTGAGGATGCCTACCAGCAGGCCTTTGGAGTTCCCCCGGCTCCAACGCCTTCCGTGACTGCGCCGAGCTTTGCTTCGCAAGCTCCCGCACCAGCCCTCACGCTTCCAGGAGCCCAATTCACTCCAAGTGTGTATGGGCCTTCCGCGTCTGCTCAGACGCCGAGTCAAACCCATTTCTCTGGGTACGGAGCTGTACAAACCGGATGCAGTATCGCTCCTGGCATGCCGCAGCCGCAAGCGGAAGGCCCAGAACGAAATTTGAGCCAATCGCGGAGCAAACGAAGCGGAAGAAACTCCAACCGGGGAGACCATTCAAAGAAACCCCGGAAGGACTATGAGCCCAAGTTCACGGAATATACCAATTTGATAGACTCGCGAGAGAATGTCTATCGGGCGACCTGTAATATGGTCAACTACAGGAAGCCCCCGAAAGTGTCTCACGGAGGAAGGCGTCCGCGAGACTCCAATAAGAGGTGTGAGTTCCACGGAGACGTGAGGCACACCACGAACGAGTGCCTTTAGCTGAAGGATGAGATCGAGTCCCTGGCAAGAGCGGGACACCTCGGTCAGTGGGTGAGGATACCCATTATCTATCCCGGACAGGGGGTAGTTCACGGAGCTGCATATTCCCCGGGACAGAGGGGGACCGCTAGCGCTCCTGGAGCCGGTCACCCCCAAGCTCCCGGGTCTCAGTTCCCAGCGCTTCCTGCTCCAACCACTCCGGCACCCATTGCCTTGTTGGCTCCAGGACCGGGCAACCCATATCCGCCCGGCCTTGCTCCGCCACCCGTTGACGGACACGTAGCCACCATTTCCGGAGGACCGCACCTTGCCGGAAGCACCCGCAACTCCCAGAAGAGGTACTTGAGGGAGTTAGAACACACCGGGGAGATGTGCGCCTTGGTTCAATCACCTGCTCAACGTCCCCGAATGATGGACCTTCCCATCACCTTCACGGAGGACGATGCTCGACATGTGCACTTCCCCCACAACGATCCCCTCGTGGTGGAAGCCCAAATTGCCAATAAGAAGGTCTCACGGATCTTGGTCGACAACGGAAGCTCCGTAAACATCCTCTTCAAAGCGGCCTTCCACGCGATCGGATTAACCGAGACAGACCTGACCCCATGCCCCATCCAGCTTCAAGGGTTCAATGGGGATGCACTCATGCCATTAGGCAAAATTCAACTTCCAGTCACCCTCAGGGGAGAAAGCGACGCTTGTGCCTTCAAGCACAGCACATTCGTGGTGGTCGACTGCCCCACGGCGTATAATGCCATCCTAGGCCGACCGGTCCTAATAGATTGTGGGGCCATAACCTCGATACGCCACTTATGCTTGAAGTTTCCATGCGACGATGGGCGTATCGGCACCCTCCGAGGAGACCAGCGAAGTGCACGAAGCTGTTATAACGTCTCCGTCCGATCCGTCTACACGGTCCAGGAGACGGTTGCTGCCATTCCTTTGGCGAAAGAATTACCAGAAACTGGGGGTGCTCAAGAGGCATACTTTGACGAACTCGACCCAAGAGTGGGAATCGAGAAAGCGATAGAGCCGATGGAGGAAGTCGAAGAGGTGATCCTCAACCCGGGAGATCCCACCAAAGTCATTCAGGTGGGGAAAAACCTGCCGTCGGCCATTCGAGATAAGATCGTGGCCACTGTGAAGAATAATCAGGATATCCTGGCGTGGTGCCACGCTGATATGACGGGGATTAATCCTAATGTTGCGTGCCACGCACTCAACATAGACCCATCTGCAACTCCGGTTCGCCAAAAGAGGAGGCCGTTAGACCCAGTGAGGGCCGAAGCCGTCAAAGCTGAAGTGGACAAGTTGATGTCCATAGGCTTTCTCCAGGAGTCACACTATCCCATGTGGTTGGCCAACCCAGTTCTGGTCCCGAAACCCGATGGGTCCTGGAGAATGTGCATTGACTTCACGGACCTAAACAAAGCCTGCCCGAAAGATTGTTTCCCTCTTCCGCGAATCGATCAGATGGTAGACGCTACTTCCGGGTACGAACTCTTATCCTTCATGGATGCGTACTCCGGATACAACCAGATCAAGATGCATGTCGCGGACCAGGAACACACCAGCTTCCTCACGGACAAGGGTGTCTACTGTTACGTGGTCATGCCTTTCGGTTTGAAGAATGCTGGGGCGACGTACCAGCGTCTAGTAAACAGGATGTTCAAGGACCAACTGGGGAGGAACATGGAGGTGTACGTGGACGACATGTTGGTAAAGTCCAAAACCTCCGGGGACCACAGTGACGACCTTGAGGAAGCTTTCGCCGTGATCCGAAAGTACGGAATGAAACTGAATCCAAAGAAATGTACTTTCGGGGTCTCGTCTGGGAAGTTCCTCGGTTTCATTGTCAGCTCCCGCGGAGTGGAAGCCAACCCTGAGAAAATTAAGGCGTTCATAGATATGCCTTCCCCCCGGAAGCATAAGGATGTCCAGAGCGTTACCGGAAGGATAGCTGCTCTCAGCCGCTTCGTATCCAAGGCCACTGACAAGTGTATCCCCTTCTTCAATGTGTTGCGAGGAAACAAGAAGTTTGAGTGGACCCCCGAATGCGAAGCAGCCTTCCAACACCTCAAGGAACATTTAACCCGAGCTCCCATTCTGTCCAAACCTGTCGAAGGAGAGGCGTTGTTCTTATACTTAGCTGTGACAGAGCACGCAGTGAGTGCCGCTCTCGTCCGGGAAGATGGCCGTATCCAGCTCCCTGTGTATTACGTAAGCAAGAGGTTACTGGACGCCGAGTCCAGGTATTCAATGATCGAAAAACTCTCCCTCTGCTTGCTAATTGCTTCGTGGAAGCTAAGGCCATATTTCCAGGCGCACACCATCAAAGTACTCACCAACCACCCTCTCCGACAAGTCTTGCAAAAGCCCGAGTCTTCTGGCAGATTGCTTAAGTGGGCCATGGAACTGAGCCAGTTCGACGTCCACTACCAACCACGTGTTTCAATAAAAGGTCAAGCTCTCGCGGACTTTATTGTGGAACGCTCGGGAATGAATGACCTCCCGGAAGATCCTGTCCCGGAACTTCCCACATGGAAGGTCTATGTAGACGGAGCCTCAAATGAAAAGGGAGCTGGAGCAGGGGTCATCCTAATATCTCCCCAAGGGCATCAGCTCCAGAGCGCCATCCGTTTCGCGTTCCCAGCATCCAACAACGAGGCAGAACACGAAGCCATGTTAGCTGGATTACGACTGGCCAGAGAAGTCGGAGCCCAAAAAATCGAAGTATACAGCGACTCCCTACTTGTGGTAAACCAAATATCCGGGGAATACCAGACGAAAGGCGAAAAAATGGCTGCCTACATGTCTCTCTCCCGCGGCCTACTGCAGCATTTCAAAGGCTACCAAATCCGCCAGGTCCCCCGGGACCAGAACTCACTCGCGGACACGCTGGCCAAGCTTGCAACAGACCCGGAGATCGAACAATATGGCCTGGTGCCCATCGGGCACTTAGAAGCACCCACTACCGAGACACAGAGGGTAAATTCCATCATCGACCATTCCCATTCCTGGATAGGACCCATCCTCAGATTTCTCACCACCGGAGAGCTCCCCACTGATAAAGTTGACGCAAGAAAGCTCCAGTATCAAGCTCCCTGATACGTGGTTATGGATGGAAAGCTTTACCGCAGGGGGTTGTCCATACCCTTCCTTAGGTGTGTTGCCGAAACCGAAGTCATCGCCATCATCCATGAGGTTCACGGAGGTTTCTGTGGCGACCATACCTCCGGGCTGAGCCTCTCTAAAAAGATCCTTCGACAAGGATACTTCTGGCCCACCATGAAGAAGGATTGTGTGGATTATGTCAGAAAATGTGAGTAGTGCCAGAGGTACGCCAAGGTTCCGCGAGCGCCGCCTACAGAAATTACCTTAATGACCAGCCCCTGGCCGTTCGCCGTTTGGGGCATTGACCTAGTAGGTTCCCTTCCAACTGGAAAGGGTGGAGTGAAGTATGCCATAGTCGCGGTAGACTACTTCACCAAATGGGCTGAAGCTGAACCTATGAACACGGTCACATCTAAAAAAGCACTGGACTTTGTCATTAGGAATATAGTGTGTCGTTTTTGGCTTCCACGAAAAATTGTGTCCGACAACGGGAAGCAATTTAACAGTGAACACTTCACGAACTTCTGTGCTTCGCATGGAATTATCAAAAGTTTTTCCGCAGTCGCCAGACCCCAGGCTAATGGGCAAGTGGAGGCTGTAAACAAAATATTAAAGACCACGTTGAAGAAAAAACTCCAAGCCTGCAAGGCTCACTGGCCGGAAGAACTTCCGCGAGTACTTTGGGCCTATCGCACAACAGAGAGAACTTCGACGGGGCACACGCCTTATTCCATGACCTTCGGTTGCGAGGCCGTCATCCCAGTAGAAACTATGATCCCCTCTCACAGGCAGGATACCTACGACCCTACCCGGAACCACGCCCTTCTCCAGGAGTCCCTGGACATGATCGAAGAGCTCCGGGAGCAGTCGCAGGTCCAACTAAAAATGTACCAAGGCAAGATAGCCCAACACTTTAACACGAGAGTCAAGAGCCGTACATTCGAAGTTGGGGATCTTGTCCTACGGAGAGTATTTCCTGCCACGCAGGATCCGGGAGTGGGAGTCCTCGGACCCAACTGGGAAGGCCCCTATGAAGTCCAAAAAAAAGTGGGCCATGAGACGTATCACTTAAAGAGACTCGATGGATCCAAAGTCCCACGCGCCTGGAACGCGGAGCACCTCCGCCGTTACTACCAGTAGACCCCGGACGATTTAGTCGGAAGTCCTTGGTGAAATTAGCAAAAGTGAAGAATGTGGAAATAATCCTCCCTGTTGTAAAACACGTGCCTAGCAGGCTAATTTAATAAAACACGGAGAGATTCACTCCACTTTTACTGCACTTTTTATCCCTGTGTTCAAAGCTGCGTTTTAACAAGTGACCACGCGGTCTGGAGACGTCCGGACCCCACGCTCACTTGGGGGGGTATACATGGCATAGCCATACGCCCCTTGAACAAAACATACCCAGAACACCACTTATGTGCTAATATTGTGTTTGAAATTTTTAAAATTGTTAAGCTTAGGTTAATTTGTTGCCATGAACATGCTTGCATTACGTGTCATATGTGCATTATGTGCTTATGTGAAAATTGCCATTGAAATGCCTGCCATTATGTATCATGAAAATTATCTCCTGTGTAGCCCAGCGATGAACAGGACTGGGGGTTGGGGCACGATCAGAGAGCTACGCCGAAACACCCCCAACTCCCTGACAAGTCCTTTGCAGAATACTCCGCGATCGCTGTAGAGCTTTGCTTCGCAAGCTCCAGCTCCGGGTCCCGCAAGGCGAAAGATGGCAAGATTCGCGACCGCTGTAGAGCTTTGCTTCGCAAGCTCCAGCTCCGGGTCCCGCAAGGTGAAAGATGGCAAGATCCGCGACCGTTGTAAGCCTTGCTTCGCAGGCTTCAGCTCCGGATCTCACAAAATAATGCATGGCGAACCCCTCGACCACTGCAAGTTTCAGCTCCAGGAGCAGACATGGTCGATCCCCCACTCACAGCAGGCCTTGCTTCGCAAAGCCCCTGCTCCGGGATCACACCTGGTGGGCGTGGCAATTTCCCCGACAGCAACGAGCCTTGCCTCGCAGGGCTCCATGCCAGGTCCCTGAAGTCAGCCACCATGAGGTTCGCAACGACAGTTAGTTTTGCTTCGCAAAGATCTAACCTTCAGTCTAGCGACGCTCACCAAAAGAACTCCTGTTCCGAGCCATGGAACGGCTCACCTTAGCAATCCCAGCGAACAGTATAACTACAAGTCCCGGGATTGGCTATTTGCCTTAGGAAAGCTAAAATACGGTGAAAGGAGCCTGGCCGTTGGAACCAGGAAACCTTCGTAACCTAGAAACTACGTGGGAAAAGACATCAGCCGTTAGAGCTTCAAGTGGGAAGTGCATAGGTTCTGGCCGTTGGAACCAAAACCTCATGCGCCCCTACAACAGTTTCTACCGTATAAAAGTCTACCCTAAGCACAAAGATAAATAAAGAACTCGGCAGAAAAGAAAGGAGAATGCTATAATTATGGAAAATATGTCTGCAATGAAAAACTCAAATGAAAAGTAATTAAAGATAAAACCCCTTCAAGCATTGGGGGTGGCTGCAGCTTCCACGACCGCGGCCTCGGGGACATCGGCTTCAACTGAGGCTGGTGGAGTCGGCTCATTGGAAGGCGGAACTTCGTCACGAGAAGGCTGAGGTTCAGAGGTCCCCGCCTCTCCGGGATCTCCTGCCTCAGGGGCTCCAGCACGTTCGTCAATGTTGTAAGTTTGGACGTACACCTCTGGGCCTTGATCCCACACCTGTAGCTTCTCCCTCATGGCGTCGGCATCCTCTCCCAGATAGCCTAGTACCTCCGGGTTCACTTTCCAGAGTTGATGAATGAGGACCACATGCGATATATTAATCGTCCTGTTCAGTATCACCTCGGCATCCTCCTTCTCCTTCAAGCGCTCCGCCTCGGAGGTTGCCAGCTATGCCTCCGCGACAGCTAATCGGGCCCTTAGTTTGTCCATCTCGGCCTTGGAGGCATCCCGCTCTCCCTTAAGAGAATCAATCTCCTTGCGCTGCTCCCTATTTTGGCTTAGCACGAATTGCTTCTCGGTCACATGCCCCCTGGCAGTGAATTGCAAGGCCCCGATCTCCTTATCCTTCTCGGCGAGCCCCAACTCCAGCATAGACACGAGATCCTTGCTCCTCTTATGAAATTGCTCCTCCTCGTGCAGCTTACTCTAAAGAGTGGAATATTCCTCTTGCTGCTTAAGGAGGAGATCATTTTTTGATTGCAAGCGGGCTTCCAAGGTATCCTTCTCCACCCTGGCTTGGGACAGCTCTTCCCGGAGCTTGGAGTTTTCGGCCTTCATCTCATCCGACCGCTGTCTGAACTCATTCTCTGCCTTGGCCCGGTACTCTTGATATTTGGCAAGATATTTCTTGTCCGCCTCTTCCTCAGCCGTGCGCCGGACCTGATCAATCTTCTCCGAAGCCTCCAAGGCCTGTTGGGTCAGTTTCTGCTTCTCCGCCTCCAAGGCCTGGCGAGCCAGCTGGCTCTCCTCCAGCTGAACCAGAACTGCACCAACCTCCCGGAACGAGCGTTCCGCGATCATAGAGGCCTGCAAGGAAAGACAACAGAATGAGTTAAGCCGGACCAAAAGACAGATGATCCCAAAACACAACAACTGACGGCTTACCCCGGACAATTGCTGCTTCACGGCATGTGTCAGCAACAGCGGATCCTTACTGCTACTGATGGCCCATTTCTCAGAATTGAGCTCGCACAAGCTCATGGCCATGTCCTCCATCATCTCCGCTCCGAACGGCGCCAATGCACGTCCAAGCCTAGGCACCAGCCTCTTCTCCAAGGCTGGGCCATCCAAAACCGCTCCAGCCGGGTGAAGAGACCTCACCCCCTCGGCCAACTCAGCTCTCTTCACGGCAGACAAGTTGTCTGCCCTTCCCTGGGTAATGGCCTTCTCAGCCTCCAATCGTCTCTTCAAAAAATTATCGGCCCGTCTTACACCCTCCAGGAGGGCAGCGGGGAAACGGGTTGGTTTCTGTGGGAAGTGGAACTTCAGGCCAGGCAGAGGAAGGTTTGTTGGCTGAGAAGAAGGAGACCCCGAAAGGGTGGACTCCCTTTGGGCTGGAGGAGGAGGCAGACGGGGTATTAAGGCCCCGGTCTGTTGCTTTTGCTGCTGCGGCAGCGGAAGTAATTGCCCTTGTTGCTGCTGCTGGTTTGGATGTTGTTGTTGCTGCCGCTGTGGCGTTGGTGATTGTCTCTGTTGTTCTTGTTGCTGCTGTTGTTGTAGTTGTGGTTGCTGTCGTTGCTGTTGTTGTTGCCTTCGACCAGGAGAAGAGTGTCTAAGGCGTTTCTTCTTAGCGCCCTCAGCATCTTCTCCGGGACGCTTGCTCACCCCAGTTGTCTTCACGGGGAACACAAGCCCTTCCCCGTCGCTGCTGCTACTCGAGACCATCATAGTCTCGGAAGGCCCGTCGGCAGGAGACTTCTCTACCCCTGGAGACGCTTGCACCTCGCCACTTGTCTTCTTGGGGGTGGCAGCTTTACCTCCCCTACCAGCCTTGGTCTTCCGTCCTTTCCCCGTGGACGGGTCTTGGCTGGTGGCAGCCTTCTTAATGAGCAAAGTAACCCTCCCCAACATCTTGGCTTCTGGATACTCTGCAAGAAACATACAAAGCAAGGTTAACGAACCAACAAGCAATGAGAAAGAAGATAAGCGGAAGACAAGACAATCAACAACATAAAAGCACAAGCAAGCCCGCCAGCAGGGAACAAGAAACAAGAAAAAGAAAAGTTTGAAAGGGACGACCATGCACGAGAAACGTGGATGGCCTTCCCCGAGCAAAACAAAACACCGCTTCCTGCTCCAGGAAGCTCCCGTACTCCTTGAAGTCCGGGAATGACATGCTGAGGGAAGAAGGGTCAACCATGATGACACCTTCTGGCAGACTACCGTCACTCAGACACCCGAGGAGCTCATCTACCCTATCGCAATATCTGTCAAAGGGTATCCTACGCGGATCTAGCCTAAGGAAGCGGGGATCGAACCCCATCTGAGAGGTCCGGGAAACCTCAGACAGGCTGGGGGTGTGGATCAATCGAAAAGTAGTCTTACCTCTCCCGGAGGTACTAGCCCCCGGAGCCCCTTCGTTAGGGTAAGCCGCGGCGTGGCGGGCCTCGATCTCCTCTTCCACCGGCTGGGGGTCGGGGAACCTCTCCGCCCAACTAGGAGATAAAGTATTCTCGTCCCGGGCTGCTTGGTTGATCACCTTGGACAGCTCTAGGGCAATCTGCTCCCGGATGTCGGCTAACACCTGACTTTGCCCCCTGCCACTCACTGGCTCGATGTTTTGGAAAGAGGCGAGTAGCCCATACTCCCTCAAAGATTCGAAGGTCACAAGTCCCTCCACTCTCAACTCTTCCTCATAAAGCCCTTCGTAGAACTTGGACCTCCTTATCATCTCCGCACAGCGAGGTGTCCGCGGAACGACTTCTGCAAAATTCAAATACAAGCATTAGAGATCCTCCCAAAAGGAAAATCAAACGCAAAGAAACAAAGTTGAAAAGGAGAGGAAGGAGCACTTACCAGGGATTTTGAAGTCCAAAGATAGGGCTGGCACCCTCTTCAGCGGGAAGCCAGTCGTCAGGAACCAGTACTCCCGGAGGTCTGGAACCCTCGCGGTATGACAGGTGGGGCACATCACGTCCGGGTGCCTTTCCAGCCTGTAAAACCCCACCTTGTCTGAATGACCCCTCATAGGCTGAGACTTCAACCCGTAGAAGTACAGCACCTCCTCCGGGGTAGGAGCTTCCAGTTTCCGGGACTTGCAAAAGATGAACCACCCCGCTAGGAGCTTGTAGCTGGGAGGAATCAACTGGAAGGGGGCAATCCCCGCCTTCACACAGAAATTGGAAAAGTAACTTCTTAGGGGCAAGTGCGCCCCACACACTATGTGTGCCCAGCTCCAGGCACCAAAGCCCTCGTGACTCTGACTAGCCGACTCGCCCAGCACCGACAGACGGTGCCACATCAGACCTGGGATGTTCTTCAGGCCTGCCTCGGAGGAATACAGCTCCAGCATGCCATAATTCCTGAAAAGGTTCGGCTTCTGGTCCATCTCCCAGATTGAACTATTGGAAGTCGGTGGGCTAGCCGCGACCACTTTTGCCTTCCCTTTCCCCTTTGCGCCAGCGACAGGGGAACCCTTCTCCTGGGCAGAATCAGCCTCCACGACAGCGAGGAGTTGTTCCTTTGAGATGTTCGTCACTGAACAAAAGAAACAAAGAAGAAAACACTCTAAGCAGTCAGCACCCTTGTCATACCCTAGTGGTATCAAAGGCGTCGGGGAGACCCTCCCCGAAAACTGCTTGGAGAGGCTCCCACCGAGCTTACCGAGGGGTTGGCACCATGCCACCCGAAGGGCAGCAAGGAACCAGACTCAGACTCCGAGCCTAAGCCCACCAAAAGAAGTGTTTTCCAGAGAAAGACACCCTAAAGGCGTTCATGCTTATGCCCTAAAACAGCAAAACAAGGAACGACTTTCCAAACGCAAATCGTCAAAGCATGCAAAAAAGGCTACTTATCGACTCACATCAATCACATGCCTACCAAAGCCCTATTCATGCATGCACCTAAGCGATAATGGCAGAAACCCCAACTCTAACAACTACCAACAACCTAAGGTTTGGGAGGAAAGAGCAAAGTAGAAATACTTACTGATATTCGGGTAGTTGGAGGTTGAAGGAGTAACCGGATCACTGCACAGCACGATCGCGAGGAGTAAAAGCTGCAAAGACGAACGGCGATTCAAACCCTGAACTTCGGCGAATAAACCCACTGCCAAACCAAAAGAAAAGTTTCTAGATCCCTTGCCAAAAGAAGTGGCAAGTTCGAAGGAATGAAAGCTTGGAAGCCTGAGGGTTCGAAGGTTTGGAAATCTGAAAATCCGAAAGATAGAGAATTTGAAAGCGTAAAGAGGAAGAAAGGTCCATTCCCTCGTCTTTATAGCAGGGAAGAAGTCGTTTCGAATTCCTCAAATGGACGGTCCCGATCTTCCCATTCCGTGTGCATCAGATCCAACGGCTGAAGATGAAGCGACGATCCTATTTATGACTCCTCGGATGGGAATAAAGTATTTATTTCCCATCATTATACCACCTCGGGCCCGGAGTACCATTAAAAACCGTCAAATCATTACTCAATGACTGACGCACGCATACTCAACCAGTCGCCTCACGCACACGTCTTGGTCACAGAACCATTCCCAGCATGACGCGTGGTCCTTGCCGCACTTGAGTACTTGAGTTCAAACAGAAGAAATTCCCTTTCTTTTTCATACTAACACCCAGGCGGGAAAAAGGAACCCTTCCGGGAACACAGAAGGTGGCCCCTCGCCTAATCTAAGAAACTGAAATACCCGGAGGACTGTACAAGCTCCCGGATCTCTCAAAGCTCCGTGACCTTGGGGGGTAAATGTTATCCAGATTTCCGGATAGCGTTTAGATTGATGTCCTCGGGGAAGCAGAATTACCAATGTCTTTCACGGTAGGTGACCAGAGCTCGCGGATGGACAGAAAGGCTTCGCCTCTCCCGTTTAGTGTCCGGATTACTCTTTCAAGCAAACGCGACACGGAAACTCGTCAACTCTTTCGGACTCCCGAAGGGATATCCTTCGGGGAAGCTCCTTCCAGGAGAAGCTCTTCAAGTGGTCTTCGCGGAAACGGTTCCGTGCCTCGCACGGAACAAAACCAAGCGGTCGAGTCATGGAGGAGGCATATTTGGAATGATATCCACCTGACACAGGATCCCGCCTGACACGCCCGACAGGTCAAAGCCGCACACATCCCAGCACGCCTAAGGGCACCTTTTCGCCTACTGTTCCGCTGACAACTTGGAAAAGACGACTGACTTTGTGTGTTCCCCATACTTTCACGTAAATATACCCACATAGAGTCTTGTAGCCATGCTACTACAGTAATTGTATCCCCTATTTATGGCTGGTGTAATTAAGACTCATGTACGTAGAGAAAAACCCTAATCCAAAACCCTAGCTATAAAGACCCCTTCATTTTACAAGAAGAGGGACGGCCAACAAATCACATAGCAAGAACTCTACTAAAATCTCTCTAGCTTCATCTTCTTCAAGAGAAACCGAGAGAAACACTATGAGTGTGTGAAGTTCTTGTACACCAGCCATCTTACTGTAATCCTTTCCAAGTATAATAACATCGACTCGTGGACTAGGGCTTGTTAACGCCTAAACCACGTAAAAACACTATTTGTTTAGTTACATTTCAGCACTTCTACAGTTCTTATCTTTTTATTATTCTGTTTGTATTCGTTTCCAAAAAACTCGGTAAACAGGAAGTTCCATCAACAATAGGCAAATAAAAGCTTCTAGACCAAATCTTATCCTCCGGGACATCGAATTCCACTTAGCAAGGAAGTAGAATCGATCCCGAGCCCAAATGGTTAGGTTCCCAATCTAAAAATCCCATTTAAGCAAAATTTCCCCTTAAGGGCTGCGACCCCTCACACTTGAGCCGCGGCCCGCCTCTAAAACCAGAGGCTCGGTCTCCATGGAATCCAACGTGCGCCGCGGCCCGCCCTTGCCTCCAAGCCCTGCTAGCTCGGAATTCCCTTCGCAGGCCGCGGCTCACCATAAAAGAGCCGCGGCGCACCCCCACGAACCCAGAAATTTCTGGGTTTTTCTTCAACCGAACCTAGCCAAAACTTAACCAAATCCGTCCCACACTTCCAATTCAATTCCCACAACAAATGTACTCATTCTCACCAATAAAACTCAACTAATTATCATAGTAAAGCTAATCAAAATTATCAAACCCAACCTCTCAATTATCAAACATGCATAGACATCCTTACTCTAAATATTCAGCAAAACTAACCATACAATTTCTGTGCAGAATTCTTACCCAGCTGTGATGAAACACTTGAGCCTAGCCTCTGATTTTCCCCATGCCTAACACCTTGATTTCCCAAGCTTTCCTCTTCAATTTTCAAAAAACTACTCAAACACCAATGGAG
This sequence comes from Humulus lupulus, assembly GCF_963169125.1. Taxonomy (NCBI): domain Eukaryota; kingdom Viridiplantae; phylum Streptophyta; class Magnoliopsida; order Rosales; family Cannabaceae; genus Humulus; species Humulus lupulus. Next base: position 161,343,458 of record NC_084795.1, read on the forward strand.
CATAAAGAGAACGTGAGAGAGAAAGAGAGAGCTGCTGAATTCTTTTCTTTTTAATTCCCTGTAATTTCCCAAACCTTCTCAACATAATTCAGCCAGCCAAGTCCTAAACCCCAAGTGGAATTGACTAATTTGCCCCTTGCACTTAGCCTATTCAACAAGTGCTCACAAGGGAAATTTTGTCCTTTGCCTTAAATCCCGCTATCCACAATTTGCATCCTATAATTCCCGCTACTTCCAATATTCTCACACGGTTACCAATGAATTCCCATTACCTACTAATTCCCGGTAATGTACTAAATTACCATAATACCCCTAAGCTCACCCGAACCAGGTATTAAGACCCCGTTGTGACTTTCCCACTAACTTGCTCATCGGGATCGCCTTTCGCCGAGTAACCCAAATATATCCACATAATAATGTGGTCTCAATCACACAAACACATATTTGCATTTATACCTCAAACGGGTCAAATTACTAAAATACCCTTCTTATAAGAAACGGGCCCACATACACATATTTAATATCTCTAACATACAAGCATGATTATATTATAATATAATTCACATAATATCTCAATTATTTCCTCTCGGCCCCCTAATCCAGGCACCAAGCCCTATTAGAAAATTTGGGATGTTACAACTATCCCCTCTTTATAGGAATTTCGTCCTCGAAATTTTACCTGAACAGCTCGGGATATTGATCCCGCATAGTTGACTCCAACTCCCAAGTCGCCTCCTCGACCTTGCTGTTCCTCCATAATACCTTCACCAAAGGAATAACTTTATTTCTCAGGACCCTGTCTTTCCTGTCTAATATCTGGACTGGCTACTCCTCGAAGGACAAATATGACTACAGCTCCAGATCATCATAACTCAGCACATGAGCCTCATCAGATACATACTTCCGTAGCATCGAGATATGAAACACGTTGTGCACAGCCGACAACGCCTGAGGTAATGCCAACCTATAGGCTACCTGACCGATCCTTTCCAAGATCTCAAATGGTCCTACGAATCTAGGGCTCAGCTTGCCCTTCTTGCCAAATCTTCTTACCCCTTTGAATGGTGAGACTCTAAGGAAGACATAGTCTCCCACCTAGAACTCCACATTCCTACACTTTGGATTCGCATAACTTCTCTGTCTACTTTGCGAGCGAGCATTCGAGCTCTGATCTTTTCTGTAGTTTCATTGGTCCTTTGAACTGCCTCAGGACCCAAGTATCTGCGCTTACCCAACTCATCCCAATGAATAGTTGATCTGCACTTCCTACCATACAGCATTTCATAAGGAGCCACTCTTATGGTCACCCGATAGCTGTTATTGTAGGAAAACTCTATCAAGGGTAATTACTTACTCCAAGACCCCTCAAAATCCAGTACACATGCTCTCAACATGTCCTCTAGTATCTGGATAGTCCTCTCAGACTTACCATCGGTCTGAGGATGATACGGTGTACTGAACTTTAATTGCGTGCACATTGCTTTATGCAAACTTCCCCAGAACTTGGAAGTAAAAGTAGGATCTCGATCTGACACGATCGACCTCGGAGCTCCATGAAGACATACTATCTCTTTAACATAGAGATTCGCATACTGGTCAACGATATAAGTTATCCTCACTGGTAGAAAGTGAGCTGATTTAGTGTATCTGTCCACTATCACCCATACTGAATCATGCTGACCCACTGTCTTAGGCAATCCCACCACAAAATCCATTGTGATGTCTTCCCACTTCAACTCTGGAATATCTAAAGGTTGTAATAATCCTGCAAGTCTCTGATGTTCAGCTTTGATCTGTTGACACATCAGACACTTGGCTACATATTCAGTTACATCACCCTTCATCCCCGGCCACTAGTACAGAGTTCTTAAGTCCTGATACATCTTGGTGGTACCGGGATGTAAGGAATATGGGGTGGTATGAGATTCATCCAGAATCTCTCGTCTAATAACAGCATCCATCAGAACATAAATTCGACCCTTGTATCTTAGCAGGCCCATATTAGATATAGAATAATCCCTAGCTGCTCCAGCTAGAACATCCTCTCTAACCTTCACCAACTATGGCTCTTGCAACTGACTCTCCTTTATACTGTCTAGGAGAGTAGACTGCAGGGTAATGTTGGCTAACTGGCCCACTACTAACTCAATCTCTACTCTGGTCATATCCTCTGCTAACTCCTTGGATATTTGTCTCACAATATACAACTGCCCTCGACCTCTCCGACTTAGGGAATCAGTCACCACATTGGCTTTACCTGGATGATAGAGAATATCGCAGTCATAGTCTTTCATGAGTTCCAACCACCGCCTCTGCCTCATATTCAAATCCTTCTATGTAAAGAAGTATTTTGGGCTCTTGTGGTCTGTATATATCTCACACTTCTCCCCATAAAGGTAATGCCTCCATACCTTTAATGCAAAGACCACTGCTGCCAACTCCAGATCATGAATTGGATACCTCTGCTCATATTCCTTTAACTGTCGTGATGCATAGGCAATCACCTTTTCTGCCTGCATAAGGACACAACCTAGCCCTTGCCTTGAGGCATCACAGTAAACCATAAATTTCCCCTGACTAGTCGGAAGACTCAGGACTGGAGCAGTAATCAAACGCCGCTTCAACTCCTGGAAGCTATTCTCACATTTGTCTGACCATGTAAACTTCTGGTTATTACATGTTAATTCCATCAATGGGGATGATATTCTGGAGAATCCTTCCACAAATTTCCTATAATAGCCTACCAACCCAAGGAAGCTTCTAATCTCTGAGGGATTCCTTGACCTTGGCCAATTCTTCACAGCTTCAACCTTAGATGGATCTACCTTGATCCACTCTCTACTAACAATATGACCCAAGAATGTCACCTGCGGTAACCAGAACTCACACTTCTTAAACTTCGCAAATAACTTGTGTTCTCTTAGTCTCTGCAAGACTAACCTGAGGTGTTGCTCATGCTCCTCCTCTGACTGTGAGTAAATCAAGATATCATCAATAAAGACGATCACAAACTGGTCCAGATAGTCCTTGAACACTCTGTTCATTAGGTCCATAAAAGCTGTCGGAGCGTTAGTCAAACCAAATGACATAACGAGAAACTCATAGTGCCCATATCTAGTATGGAAAGCTGTCTTAGGTATGTCTTCATCCTTAATTCTCAATTGATGATAACCAGATCGAAAATCTATCTTTGAGAATGCCATTTTACCTTGCAGTTGATCAAATAAGTCATCTATCCTTGGTAGAGGATACTTGTTCTTGATGGTCAACTTATTCAGTTCTCTATAGTCTATACACATCCTTAGCAAATCGTCCTTCTTCTTCACAAATAACACCGGCACACCCCATGGTGAGAAACTGGGTCTAATAAAACCCAGATCCAACAACTCCTGTAACTGTACCTTGAGTTCCCTCAACTCAGCTGGGGCATTCTGTAAGGTGCCCTAGACACTAGCTCTGTTCCTGGTGCCAGCTCAATAACAAAGTCAATCTCTCTGTGCGGCGGCAATCCTGGTAGAACTTTTGGAAACACGTCCAGAAACTCACAGACAAACCTAGTCTCTGATGGTCCCACTGGAATGACCTGTGTGGTATCCATGTAATAGGTCTCTAGCCCTTAATATTGAAATCATAGGCATTTGGAGTCCATGCACAGTGCCAAAAAATACAAAAGGTTCCTCACCCTCAGGTTCAAAAGTTACCATCTTCTTCCTACAATCAATGGTTGCTCCATATCTTGTTAACCAATCCATCCCCAAAATCATGTCAAAATCAGTCATGGCTAACTCTATCAATTCAATAGATAATTCCCTACTGTTATCCCCAAAAATTGGAGATCAATGACGTGGCAATAAAGGTGACAAATGGCAGTACATGGTCCATAAAAGACACATTAAATAGTCAATAGATACATTGACTCCTGAGAGTTGTGATAAAGTGACCCAGTAGACTGGTGAAGAGTTTGGACTGCTTGAAAGATGTCATAACCAAGCCAAGTGCATCCTAGGAGAGCTAAGGAGAGTGCATCCTAGGAGAGGTAAGGAGAGTGAATCCTAGGAGAGCTAAGGAGAGTGTATCCTAGGAGAGCTAAGGAGAGTGCATCCTAGAAGATCCCAAGGATGTGGTCCGAGGAGAGCCCAAGGGACTTTGGTCCGAGGAGAGCCCAAGAGAGTGGTCCTAGGAGACCCCAAGAGAGTGGTCCTAGGAGACCCCAAGAATGTGGTCCGAGGAGAGCCCAAGAATTTGGTCTTTATACATATGTCCAACAAGTGCATGGTTGCCCAAATAAAAGAGTTCCATGTTAGAGGAGAGATATGGCATGCTAGAGGAGAGTGCCATGTTAGAGGAGAGGAGTGCATGTCCTACCACCATGCACTTGTCCGACCCACAAAAACATGTCCTACCACCATGCACATGTTCGACCAGCACTTGCATGGGTTGTCAGTAGGAGGTGGATCAACTAGCTAGAGGAGGACTAAGTCAAGATTCCCAGAAACAACTTCAACAAGATATGCGGGAATCTCTCATTCTTCCCACAAATGGGGGGTTTTGTTACATTTTGAATGTTTTTTGTAATTTAAATGTAATAAGTATAATAAAATATCTCGGTTCTAGGGGATACCGTATGTATGACCCTAAGTCTATAAATAGAGGGCTTATGGGATTAGAGAGGGGCTTCTTCTTCTTCTTCCTAGACTTTTGGGTCTGAGTATTCTAGAGAGAGAAAATTTGGGTTTGAGTATTCTAGAGAGATAAAGTGCTGATATTTGAAAGGATTCTTGTAGTTTTGCAATCTGTACTGAAGAAACTCAGTTGGCTCAGTCCATCTGATCTTGAGTACAGATCTATAATCACAACTCTAAGTGGATTAGGCTATTACCGACTGATCGGGGCTGAACCACTATAAAAATCTTGTGTGTTATTTACTTTTATTGTTTGAACTGTCTGTGTTATTTGAATTCTCTTGAAGGTTTGTCATATTTGATGTTCTCACGTCGTTGGCTAAAAACACAGTCAACACCTACCATCTACCATCACTGGTAAAGACCTAACCCACCTCCTGGAAACCACCAACTCCCCAGTGGGTAATAATGTTCCAAATCCCACAGCATAAAACTCACAGGACCTACACAAACTATCAACAATCCTACTAGATACATATGATTGTGTAGCACCAGAATCAATCAACATAGAATAAGATATGCCAGCACTAGAAAGTTGACCTGTGACCACTGAAGGCCTAGCCTCAGCCTTAGCTTGTGTCAATGCAAATACTTGAGCCGGAGTAGTGCTATTTGGCTTCTTAAGTTCTTCTTTCTTCAGTCTTGGGCAATCCTTCTTAAAATGCCCCACAAGTCCACATACAAAACAGGCCTTCGCCCGACACTAACCTAGATGACGTCTCCTGCATTTGGCACACTCTGGATATGTCTTCCAGTTCTCATTGCCGCCCTGGCGGCCAATCTATGCACCCTGTGGCCTCCTATCAGGTCTAGGAGCCAAACTAGTATCCGGGGTCTTTCTTTTCTTGTCACTGGGGCCTCTGCCCCTACCGACTCCTAAAAAGGGAGGTCCCGTCCTCCTCATATCCCTCCTGGCTGCGTTATCACGCCTGATCTTATTCTCAGCACCCTTGCAGTAAGGGCTCTCTCCACTACCTGAGTATAAGTTGTCACTCCAAGTACAGTGGTAATTCTGACATCCTGGGCTATAGCAGGTTGTAGCCCCTGAAGGAATCTTTCCTTCCTTGTCCCATCAGTGGGCACCAAGTCTGGAGCAAACTTGGCTAATCTGTCGAATTTCAGGGCATACTCAGTCACTGACATATTCCCTTGCAAAAGTTTACTAAATTCCTCGGCCTTTGCAGCTTTAACAGCCTCATTGTAATACTTTTCATTGAAGAGGGTTTTAAACTCTTCCCAACCCATTGTAGTTACATTTCTAGTCTGGGACACCACCTCCCACCAGATTCGTGCATCCTCCCAAAACATGTACATGGCACAGGCCACCCTTTCATTGTCCACAACTCTCATAAAGTCCAAGATGGACGTAATCATAGCCATCCATTGCTCTGCCTTAAGTGGATCTGCGCCACCCTTGAATACCGGAGGGTGTTGCTTCCTGAACCGCTCATATACCAATTCCCAATGGTTCTCCAACTCTGTCTGCTGCTATACGGTCGGTACTGAAACAGCAGATGGGGCCCCTGAAACAGCGTTCCCAGCCGAAACCTACTGTTGCCTCAATCGTAGTATCTCTTCATTCTGCATCTGTAGTTGAGCTTGCAAGTCTACAAGCACCTGTTGCCAGTTCTCAGGGGCTAGTGGAGGGTTTTGACCCTGATCATTACTTTCGGCCTGATTCCCAACGCTGGCTGGCTCATTGGATTTCCCTGGAAGCATACTTCCAAGTCTATCTGCAATCAATGACTCAGCTTATCAGGCAGTAATAATGGTATCCCACATCAACCCACGGTTCAAAACCGATCGAATAAGCATCCACATGCATTAACAACGCTAATAAGCATTCCAATAATTCACACTCAATAATCATGCTAATAAGCAGAGAAATTTCATGGCATCATCTAAACAAAATGTTAATAAGCATATTCTTTGGCATGCACAATCCCCTAAAAAATGTTAATAAACATTTTCCTTAAGCATACTACAACGCTAATAAGCATCCTCTATCCAGGATACACATACAACAGCGCTAATAAGCATTTCTGACATTCATCAAGTTCAATGACGCTAATAAGCAGTCCTATAGCATTTACAAATATCTATTGTGCTAATAAACACGTTCTCGACCTACATACAGTAGTCAAGGGCCAGGCCCTATCAGAATAGCTCATGCTTCTTATTTAAACTAGTTGATAAAGCACACATAATTCATTTAAGCATATATACACATAATTAGTTACCCAACCCTGAGTCGAGCTTGTCTTTAGCAGGGAGTGTACATGCCCAGTCCAACATCAGGAACCATTAAACCTTGGCTGCTCTGATACCAAGTTGTAACGCCCTGCTAATTAGGGTCCATTACTAGGTGGGTTTTGAAACCAGTGTTGGACTTACTAGCAAGTCATTTGGACTAAACATGTGATTAAGCCGCTAAAGTTTGGGTATTAAAAACTTTTGATCATCTCATAAATAGTTCCATTAGGTTAAAAACAAGTTCTTTACATGGGATCCCAAAAACATAAGTTTAAAAACTAATTACAATACTCTGATTACATAATAACCTGACCTAAGCAGCAAAAGCTGGGTTTAACCCTAGTTCCTCTGAGCATCTCGGTCGTGGAGGACGAGTGGACTGCATATGTACATACAACTTCTATTGCCCTACGACTCATGGCTGGTTGACCTTCTCCTTACCTTTACCTGCACCACAAAGAACTTGTGAGCCAGAAGACTCAGCAAGAAAACATAATCTACAGTTCACTGAATAAAACAACCATCAAATAGTAATAACTGAAACCAATACATTCATCAAACCCAATTGGAGACCATAGAGTCACACAAGTGCATGTTGCACTTTCTTTCAAGTTGTTGGCATCTGAGCCAGTCAAGTGCATGTCGCACTTCCAGGGTGGCCCAGCCATGGTGGCCTGCACTCCACGTGCATTATGCCAATCTTAGCTTATAAACTAAGTTCCTTAAGCCCTTGACTTATAAGTCAAGCCACCACGTGCCTCCAACTTTTATGTTGAAGCCTTGGGATTCCCAACTAATAAGGCGAGTCTCCTGAAGCCCATCATACTCTCAACTAATAAGTTGATCCCCACTTAACACCCTAATATTACCCTAGTCTATAAACTAAGCTTCACATTCATAACAGACAGTCACATGTTTCATATAGCATACTTGTCAACAATCACAATGCATCATAATATATTCACTTAGCAGTCATAAGCATAATCATAATTATGCACGTTACAATGTACCTAATCTGATATTCACAAACATAATTATAATCATGTTTATCACCTTGACTAAGCTCTAATCATGCATTCACATAACAGGTGCAATTTTCTTACCTTTGGTCCATATTCGAGTTACTAACAATGGCCCTTTGAGTACGATCCCTGATTCAAGCCTTTAGTGAAAACCTAGTCACAATCGTAATAAGGAAGTTCCACCAACAACAGGTAGATAATAGCTTCTAGACCAAATATTTGCCTCCGGGACATCAAATTCCACTTAGCAAGGAAGTAGAATCGATCCCGAGCCCAAATGGTTAGGTTCTCAATCTAAAAATCCCATTTAAGCCAAATTTCCCCTTAAGGGCCGCGGCCCCTCACACCCGAGATGCGGCCCGCCTCAAAATCTAGGGGGTCGGCCTTCCTAGAATCCAACGCACGCCCCGCCCCTGCCTCTGAGCCCTGCTGGCTCGGAATTCCCTTCGCAGGCCGCAGGGCACCCCCACGAACCCAGAAATTTCTGGGTTTTTCTTCAACCAAACCCAGCCTAAACTTACCCAAATCCGTCCCACACCTCCGATTCAATTCCCACAACAGATATACTCATTCTCACCAATAAAACTCAACTAATTATCACAGTAAAGCTCATCAAACTTATCAAACCCAACCTCTTAATTATCAAACATGCATAGACATCCTTACTCTAAATATTCAGCAAAACTAACCATACAATTTCAGTTCAGAATTCTTACCTCAGCTGTGATGAAACACTTGAGCCTAGCTGCTGATTTTCCCCAAGCCTAACACCTTGATTTCCCAAGCTTTCCTCTTCAATTTTCAAAAACCTACTCAAACACCCATGTAGCATAAAGAGAACGTGAGAGAGAAAGAGAGAGCTGCTGAATTCTTTTCTTTTAAATTCCTTGTAATTTCTCAAACCTTCTCAACATAATTCAGCCAGCCAAGTCCTAAACCCCAAGTGGAATTGACTAATTTGCCCCTTGCCCTTAGCCTATTCAACAAGTGCTTACAAGGGAAATTTTGTCCTTTGCCTTAAATCCCGCTATCCACAATTTGCATCCTATAATTCCCGCTACTTCCAATATTCTCACACGGTTACCAATAAATTCCCATTACCTACTAATTCCCGGTAATGTACTAAATTACTATAATACCCCTAATCTCACCCCGAACCGGGTATTAAGACCCCGTTGTGACTTTCCCACTAACTTGCTCATTGGGATCGCCTCTCGCCGAGTAACCAAAATATATCCACATAATAATGTGGTCTCAATCACACAAACACATATTTGCATTTATACCCCAAACGGGTCAAATTACTAAAATACCCTTCTTATAAGAAACGGGCCCACATACACATATTTAATATCTCTAACATACAAGCATGATTATATTATAATATAATTCACATAATAACTCAATTATTGCCTCCCGGCACCCTAATCCAGGCACCAAGCCCTATTAGGAAATTTGGGATGTTACACTAACCTGTTAGCATGTCAAGATAGAGTATCAGAAATCAGTAAGGCCAATATAGCCTTTGTCTATTTCATAGTGGAGGTAAGGAAACATTGCGATGGATTTCGCGGTGGGGCTGCCGAGGATAGTGGGTCAGCATGATTCGGTTTGGGTCATTATGGACAAGTATACAAAGTCAACTCACTTTTATCAGTAAGGACGAGCAATACAGTTGATCACTATGCATATCTCTATGTGAGAGAGATAGTACGCCTTCATGGAATTCCTGGAAGCTATTCACACACTTTTCTGACCAGACAAACTTCGGATTCTTCCGTGTCAATTCTGCCATTGGTCTAGCAATCTTCGAGAACCCTTCCATAAACCGTCAGTAATAACCCGTTAACCCAAGGAAACTTCTAGCATTTGAGGCGTTCCTTGGTCTTGGCCAATCTCTCACTGCCTCCTCCTTTGCTGGATCAACCTTAATTCCGTCTTCACCAACAATATGTCCAAGGCATGTCACTTCTGGTAGCCAAAACTTACATTTTTAAACTTGGCATACAGTCAGTGCTCTCTCAATCTCTGCAATACTAGTCGGAGATGCTGCTCATGTTCTGCCTTTGAACTAGAGTAAACCAAGATGTCATCAATGAAGACAATCATAAACTTGTCTAGGAAGTCCTTGAATACCCTGTTCACCAAGTCCATGAATGTTGCTGGGGCATTGGTCAAACCAAACGACATGACCAGAAACTCATAATGCCCATACCTCATTCAGAAAGTCGTCTTCGGTATATCCTCGTCCTTGATCCTCAGCTGGTGATATCTAGATCGAAGATCAATCTTCAAGAACACCGTCTTCCCTTTCAGCTATCAAATAAGTAATTGATCCTTGGTAAGGGGTAATTGCTCTTGATGGAAAACTTGTTCAACTCCCTGTATTCTATACACATCCTCAGAGTCCCATCCTTCTTCTTCACAAACAAAACTGGAGCACCCCATGGCAAGTAACTAGGCCTGATAAACCCCAAATCAAGAAGCTCTTCCAACTATATCTTCAATTCCTTTAGTTCTGCCGGAGCCATCCTATATGGTGCCCTAGACATTGGCTCAGTCCCCGACGCTAACTCAATAACAAAATGAATCTCCCTGTGCGGCGGAAATCCTGGTAAATCCTCAAGAAACACATCGAAGAACTTGCGTACTAATCTGGTCTCTCCCGGCACTGCTGGCATAACTTTGGCAGTATCCACCACACTAGCTAGGAAATTTATACAACCTCCCTATAATAGGTCTCTAGCTCTCAATGCAGATATCATGGGTATATGGGGTCTATTCACCGCACCCACGAAAACAAAGGGATCTTCTCCCTCAGGCTCAAAAGTCACCATCTTCTTCCTGTAGTCTATAGTAGCCTCATATTTGACAAGCCAATTCATCCCCAAGATCATATCAAAATCATCCATACTCAACTCGATCAAGTCTATTGATAGTTCCCTACCATCTACAACCACTGGCAGTGCTACAATCCATCTCCTAGAAACTGCTAGTTCCCTTGTAGACAATATAGTCCCAATCCCCGCATTATAATACTCACTAGGTCTACACAATCTATCAATTACCTTACTAGAAACAAATGAATAAGTAGCACCAGAGTCAATCAATACAGTATAAGAGAAGCCAGCGCTAGAAAGTTAACCTGTCACTACCTCGGGACTAGCCTCGGCCTCTACCTGCGTCAAGGCAAACACTCGAGCTAGAGTCAAGCTATCCACCTTCCTTGATTCCTCTTTCTTTTCTATTGGGCAGTCTTTCTTGTGGTGTCCCACCACCCCGCACACATAACAGGCCTTTTCCCAACATTCGCCCAGATGGCGCTTCCTGCACCTTGTGCGCTCTGGGTAGCTTCTCCATGTCTCACTGCCTCCCTGGCGACCACCCTAAGCACCTTGACCCCTCCTATCAAGACCAACAGCGGTCTAAGGGTCAGGGGTCTTCCTCTTCAGATTGTTGGGGCCTCTGCCCCTACCAGATCTTGAATATGTGGCACCGCCCTACGAACCTCTCGTCTCGCAGCGTTCTCCCTCCAAATCTTATTCTCCGCCTCTTCAGCGGTAAGAGCCTTCTCAACAGCCTGGGCATAATTCGTTCCCCCAGGTACTTTTGTAATTCACACATCTCGGGCTATCATAGCATTAATCCTCCGAATAAATCTGTCCTGCCTAGCTGTATCAATAGGCACTAGGTCTAGTGCAAACTTTGTAAGCATATCAAACTTCAGGGCATACTCTGTGACTGTCATGTTCCCCTGCACTAACCCCAAAAATTCATTCACTTTCGCTGCCCTAATGGCAATGTTATAGTATTTCTAGCTGAACAAGTCTCTGAACCCATCCCAACTCAGAGTAGAAACATCCCTGGTTTGTGATGCCACCTCCCACCAAATACGGGCATACTCTCTAAGCATGTAGGTGGCACAGGCCACCCTGTCATTACCTTCCTCCATCATAAAATCTAGGATATAAGTAATCGTACTCATCCACTGCTCAACTTTCAGTGGATTTGGTCCTCCATCAAAATTGGAGGATGCTGTCTCCTGAACCACCCATAAAGTGGCTCCCACTTATTCCCAATCTCAGGTTTTTGTACAACTGGTGCCACAACAGGTGGTACAATAGGTGCAGCACTCCTTGACGGAGCCTGCTGTCTCAAGAGGCGGATCTGCTCTTCTTGGCTCTGGCTTGCATATCTACAACTGCTGCCAGTTCTCAAGGACTGGCAGAGGGTTCTGGCCCTGATCATCATCTTTAGCCTCAAACCCTGTGCCGGCTAGTTGTATTGATTACCTTGGATGTATAGCTATCCAAGTTTATCTGTTATCAACGGCTCAGCATCAGGAAATGATGATAGGTTAATAATATTTCCATAATCCACCATTGGAACTCAACAAACCACAAGAAATCAAAATGCAAACAATCATTCAAATATTCATTCACATACAACAACAATGCTAATAAGCATGCCTCAATATCATCACACAACAGTCAAGGGCCAGGCCTTATCAGTATTTCATGCTCCATACTAATCATGCAACAAAGCATTTATAATCCATTCAAACATTTAAGCATATAATCACATATATACAATTACCAAACCCTAAGTCAGACTTGTGTTTAGCGGCGAGTGTACGTGTCCAACAAGTCTTTAGGAACCCTTCAACCTAGACTGCTCTAATACCAAGTTGTAACGCCCTAGATAACCAAGATTGTTACACTGTGTAGTTAATATAGTGCAGGACTTGCTAATCAAGTCATTTGATAAAATAATGTGATCCTAAGGTCATCAATCGGATTAGGGTCAAAAGATTTTGATCATAAATAGTTAATTTTTCATTAAAATTGATGTTTGGTACATGGGATCCCGAAAACAAGGTTTAAGAGACAAGTTTACAATTCTCAAAAGTATGTAAAATCAGTGGCCACTCTAATGGCAAGATACAAGTTTAGGCTTCGTCCCTGTACTATCCCTCTGTCGTAGCGGACGAGCAGCTGACAATGTGCACCTGACCCCCAGAGCTCTCCAACTCATGGTTGATCCATCTTACCCTTGCCTTTACCTGAACCACGTAGCACCCATGAGCCAAGGCTCAGCAAGAAAACCATAACAATAATACATAATCAGTGATGATAATCAATCAACCATAAAACAATCAGCCAGATATTCAACAAGTCATAGACATCAAACTACTAACAGTAAACATATACATTTAGCAATTTATCCCAATCAATATGCAATACTCAGGGTTGGCGCCCTTAGGTTGCGCCCTCTGTATACTCCACTGACTCTGACTCGCTTAGGCCGAGTCTAGTGTCTATTTAGCTGACCCCGGCTCACAGTGGCCAAGCTGCGTCCTACGCACAAATCATCAGCCCCGACTCTCTTAGGCCATTCATTTCATGTTTGCATAACGATATCACGGTTATACAACAGATACATATCCAGATACAGGGAATCTCAGTCCCAACACAACCACACAAGGGTGCAGTTTTCTTACCTTGAATTATAAGCGGAGATAATAGAACGGTCTCGAGCACGATCCTCAGTCTCAAGCCTTGGCGGTAAACCTAGTCATAGTGACCAATGGGTAATCGTCAACTTCTAATCCAAATAAATACTTAGGAGATAAAAACTAGCCTCCGGGACCTCAATTTCTTCTAAACCGGGTAGTCGAAATTGTCCCGAGCGCTTAGGTTCGAACTTTCGAGCCTTACCAATTCTCGAAACCATCCCAAGGTAAAAATCCCTAGGCAGGCCACGACTTGGCCCCAAGGGTCGCGACTTTCCCTTAAGTCAGAGACCAAAAACCCCAGCCACATGGGAGGCAGGCCGCGACTTGCCTCTTAAGGTTGCAGTGCGCCACCAAATCAGAGAGCATACCCAGACCCTTTTGGGCACACACGTCGTGCTGCCCCAAAGCTGGGTCATGACGCATCCCTCCAAACCCATAAATTATGGGTTTTCTTCACACTTCTCCTAGCCAATTTTCCCAAAACTCAAACTCAGAAAAGCCTCTCAACCATAACCGAACCCATCTACAAGTTCAAGATTTTAATCACATATTTAAACATAAAACTCCTAGCAATTATACTAATATCAATATCCCAATTCAGTAGAAATCATCACCCAACACTCATCTTAGATTCCACTCTAATAATCTAAATTCTCAAACAAAATCAATGACTAGAACTTACCTCAATTTCCTGCTAAATCTCCACAAGCTTCTTCACCCTACTCTTGAGCTTAATTCTCCTAAGTTCCCAGCTGAACTTGCTAAATAAAGGCTTCAATTCCTCAAGACTTCTTGGCAGAATTTCCTTAAGCTCTAAATTTCAATTTTCCCTTTTATTCCCTTAGCTTCAAAGCATAAGTGAGAGAGAGAGAGAGAGTTTGAGTAGCTTCCTTTAGTTTCTGGTTACCTCGACTCCTCTAAGTATATCACTTAGCCCCTGAGAAAAAGACTATAATGTCCCATTTAAGCTTATTAATTTTCAAATTGTTCCAGGGGTAAAATGGTCATTTTGCTCCTGATTCCCGCTAATTCCTGAAGTGTTCCTACTATCTACCAATTAATCCCGTCATCCAATTAATTACCAGATATTCATTCATTACTCAATAAATCCCAAATATTCCCTAAATTCCTTGAGAAATATCCCTAGGCTCCCCTCGAGTCGGGTATTAAGCCCCGCTGTGACTATTTCGCTAATCCGCTCACTACAACCGTCTCGAGCCATATGCTACAAATATATCTACATAATAATGTGGTCTCAAAAATTTATCACATTTACTCACATTTATGCCCTTAACAGGCCAAGATTACAAATATGCCCTTATAAGCTAGAAAGAGCCCACATGCATATTTAATACTCATAAGCATGCATATCACATATTCATATAATCATTTTAATCATGCATTTAACCATTTAATCACACATATATTAATTATGCCCTCCCAGCACTCTAATCAAGGCCTTTAAGCCTTATTAGTGATTTTGGGTCGTTACAACCATTGAGGCTATTGAAAAGATTAAAGATTGGATGCTCGCTTATCAGAATACACATAAAAGTTATGTAGTTTGAAGTGAAAGAATGTGGAGTTCAAAGTTGAAGACTGTATCTTCCTTAGAGGATCACCATGAAAAAGGGTGAGGAGATAAGGGCAAGTTTAGCCCTAGATTTGTAGAATCGTTTGAGATCCTGGATAGGATTGTTCAGGTGGCCTATAGATTGGCCTTATCTTCGGCACTGTCGGCCATATACAGTGTATTTTATATTGCCATGTTGAGGAAACATGTGTTATATGTGACTCGTGTGCTGAGTTATGAGGTTCTGGAATAAGAGGCTAAGTTATCCTGTGAGGAATAGCCAGTCAAGATATGAAACAGAAAGAACCGAGTTTTGAGAAACAAAGCAGTACCTTTGCTTAAGGTATTATACAAAAACAGTAAGGTCGAGGGAGTGACCTGGAAACTAGAATCGGTTATGCAGGATTGATTTTTCGGCCTAGTCAGATAAAATTTCGAGGACGAAATTTCTGTAAGGAGAGGATAGTTGTAACATCCCAAATTTCCTAATAAGGCTTAGGGCCTTCGTTAGGGGGGTCAGGATGGAAAATTATGGAATTATGTGATTATGTGATATATATGTGCATCATTATGTGATTATGTGAGTTATAGTATAATATGACTTGATATGCATGTTTTGGTGTATTAAATATGCATGTGGGCTTATTTATGATTAATTGGGTAATTTTCATAATTTGGTCGTTAAGGGTATATTTGACATATATGTGGTATGTGTGTGGTACTACCTTACTATGTGATTATGTTTAGGTTACTCAGCATGAGACGATCCTAGGGAAAAAGCTAATGGGAAAGTCACAACGGGTCTCATACTTGACTCGGAGTGAGTCAAGGGGTGTATTGGTGTATTTAGCACATTATCGGGATATTGGGTAATGAGAATGATTATTTGATGATATATTGGGAGTTAGTGAGATCATGAGGGAATTATAGGAATTTTTACTATTTTACCCCGGGGGCATTTTGGGACCCTAAGCATTAGGATTTGCTTGAGGTTACTTAAGCTCGAATTAACCTGGCAGAAAAAAAGAACGTTCATAATGTTTTCTCTCTCTCTCTCTCTCTACCATTTCCTTTTTGACACCATTCGCATGTTCGAAGGAAACTCGAATTTTAGGACCCGGATTCAGGCAAGAATCGAGGCATAGAGATTCTAGGGAAGATTGGAGGCTTATTAGCTGGAGGATTTAATTGGGAAACGACTCAATTAGAGGTAATCAAAGTTTTAAGTTTTAATTTTTTGAGTTTTTAATCTTTGATTTGATTTTATGCTTTGATGAGTTTTTGAGTTTTTTAAAGTTTATGTTTTGATTGTTTTGGGCCATTGGGATGTTTGGGAGCTTTGATTTTGGGATTTGAGTATGTTTGGATAGGTCTTTGGAAGGTTTTAAATAGGAGAAAATGAAGAAAATGGTTGGGTTCATGGTTGGATCGCAACCTCATTCTAGGAAGTCGCGACCTGAGTGAACCCAGAACCAGGAGGGGTCTGCCTGGGGGGATGCGTCACGGCCCACACGCTGAAGCCCAGGGAGAGGGCTCTTTGTTAGGGAGTTGCACCGCGACCCCCAGAGCCAAGTCGCGGCTCGCCTGTGCATTTTTGGTCAAGTTTGGTTTTTAATCGTGGGAATTTAACTCTAAGGGCTCGGGATCGATCCTACTACCCATTTTGGTAGAATTTGACATCCCAGAGGCTAGGACTTGGTCTGGAAGTATTTATTTACTTGTTTTTTATGGGATTCTATATTATGGTTGTGACTAGGTTATCGCTAGGGGCATGGAAACAGGTTCGTGCTTGAAGGTCGTTTATTGGTAACCTGTGCTTGGACCAAAGGCAAGAAAACTGCACCCAGTATGTGATGCATGTGATACATGTGATTATGGCATGGCACGAATGTTGAATATGGAATTGATCAGATCTTGAGTCTCTGTAAATGTGCATGATCATAATTATGTTGGTGATTATTGATTAAGAATGCTGAATGCCTTATATCTCGATATTTGACATATGATATATGCCTGTTTGCATTACCTCATTGAGGAAGCATTGCCTTATTAGTTAAGAAACAACAATGGTATTTAATGCTGGTCGTGAAGCTCTAACTTATCAGTCATGATCGGCAATAGTATTGAACGCTGGTCGTAAAGCACTCACTTATTAGTCAAGGTCGGCAGTAGCTCATCGAGCGCTGGTCGATATGATTAGATCTAATTAACAAAACATTATATGCTTGTCTAACCTCGTGGTCGAAGAAATAATAAAGCGCTTGGCTAGTCTATGGCTGGTTACTCAAAGCCAAGGCTACCAGGCCTAGTTGATTTGTTGGTCACATGGCTTAGGGCACAGGTCCCCAGGTTGAATCCATGGTCATCTATTAGAGTAAGGGACCCCAAGTTGACTCGATGGTTATCTATTCGGGCAAGGGACCCCATGCTGACTCAATGGTCATCTGACCAGGGCTGGAAGCCCCAAAATGATTTCATAATCATTTATTTGTACTTTCCTGCATGCATGGATATGATTGCTACTGCTAGGCATCCTTATTATGATTTGGTGACACGGTCTTATCTGCTTATGAGCTTGTTTGAGTTTTCTTGCTGAGCTTCGGTTCACGGGTGTTGTGTGGTGCAGGTAAAGGTAAAAGAAAGTTGGATCATCCTTGAGTTGGAGAGTTTAGGTGACAATGTGTACATATGCGGCTGCTCGACCACCACGACAAAAGGTTTAAAGAGGGACTTGGGTTAAACCCTATTTTGCCGCTTAGGTCGGCTGGTTATAACTCTTTTATTATAAATAACCTTTAAAATGTATTTTAGGATCCCAATGTATACAGTAAACATTTTAATGAAACGTTTATATCCTTGGCCAAAAATTTTAATACTAAATCGTTAATCACATTTAGTTACACGATTATACCCAAATGACTCATTTAACGAGTTCTGCACTATTTAAAATACATAGTATAACGGTCCCTGGGTAGTAGGGCGTTACACGTGCATTGTCTATTGTTTGTACCTAGAATGTATATACATTTTCTTTTATATTATGTTATGTATATATATATACATTCTTGTTACAATATATATTTATATAAAAACTAAAAGTATAACATAACAATGGCGATGTGGGACTATAGAGATTTTTTAAATGATTAATTAATTATTTTGTTATATAAAAAAAGAGAAAAAAATCACAAATTATGATAAAATAGATAAATCATATATAAATGATTTTAGAAAGCCACCTTGCCTCATATTTAAATATAAATAATATGTTAAATATTAATATGACTAAAAAAATTATTTAGCAAGATTGAGTTAAATCAATCGCTTATATATGAAAAAAAAATACTAATATTTGGAAACATTACAATTCAAAATGAATGAATGGTACTTTATATATAGCCTAAAAGTATAACATTACAATTGTTTGTAAACCATGTGAGACTATATGGATTATTTTAAATTGTTAATAATTCTTTTGTTAAATAAAAAAAATCACAATTTATGAGAAAATAGATAAATCATATATAAATTATTTTAGGAAGTTACCTCACCTCCATATACCTCTCTTTTATATAAGTATATAGATATAGATGATTCCTATTAAAAATCAATATATATATATATATTTACTAGGTGCAAAACAACGTGTAATGCGTGTTTGCTTAGTTCTATTTAGAAAAATAGTTAATTATTGAAATTCCATATTTTAATATTACCAAGTGATTTAAAATAAACAACTTAATTAAATGCAGAATACTGATTAAGTTGTTTAGACAGATTTCAGTTTTGTTCACACAACTTATGCAACTGATTAAACAGAAATAGAAAAACAGGTAAAAATTCAACACACGAGAATTTTTACGTAGTTCAGAAATCTTTTCAGATAACCTACATCCACGGGGCCACGCCCAGAGAATAAACCAATTAGTAAAGAAACAATGTGTACAAAAGCATTGACTTAAACAATGTAAGACTCCCTCTTAAACTATTGTCGCAATCTTGTTGTACTCTTCTCTACGAATCTGGTTTGATGAAACGCTGATTCTCTTGAACTCCCTTCAAAGAATAGCGAGTGCACACTTCCTCCCGAAGTGAGACTTCGATAGAATCCTCTCCCAATGATCCTTATGAACACGTTCACAATAGACACTATCTGTTTACAATGGACTAGATAGATATCCACAAGTACACTCAACACTATTACAATGTAACGACCCACTACTCTAGACTATTTGGACCATTAACGAAACTATACATAAAACTTACATTTTTACGAAAATACCATAATTTACTGAGTAACTAGCAAAATAAGAGTTATTTACAAATAAACAGAATACTAAGAAGGATTATGGGATCCCATTGTCTTTAAAAACAAAACATGATTAAAAATAAAAGACATTACATAATAATGCGGAAAATACATGTAAAACCATAAAAAGAATATAAAATGAGACTACATCCTCGAATCGAATAACGCTCGGCCCCTTGACTCCATTCACCATCGATACACATCCTCCAAGCGTCACGAATCTTACCGCCTCTAAAGCTTATTTTCCTGCACATAAAACAAAAAGGAATGAGCCTAATGCCCAGCAAGGAAAAATCTAACACATAGTCATATACATAATTTCATAAGAAAACATAAAGACTTAACATAATACATATAACATACACTTATTATAATGGCCATTATTACTTGGGGTCCCATAGACTAAACAAGCATATGCCCATGGGATTAGTGGGGTCCTACTAGCTAAGTAGGTCATATGCCCATAACCCATTTGGGGTCTTGTTAGTCATATGGGTCATATGCCCAAGCCTAGAAACATACATACATATCATAACACATTTAATAACATAAAACATATAGATAACATAAGCACATAACATATTGATTCTAGCCTATTTTCCTTACCAAAGTTACCGAGATATAATGGACTGAGTTGGGACTTTTTGGAACACTCCTAAAACCATAATGAACAAGAGTGAGTTGAAAGAAGAAAAAGAAATGAAAAGGATGGAAAGACTAAACCATAAAAAAACATACTTACCGACTTATATGCTTAAGAACTTGGATTCCCTAACCAAAATAAGAATGAGGTTAGGGGACTGAGTAGAAGGTTTTGAGAAAGGAAATAACATGAAATAAATGAAGTAGAGTTTCGGGTTTACCTCAAAGATTTGCAAGATCAATCTAACCTCCACCGAAATACTATAGAACTCCCTTCCCAAAGTGTTTGATAAGCTTATGATGTTTAAGCTTATAGTTTTTCCCCAAACCAGGTGTTTACACTCTCACTCTCACTTAACACTAGCAGCTTCTGAACTTAGAGCAAATGGTGAATAATGGCTGGGTACTAGGTCCTATTTATAGAGTTTGGGAATGAAAATATCTTGATTTTACTTGAATAAAAATAATGGCTTTTTAGGTGAAAATCATTTGAATAATCGTTCAGCAGAGGCTGAAGACTCGTTCAAAAGATGCTGGACTGTTGACGGAGTTTGAATGGCTGAAAGGAAATGAATTCAAAAGAGTTTGAATTCATGCTGAAGGAGGCGATATATCGCCCCCTGTAGGCGATATATCGCCCCCTGTAGGCGATATATCGCCTGGGCCAGTATGCCCGAGGCGACCGTGCATCGTCTCGTGTTTTCCGTATCTACGTGCTGCGATATATCGCCCCCTATAGCTGCGATATATCGGCACACGCTGAATATTTAAACACGAAATTACACATTTTTAGCTAAGTTTGAATGGAGTAAACAGCCTTGACTAAGCCTTCAACGTATTCAAAGCTGCTGACTGACCCTATATCATTCAAACTTTACCCTTATTTAATTTAATCCTCAAAAATCTTTAATCCTTAATCACCATTCATAACATGTGCTTAAAATCCTATTGGTTGATGTCTAAACCTTATAATATAATAAATATAATCCTTAATATCAGTCACATTAATCAAACCTTAGGTTATACTTAATATTCTTAAACTATAGATTAAACTTAGAAAATCTATAAGTACTACTATGAGTGTCCAAATAATTCCCGGTCTGAACAAAAAATCCATGGTAACAAAGATAACACTAAACATACTATAATACTACTAAACATTTAGCTAAGTAAAGTTCTTGGACTCTACATACAAAGATTAAGGTGAACAAACTTAATCTCTTCAAATAAAGACACTCTTCAAAATAACATAATGTTTACAAATATTCACAATGGAAGAGATGAAAATTCCAAAGGCCTTGGCAAGATATTTATAGGCAAGGAAATCGTCCAAGGCCATCATTTTCTGATATCTTCGAAATCAATTTGCAAATTCCTTTGATTTTGGAAATTAGCCAGCCAGATGAATTCTGTGTCGACAGAAAATGAAACTGATGAGTCAGCAACAAAATCAATTTTATCTGGCAAAACAAACATGGTCATTTCTTTTGACCATGTTCATTTTCGACACCTTATTTATTCCAGAATAAACATAATCTCCCTGCAAAATGCGTCTCAATTGTAACAAGGATCACAAACATGAAAACAAAATAAACCTTCTTACTCCCCCTTGTTGTCTAGCAATAATCCAAAGGAGTAACAACATACACAAAAGAAACCAAATGAAAAGACACTAAACAACGTTCTTTTACAATTTATTTAAACCAAAAAAGAGAAAAATAAAACAAAGCAGAAAAAGATGGCTCATTTGGAAGGTCCTGCAGCAAATTGAGACATCATGGTCGAGAGACAATTCTTGAGACTGAAAACTTCTGATAGAATCAGCATCGCCAGCCTTGACACCAGCGAGTTCAGTAATGACAGAATCAGCATCGCCAGCCTTGAGAGAAATCCCTTTAGTTGTCTTGACTGATGAGGATTCCTTCTTGAGTTTGTAATCTACACCGATAGTGGGAGGTGTCACGATTTCATATTCCAACCGAAGAGATTTTTGAGAATCAAGCAACTTGTAGATCAAAAGAGGAAACACCAAATATTGGCCTTTCTTTTTGGCTTTTCCTAAGGCAATGATCTGATAAAAAATGAGTGTGGCAAGATCAACTTGGAGACCTGTCCCGACTTTGTACAGAAAGAAGGTCGTGTCAAAGGTAATGGTAGAGGTATGAGTGGTGGGAATCCAATTGTTGGTGGCAAATTTGTGAAGCACGACATAGTAATGAGTAAGATCGGTCACCTTGAGAACCGAGTGTTGTTCCCAAACCATATTCTGTCCCACCAACTGAGATAGAACCTTGTCCTTGTTGAACTCCACAACAACATTGATAACAGGAGGAGGCAAATTGAGAACCTTGGCAATCTCAGCAGCACTAAACAAATACCAATTACCCCGAACATAAACTTGACCATACATAAAAGACTTGCTATCAAACAAATCATCATTAAGATTAGCATAGAATTCTTGAACAATGCGAGGAACAAAACCATCAAACCCAGTTAAAGAACCTAACCACCCTCGATCCTCAATATTCTTAATGACCCCAAACACTCTATAGGCAGAAAAAGAAAAAAATTTCTCACAGATAAAATCACAATGCACATAATGCTTCATATTTTTCTCATTGTCATTTATACAGAAATTTAAAGAGTGAGCTTTAAAGGATGAACTTGGAGAGACTTTACGATCCACTGGTGACTTTGTGTGAATCTCAGGAATTTTCACAGCTTTCTTGCCCTTTGGAGAAACATGAGGGTCCTCTGATGGGTCAAACTCGGCTTCAGATGCAACATCATCATCAATAGAGGAATCATCTTCAAGGGGATCGTCATCAGAGGGAACAAAAGCTTCAGATGGATCAGTTTCAAAAGAGGAACAGGGTGGAGGAATCTTCTTCACCTTCGACCGAAACTTGGAACGTGGAGTGGAACCCATGGGAGAAGAGACCTTTGGAGTGGAATCTGAAGGATTAGTACCTTTGGACCAAGGATATTTTTGAGAAGAGGAGACCTGGAACCATCC
The DNA here is from genome assembly GCF_963169125.1 of Humulus lupulus. Lineage (NCBI taxonomy): Eukaryota > Viridiplantae > Streptophyta > Magnoliopsida > Rosales > Cannabaceae > Humulus > Humulus lupulus. Next base: position 161,366,470 of record NC_084795.1, read on the forward strand.
TTTGCTTTTTTTCTTGGGTGCAAGAACATCAGGGGATTCTGAGGAGTCAGAATGAATTTTGGCTGAATCACCGTCATGATCAGAGACATCATCTAAGAGGGATGCTCGACCTCTTTTTGGAGAACCCAGGGACAGAGGCGAGTGGAGCCGCCAATGAAGGAGGTCCAGACGGTACTTTGGGGGCTCCTAGGTGAGGAATGACCATGACTTTGCTCGTGGTGATGGGAACCGTCAATGAGGCTAGGTTGAGACAAGGTACTCTTTCGAGCCTTTTTCTTGGTGAGAGATGGAGATGCAGTCAACGAGCCAGCCTTCAAATCCTTGATAGACCGAGAGCCATTTCCTCTAGTTTTCACCATGATTGCATGAGAAAGAGAGGAAACCATCACAAGAGAAAGAAAAAAAAGGAAACCGAAAAAGGAAGCAGAAGAAAGATGGAGACGGTTGAGATATTGGGCCCAAGGAAGTCTGAATATAAAGAAAGGGATAGATAGGGATTTGATATTTTATTCCATTATTTCATAATTAAATGGAATATACACGTTTGGAAAGTACACAATAATATCCCAAGAATAACTGCCAACAATTGTACACGACACAAAATTGGGAAACAAGCCAAAAAAGGAAACTTTTGATCTTAAAAAAATATGAGATAAAGACAAAAGAAAAATTGATACAACATACCCTTTTTGACAGACTCAGATTCGATTTTCCTTTGAAAGAATATATATATATTTTTTGTTATTTAATTATTATATATATAACCAAATGTACCAAAAAAATATCCCATTTAGAATAGTGCTCAAAGTCTAAGTGGCCTTGTATGTGGAGAGAGAAACAATCATTATTTCAAAACAAATTTTTACTATAAGGTTAGAAAATATATTTAATATAAATCATGTTTTTTTTTCAAAATAAAATATCACAAAATATTTACTCCTGTCACAAAAAATATTTTATTCAAATCAATGAGTGTGTATGAGACTTACAAATTTTTCTAACAGTATATCTTAAGCATTTGTGTGTGATTGTGAAAGCAGAGATCATTGCCCTGTATGGCATTTTTAGCCTTTTTCAAGGACATTGCCCTATGTGGCAATTTTTTTAGCCTTTTTCTCAATGAGTACCCAAATTAGACGCTTTCACACTACACTGAAGGCTGCATTTAACAGTGGTAGAGTATCTTCTACATAATTTTTAGTTACATAGTTCCAACTTACTCAAAGTTAGCAATTTACACAACAGTGTAGTAGGTAGCTCTATTTTAAGATGGAGCCTAAAATACTTTTCAAGGATCAAATGCTCATACACTATAAACACAAACTGATTTGAAAAAATATTAATTGGAGGGACTATTTATTTTGATTTTTTTTATTTTTAAAAATATGTGCGTGATATATATTAATTATAAATTCTAGCCTGAAGTAAAAATATATTTTGACATAACGATTGAGACTTTTTCGATGAACAAGGACAAGAAGAAATCACACAACTTTTTCTAGCACAGGGATATGGTACAACACAAAAAAAAATTAATTAGGACAAATCCCCCAAGGATTTCCTAAGGGAATCAAACCTGACTGTATTAAGGGCTTTTGTAAAAATATCTGCAATTTGTTTGTCAGTCTCAATATATTCTAAGGTCAAAGTTTTATTTTCAACGAGTTCCCTGATAAAATGATGACAAATGTCAATGTGTTTAGTGTGTGAGTGTTGAACAAGATTTTTTGAGATATTAATAGCACTAGTGTTATGACAAAAAATAGTCAAGGTTTTAAGATCATACCCATAATCTGTCATCATTTGTTTCATCCATAACAATTGCGTACAATAGCTTCCTGCAACTATGTACTCAGCCTCAGCAGTTGACAGGGAGATTGAATTTTGTTTCTTGCTATGCCAAGAAACTAGATTTTTTCCCAGAGAAAAACATCCACCACTTGTACTTTTCTGTCATTTGCATTCCCTGCCCAATCAACATCACTAAAACAAACAAGGTTAAAGTTTGTTTCCTTTGAGTACCAAATTCCATACTCCTGAGTACCATTCACATATCGAATGATTCGCTTTACAGCTGTCACATGGGATTCCATAGGATCCCCTTGATATCGAGCACATACCCTAACACTGTAGCTAATGTCAGGATGACTAGCTATGAGATGCAGAAGACTTCCAATCATGCTTTTGTACAATGTTGGATTTACTTTTACACCATTTTCATCCTTGGTTAGTTTGACCGTGGTTCCCATTGGTGTTTTGGCATGTTTAGCAGATTCCATCCCAAATTTCTTGACCAGATTTTTTGCATACTTACTTTGAGAAATAAAGGTTCCATCTTCTGACTGTTTGACTTGCAGTCCTAGAAAATAGTTTAACTCACCTACCATGCTAATTTCAAACTCATCTGTCATTTGTTTGACAAATTCCTGCACTAAGGTGTTAGAAGTAGAGCCAAAAACAATATCATCAACATAGATTTGAGCAATAACAATATCAGAATCAACATTTTTTATGACAAGAGTTTTATCGACTCCTCCTCTTTTATAACCATTCAAAACAAGAAATTGAGTCAATCTTTCATACCAAGCTCTAGGAGCCTATTTTAGGCTGTAGAGAGCCTTTTTCAATCGAAAAACATGATCAAGATTATGTGGATCTTCAAAGCCTTTTGGTTGTTCAAAAAATGCTTCTTCATTCAAAATTCCATTTAAAAATGCTGATTTAACATCCATTTGGAATAATTTGAAACCAACAATGCAAGCAACAACCAATAGCAATCTTATTGACTCAAGTCTTGTGATAGGGGCAAAAGTTTCATCGAAATCAACTCCTTCAATTTGAGTATACCCCTGGGCAACTAGCCTAGCTTTATTTCTTATTATTGTACCAACTTCATCAGTTTTATTTTTGAAGATCCATTTGGTACCGATAACATTGGTATGATTTGGTCTAGGAACAAGAGTCCATACCTCATTTCTTGTCAATTGTTCTAATTCTTCTTGCATTACTTTTATCCATGATTCATCATTCAAGACTTCTTTCACATTTTTTTGGTTCAAAGCTAGATGTAAAGCAAACGAATTGAACCAAATTCACATACCTTTTTCTTGTCACCATGATTTCTTCAATATTACCAAGAATGAGATCTGAAGGATGATTCTTTTTAATTCTGGTTGAAGGTTCTCTCTGTATTGAATCTGTGATGATTTTTGGCCCTTCCTTTGTTGGCCGTTCAGATGATGTTGGAACAAATTAAGCTTATGTTGCAACAGTTTCTGTATAAGAGGGCACATCATCACCTATTGTCACTGTAGGAGATTCTGTCTGAGAGATCTTGGCAATGAAACTATCAATTTCTTCTTCATTGGAATATTCAGAAAAATCTTTTAAATCATCAACAACAACATTGGATGAATCCATAACAGTTTGAGTTCTCATGTTATAAACACGATAAGCTCTACCATTCATAGAATGTCCAAGAAAAACTCCTATATCACTTTTTGAATCAAATTTTCCAATATTCTCACGATCTCTAAGAATATAGTATATACACCTAAAAACATGAAAATAACTTACATTGGGCTTTTTACCTTTCCAAATTTCGTAGGGAGTTTTTGAGGTACCTGGGCGAAGAAACACTCGGTTGATTGTGTAGCAAGCAGTTAATATTGCCTCTGCCCACAATCGCTTGGAGAGTTTCTTACTGTTTAGCATTACTCTAGCCATCTCCTGCAAGGTTCTATTTTTCCTCTCAACAACCCCATTTTGTTCAGGAGTTTTGGGAGCTGAGAACTCATGAGAAATACCTAGAGATTTACAAAAATCATCATAAACAGTATTCTAAAATTCCTTACCATGATCACTTATGATTCTCACAATCTTACCTATATTGCAATCCTTTTCAACTCTTAATTTAATCCAAAGATTTTTAAAGGCAACAAATGTGTCTGATTTTTCCCTTAAAAAGCCACCCCAAGTAAACCGAGAAAAATCATCAACACACACAAAGATGTACCTTTTTCCATTAATACTTTCAACTTGAATAGGACCCATGAGATCCATATGCAAGAGTTCAACAACTTTTGAAGTATTAATTCCTGTGACACTTGTGTGGGAGTTTTTTAATTGTTTCCCCAACTGAAAAGGTTCACATTTACCTGCAAATTCTTTACCCAATTTGGGTAACCCCCGAACTAACCCTTCATTTGCAATCTTTTTCAAACTTTTGAAATTTATATGACCCAGTTTCTCATGCCATAAGTCAGTGGTATTACCTATAGCCGAATGACATGTGAGGGTTGGCAAAAGACTATAGCAATTATAAATAGATCTATGTCCTTTCAATACACTTACACCATTTTGATCAATAACATTGCAATCATCACGAGAAAAATTTACTTTGAAGCCTTGATCACAAATTTGACTTACACTAATTAAATTAGCCTTAAGGCCTTCAACAAGCAAAACATTTCTCAATGTTGGTAATCCATCAAGACTTAAGGTACCTTTTCCAACAATATTACTTGACATACCATCACCAAAGGTTACAACACCACATTTCAAAGATTTGAAATTTGTGAGTATATTTGCGTCACATGTCATATGTCTAGAACATCCACTATCAAAATACCAAGAGTAAGAGGCACGAGATTTATGGCAAGTAAAAGCAGCAAGACAATTTGTTCCTGCTTTTCAATCCAAACACTTTTTGATGGTTTTTTCACAACCTGTTTTGTTTTACTATAATGATTTAAATAATTGTTTTTGAAAAAATTCATCATAGTAAAACATGTGGGCTGGATGTGCCCTTTCACTCCACAAAAATGACATATTGGAATGAACTGATTTGTTTTATTTCTTTTGAGAAAATTGGCCTGTTCAACAAATGTGGAAACAGATTGGACTTTTGTAGAATCACCTGTCTGAGATGTACCTGCAGAGACGTTAGTGGTTGACACAGAATGAATGCCAGATTTCACAAAAATGGTTTTGCCTTTTGATTTAAAACCATCAGATCCTAATCCCGAAAAATTACCAACTTTTTGTCCTGCACCAATAACATCATCCAAGATCCTGGAATTTGGATTAAGCATTTTAACACATTTTACCAGGTGGTTAATTTCATTTGATAATCTCTTAATTTCACAATCTTTTGCAATAACTTTATCCTCAAGATTTTTCACAGTGTTTTCAAGTTCATCATTCTTTTCCTATAAGGATTTGTTATTGCTTGCCATTAAGAGATTATCAGAGCAAACCTTTAACCATTGATCATACATATCTTTGTATGATTCTTTTAGAGAGTCCTCATCTAGATCAGACTCACTGGATTCACATTCAGAATTATCTTCCTGAACTATATTGTTCAGACAAACAACTCTTTTATTAACCTGCGACTTCAAAGTTAATCCTGAAACAACAGAGGATAAGGCAAGGTTTGAGTTATCTTCCTCATAGCTACTTTCAGAGTCCTGATCACTCAAAGTAGCTGCCATTACCTTTTTATTTTTCTTCAGTGTATTGGCACATTCAGATTGAATATGACCAAATCCTTCACATTCCCTGCATTGCACACCTCTTTTATTGCTATTGTCAAAAGGTTTAGAGAATTGATTACCTTTGGAAGATTTGAACATAGATTTTTTGTTACCAATCTTTTTGATGTATTTTTGAAAATTTTTGGTCAGCAAGGCCATTTCGTCTTCACCATCATTTTCATCTGAATCTTTCATTTTTGACGATTTGAGAGCAACTGAATTTTCTTTGGGAGCACTTGGTTTTTCCTTTTGACGAATTTGCTGATTGAGTTCAAACGTTCGCAATGAACCCATCAACTCCTCTACTTTCATTGTGTCGAGATCTTTTGCCTCCTCAATTGCTGTGAGCTTTGTTTGAAACCTGTCAGGAAGCACTCTAACAATTTTCCAAAATAACACATTATTTTCCAATTTTTCTCCCAAGGAAAAATATTCATTAGCTATATCAGACAGTCTTTCACAGAATTCTGTGAGAGACTCAGTTTCTTTCATTCTAAGATTTTCAAATCTTGTAGTTAGCATAACAAGCCTAGAACGTTTTACATCACCAATTCCTTCAAATTGAGTTTGAAGGATTTCCCAAGCTTCTTTGGCAGATTCACATGAGGATATTAATTTTATGTATCCTTCACCAACTCCATTAAAGATAGCATGCAAGGATTTGTTGTTATATCTAGACAATTTATCTTCAGCATCGGTGCAGTTAAGTTCAGATTTTACCTTTGTTACATCATTTGATTCAGATGGAGGTGTCCAACCGATTAAGATTGATCTCCACGCCTTTTCTTCTTGAGATTTAATAAAGGCTATCATCCTAACCTTCCAATAAGGATAGTTGGAATCATTCATTAAAGAAGGACGAGTTATAGATCCACCTTCTGCAAAGAAAGACATTTCACAAGGCACAAAACAAACGGAAAAATACAAGATCTCACTAAGAGTTTAGTGACCTGCTCTGATACCAATTGAAATTCTGTATTTTAATATTACCAAGTGATTTAAAATAAACAACTTAGTTAAATGCGGAATACTGATTAAGTTGTTTAGACAGATTTCAGTTTTGTTCACACTACTTATGCAACTGATTAAACAGAAACAGAAAAACAAGTAAAAATTCAACACACGAGAATTTTTACGTGGTTCAGAAATCTTTTCAGATAACCTACATCCACGGCGCCACGCCCAGAGAATAAACCAATTAGTTAAGAAACAATGTGTACAAAAGCATTGACTTAAACAATGTAAGACGCCCTCTTAAACTATTGCCACAATCTTGTTGTACTCTTCTCTACGAATCTGGTTTGATGAAACGCTGATTCTCTTGAAATCCCTTCAAAGAATAGCGAGTGCACACTTCCTCCCGAAGTGAGACTTAGATTGAATCCTCTCCCGAAGATCCTTATGAACACGTTCACAATAGACACTATCTGTTTATAATGGACTAGATAGTTATCCACAAGTACACTCAGCACTATTATAAAGATTAAGGTGAACAAACTTAATCTCTTCACATAAAGACACTCTTCAAAATAACATAATGTTTACAAATATTCAAAATGGAAGAGATGAAAATTCCAAAGGCCTTGGCAAGATATTTATAGGCAAGGAAATCGTCCAAGGCCATCATTTTCTGATATCTTTGAAATCAATTTGCAAATTCCTTTGATTTTGGAAATTAGCTAGCCAGATGAATTCTATGTCGAAAGAAAAGGAAACTGATGAGTCAGCAACGAAATCAATTTTATCTGGCAGAATGAACATGGTCATTTCTTTTGACCATGTTCATTTTCGACACCTTCTTTACTCCAGAATAAACATAATCCTTGAAAATAATCTCAAGATAATTGTAATACATAGTTTTACCAAATAATGTTGATATGTGATAAATAAGGTCAAAAATGTATTCACATTTAAGGATATTTTCACACTAGAAAATCAGCTGAATCATTAAATCAAGAATCAATATGGATATGTTACTCATTTTCCTTAATAACTTTAAAATATTTTGTCTAAATTAAAGTTAGCCAATAAAGGATTTTACAATAATTATTTTTATTAATTTTTTATGATTGCCACAATATTATATATAAGTGAATGACATAAAAAGAGAAAAATTAAACCAAAACATTGTTTATGTTTTTGTTTAAATAATACAATAACATTTTAGATCACAAACTACCATATTTGGTACAAAACATTCATAATATTATTCAAATCACACCTTAATTATTGGAAAAGAAACTTATTTATTCTTGATAGAAGATAAATATTATTTTAATTTCTTATTTAGTTACACATACATACTATTTGTACATAAACAACTCTCATATATAATATGTATTATATATTATTGTAATAATATTTTATAACATGTGAATTTATATTAATATAATTATTAAATATATAGTTTTGTATTAAATATTATTATAATAATATTTGAATTTATATTAATATAATTACTAAATATTTATTCTAGCAAAACTTTTGAAAAATTAGTATTAAATATTATATGTTACATATTATTATTATAATAATAATAATTTATAAGATTTGAATTTATATTGATATAATCAATATATATCTTGTCTAGTATTAAATATTATTATAATATTGATATTTTATAACATTTAAATTTATAATATCTCATGATATTTTATAATATTTGAATTTATATTAATATAATTAATAAATATTTATTTGTAATTAGTTTTTAAAGTTAAACAAACATACTATTTGTACACAAATGACACTTATATATAATGTATTTATTATATATTATAATTGTTGACCCACGATTTGGCCAACTGACACGGAGTCAGAATATGCTTGATATGAATGAATGCGTAGAGAAAAACGTAATGAAAAAAGTAAATAAAACACAGTATTTTATAGTGGTTCGGCCCCAAGATCTGGTAATGATCTACGTCCACTTAGACTGATATTGATCTAAGGATCAAAGGAGTGATCAAAGAACAAGGGTTCAATGAGTTTCACTTACCTCTGAAGAACAATACAATATTGCTAGGAGAATTACTATAGTCTCTAATGATTCAAAAGCCAAAAGTCCCTTCCTTGAGCTATCTTTTGCTATTTATAAGCTCAAGGGGGATTACAAAAGATTGTTACAGATATTCTCTCCTGAATAATCGAATATCCAGGAGATTGTGTGAGATAAATTCGGGATTCACAAAGATCTTCTCATAAATGTTGTTTTGTATGTGGAACTATCAACCAGACTGGTCGCAGGTAAGACTGGTCCGTACTGCCTCTAATGTGTCTTCTGGTCGATACTCTAGCTAAACGTTTCCAGGTGTCAGCCACGTATCCAGGGATCATTTGCCACATCATCAATGCTAATTTTTTGGATAAAATTTGCCCCCCAAGTTTATTTATCACAAGCAGTAAAATAAACTTTTGGACGAACGACTCTTCGGTAACCCCGTCTTACGTGTCAGAACCCTTCGTGTGTTCTTGGAAAAAGTAACCCACTTCTGTCTAATCACGTCCTTTCAGTTCCCCAGAAATGATTTCGACGGCTATCCCGCTTCCCCATACTTGGAAAAAGGGAAACTAATGATTACACTTTTTAATGCCAGAGACAACCTTATATAAGACCTTCGAAGTCTTCCTTTTCTTTTTACGCACGCCACTGTCTTTGCAAGAAACCCTAAAAACCAGAGTTTTAAACTTCTCCGGAGACCGTTCTCCTGCACTTCCAGGACTCAAACCAAGAGTTCCTTGATCTCCGAAGACCTTTCTTCCATCTCCACGATCATTTTCTTGGTAAGTTTTCGAATTCCCATGCTTCAGATTTTCGTGGTGCATGTTTCTGTATGTAGACCGTTTGAGATTATCTGTTTCTAGTTTGAGATGCTTGTGAATAGGATGTTTTGTAGGCAAAAAGAGTTACGAGTTAATTTGATTAGTCAGGATCGTATGTTTAGGACGTAAGATCGAAGTAAAAATTCGATCTTTAGGCTAGTTGGAAAATAGGTTTTTCCCGCCCTAAGGGGAGTTGAAAAAGCTTTCTTGAAAAACTTTTTGCTTTCACCCTTCAATCCGTCTTTCAAACTGTTCGTATGGAAAACTTTAGCTTCTTGTTAGAATACTGTTGTATAAAAGCTTGGCTTTTTATACTCGACCAGCGTTATTCTAAAAAGCTTTTGAAAATTCTCTATCCTCACCTCCCCATTCTTCTGTTTGCAGACATTGATGCCAGATTTGTGGGGAGGTCAGCGGCCTATTGATGACGACCTTCTCGCCCAGCTGTTCGAGGGTGAAGAACAACCGGCCGACCGGGTTCACGAGATTCCCTTCTTACGGTCCTCTACTAGACCCCGTCCTTCTCCTCAAATGGCCCGTTCAAAATCAGTAGGCAAGAAAAGACCTGAACCTGAAAACATTCCGAACCATCCTGCCCAGCCTGATTTGCAGGCTAGAGCTCCCTCGACCAGCGGTCGAGAAAATCCTATCCTTGACCCTAATATCCAAACTAGGGCCCACCCTCGACATCAGAATCTGCCTGATGTCGAGTGGTACACTTCCCCGGCCAGCTCAGTGACCATGCGGATGGTTGCTAATTACTTCAGGAAATTCCCTCTCACAGGGGTTTCCATTATATGTCCTGCCGCAGACCAGAGGGCTAACCTCCCCGGAGGTGCAAACAGCGCCTGGTCCCGGTATCACATTGAGGCGGGAGCTAACCTCCCTCTTCATCCTTTTTTTGAGGGGGTGGCCAATTATTTTGGTTTCGCCCCCTTCCAAATCACTCCAAACAGATATAGAATGCTGGCCGCACTCTATATCCTATATAAACTTAAGAAATGGCCAGAGCCTACGCCTCATGAGGTCAACTATCTTTTTGACCTCAAATCTAACCCGCAACAGCACGGAACGGGTTTCTTCCACTTCTGTCACCAGGAGACCAACCGAACATTCCTGAGTGACACTACGCATATCTCGAATGTGGGGCAATATAATAAGGAATATTTCCTTACCCCAGACATAACCAGCAACAACTTGGCCTTTGCTCGAGGAGGTAAGAGCTTGTCTTCAACTGGTCGATACTTTTCATCAAGTTGTTCTCTTTCATTTTTCTCAAACTGAAATCTGTCTTTCAGGCCCATGGTTACGTCCGACCCCAACACCAGACATGGTGTTGAGGTCCAATACCTTGGCTAGGATGACTGATGCAGCAAAAAGTATCAAGATCCTGGTTACTAATGAAAACCTGAGGCGGTCTGGCCTCCTAGCTCCTCGCCATGAAACTAGAGGGTCCGTGGTGGACGAAGCCACTGCCGAGGGGGTTCCCGAGCAGCAACCTCCTGCGTCTCCTCGGAGGAGGAGGCCAACGGGGGTTACTATCAGGGAACCCACGGGCAATCCTTCCGCAGAAAGGCCTTCTGCTCCCCAAGGCAAGGGGAAACAAAAGGCCAAAGAGCCAGTCGTGGACTTGGGGGAGTCTTCTGATGAGAACGGTAACACTATTTTACTTTTGAATAGTTTGTCAATTCCCTGTCACTTGTTTGACGGGGAAGGCAACTTTACATATATTCCAAAATTAGGGCCAGACTTCTTCATGCCAGATAGTGAATGTATGACTAATAGAGTCAATAGTATAGCGACCAGTAGTTGTAGCTCGGGTATTCACTTTGTTACCTCTTTTCTGTTGTATAAAGAATTTTCATCTGTCTCTTGTCTTATCATTTGCTTGTGTTTTCTTGCATGCAGACATGGCCACTCCCAACATCTTTGACATGTATCAGGCTGAGGAGGAGGAGGAAGTTCCCCAACTTCAGCGGAGGTCTAAGAGGAGAACTGGTGAATCCAGTCGGGGTCCTCCAGCCAAGAAGGGTCAAACAAAAGACCCTCCCCAAGACGCACCAACTAAGCAAACTCCTGCCTATCCTCCAGCTCCTATAGAAAAACAGACTCCTTCTGCCACGCCAAAACCTCCTGCTATGCCCACCAGAGAGCAGATTACTCGGGAAGAAGCTCTCGGGGCCAAAATCTTGAGCCGCACTCTGGGATCAGCCAGGGATCGCCTTGAACGCATTGGTAAAAGCGACCGTGTCAAGGATGCAATGGTTGAGGCTGAAAACATGTCGGTCGACCTGATCTTGAACAGGGCCCTGAATGAAATTTCCAGCGTAAGTACTTCTTTGTTTCTCAAGCCTTAGTCTTTTAGTCTTCACGACAGGTTCTAACTTCTTCTTGTTTTATTTACAGGCCTTGCTGTCTGCTATTACTGCTCGTACCCGTGCCCAGGCTTCCATCGAGTAGGCTAAGGCAAAGGCCATTGAGAGGCATCAGGTGAAGGCAGCCGTGGAGCTTTCGGCTGCAGAGGCTAGGCACGCCAAGGAGTTGGAGGCAATGGCTTGAGAGAGGGACCCTGTGGTGACTAAGCTGTCAGAGGTTGAAGCTGCAAAGGAAGCTGCAATAAAGTCGAGGCAGCAGTATCGAGATTCCAGCGTGACCCATCTTCGCGAAATCAAAAGGTTGGAAGAGATGCACAAGTCCAAGGACGAGGCCATTGCTACTCTCGAAGGCAAAGTCAAGCAGTTAGAACTTGACAACTCCAAAAATCTGGAGAGGTACAAGAGGACGATGCTCCGATGTTTCTACAACTTCTGGAAACACAATTAGGGTGCCGACTTCAGCTATCTTTCTGAAGACGTTAGGACTGCCGAGCTGGCGCGTTGTGCTGCCCAATTGGCCGAAGAGGAGGCAAGAGCGAGGATCCCTGACTCCCCAAGCCTGGCTGTTGTAGAAGAAGAAGTTGCTGCTGAGGATGCTGCTATCCAGGATGCCTGTGAGGACCCTCCGGCCCCAAATGCCTCTTGAACTCTTATTATTATTTTTATTCTTTCCTTTTGGCTACACGACCCACGGGTCGTGATGTAAAGACAATATTTTTGTTTTAAACTTTGTTGCGCGGGCAGTAAATCTTTTTTCTTTTACTTGAACAATTACATCCAAGCAGTGATGCTTGCGGTGTAAAAGATTGCATGATGCTATAATATTTTCATTTATTATAACACTTGTCCGTATGACCGAGCTTAGCATAGTACTTTGGCATGATTTAACAAAATATAAATTTTGAAAAATACTCTAAGTACCCTAGCATGCTTTCACTTATTTTGTTCATGTGTTTACATACCTCATGGTACGCTTCGCTATCAATGTGCCTTATATGCCCCCCAAGTGATCGAGGAGCTTTAGGTCCTTGGTCACTTGCCATGACCATGACCTATTCGAACATTCCTGTTTGTGTGCAAAAATGATACTTGTAATACAGCAAAACAACACACGTAATGAAAAAATACTTGTAAATGTAAATTCACAAAGGTTGGCAAGAATGACTGGCTGCGCACAGTCCCTTATAATCTCGTATTAAAAATGGACTAAACATGTCTTTACGAGTGATTCTGAAATAGAATCTTACATATACGAGCGATTAGCCATACAGCGTGTGTAACGCCCTACTACCTTAGAGCCGTTACTAAGTGAGTTTAAAACAGAAATTGTGCATTTAATTGACCCAAAGTGGTTTCTAAAACCAAAAGTGTGATTAAACCCGAGTTTAAGGCTGTATTCTTTTAAAATGTTTAACTTCATTGAAAGCGTTAAATATAAAACATATGGGATCCCAAAATAAGGTTTACAAAATATTTACAACTCAAAATAGGTTTACACTTGATCAGCTATCAAAAGAATGGTTAAATATAGCCATATACAAAATGCCCCCAACCAAAGCAGTCGGGCAGGCCGAACATGTACGCGCCGCCCCCACGCTCTCCATACTCATGGCCGGTTGACTGACTCCTTGCTTTTACCTGCCACACGGAGCACCCGTGAGCCGAAGCCCAGCAAGAAAACCCAAATAACACATAACATTTGCAAATCATATAGCTGACATAATTCACTGATAAATAGGAAAAACCATCATAATAAACAAGTACGGCCATGCCGCCCCAGAGGCCTTACCAAAGCCTGGGGTTTCGATTCTCACCGCGAGGATAACTCATGTATCCCTTGGGTCCCACCCTGAATATATATAAGCATCCCATGTGCTGAGTGTTACTTTCGACCCCACGGCCGTACCCGGCCTATGCCGCTCTCGGCCCATGCCGTTCATTACATTGTAATCACACATATAGCACATTCGAAATAATCATTCACACACATCATGATTCATTTAAGATTAAACATTTGCACATAATACAATCTCGGGCCATGCCCTACAATCACACAGTGGGGGCCATGCCCTATCCTCGGGTGTTATGGTTTTCTTACCTGTATCCCGAGCTTTCCAATGCACCACGGTCACGAGCACAGTCCACTAGCCCGAGCCTCCCCGAAATCCTAGTCACAACACACAAAAGACACTTTTAACAACCTTAAATGAGCTTCCAGGCCAAGTTCTAGTACTCGGAACGTTGAAATTCACCAAACATGGTAAAAGACTCAACCCCGAGCACCCTAGGTTAAATTCCCAAGCCTAAAATCCTAAAATCCCAAAATCCCTTAAGCGTCGCGGCATAGGCCACCCATGCCGCGGCATGGCCCCCAAACAGAACCCTCAAAGGCCCAAAAACAGGTAAGGGCCGCGACATTGCTTGGGCCATGCCGCGGCCCGCCCTTCTCCATCAGCATACAACTTCTTCGAAGGGCCGCGGCTCACCAAGAACCATGCCGCGGCCCGACCCTTCGAACCCAGAAAAACCCACCATTTTACTCTCTAAACCTCACCTTAAACCATCCCAAACACATATCTCAACCACAAAACTCAATTCCAAACTTCATATGAACAATCTAACAACCTATAGACACTAGAATCAAGATCAAAACATCAACACACCCAAGATCCACACCTTTGTTCTTAAATTTCAGCAACTAACCCATAACTTAATAATGCTTAGCTTAGGCATTAAATTCCTCAAATCAAAACAAAACCCAAACTTAAATGTGTATAAAACCCTTACCTCAAATGGAGAATCCACACAAAGCTTCCTTGATCTCCTCCTAGACTCCCACTTCTCCTTCTCTTCTTCTTCTTGCCCTAACCTTTCTTTCTTCTTCTTTTTCCTTTCTTCTAATTTTATCAAAACACCCAAATGCCCAATGCCCCAAACCGTGCCCCCCTATATCCCAGCTGCCTTTTGTCTATGACCCTTGCCAAAAGACCATTTTACCCCTTCTAATAATCCTTCCTAACTAAACCTTCAAGGGCACTTAAGTCTTTACACTTCTATTTCAATTCTATCACTTTCTATCTTAAAACTTGTTACCCACAACAGTTACAAATGGTTACCCAAGTTACCCAATTACCAGTAACTAACCACTCATTCTCAACTCAACTTATAAGATTCCCGAAGTACCCCTAGGCTCCTCTCGAGCCGGGTACAACCACCCATTGTGACTTTTAGACTAGTTGGCTCACTAGGACCGTCTCGATGCGTGCATCCTGATAATAACACCACACTCACATGGCACAATTCACATAGTACAATTATCGCAGTTATGCCCTAACATGGCCAGATTACAATCATGCTCATTCTAAGACAATCAGGTCTACATGCATACTAACTCACATAGTCATGCATCTCAAATAATCAAATAGTCATATAACGTGCAATAAGTCATAATCATGCATTAAACTCAAAAAAGTCGCACACAAAGTCCCATTATGCCCTCCAGGCACACTTCTCCAGGCCCTTAAGCCTAAACACTGAATTTGGGTCGTTACAACTATCCCCTCCTCATGAGAATTTCGTCCTCGAAATTTACCTGAACAACTCGGAATACCGCTCCCGCATATCTGATTCCAGCTCCCATGTCGCC
Source organism: Humulus lupulus (assembly GCF_963169125.1). Lineage (NCBI taxonomy): Eukaryota > Viridiplantae > Streptophyta > Magnoliopsida > Rosales > Cannabaceae > Humulus > Humulus lupulus. The sequence continues at coordinate 161,381,850 of NC_084795.1, forward strand.
TCTTCGACCTTGCTGTTCCTCCACAATACTTTAACCAAGGCGATGGTCTTGCTCCTCAAGACCTTGTCCTTCCTATCGAGGATCTGAACAGGCTTTTCTTCGTATGATAAGTCCCGATCCAACTCCAAGTTCTCATAGCTCAACACATGAGTAGTGTCCGATACATACTTCCGAAGCATGGATACATGAAACACGTCATGAACCCCTGATAGAGCTGGAGGCATTGCTAACCTGTAAGCCACCTCCCTAATTCGTTCTAGAACCTCAAATGGACCAACAAACCTGGGACTCAACTTGCCCCGAACGCCAAATCGTTATACTCCTCTCAGGGGTGAAACCCTGAGGAATACATGATCCCCAACCTGAAATTCCACGCTTCTGCGTTTCTGATCTGAATAACTCTTCTGGCGACTCTGGGAGGCGAGCATACGAGCTCTAATCTTCTCAAGTGCCTCATTGGTCCTCTGAACCATCTCAGGACCTAAATACCTTCTCTCACCAGCCTCATCCCAGTGAATCGGCGTTCTGCACTTTCTTCTGTACAGCATCTCATACGGAGCCACTCCGATAGTCGCCTGATAACTATTATTGTACGAGAACTCAATCAGAGGGAGATACTTACTCCAAGATCCCTCAAAGTCCAACACACAAGCCCGTAACATGTCCTCCAGTATCTGAATGGTCCTCTTGAACTGTCCATCCGTCTGAGGATGGTAAGCGGTACTAAACCGGAGCTGCGTGCCCATAGCCTTCTGCAGGCTCTTCCAAAACTTGGAAGTGAAAGTGGGGTCTCTGTCGGATACTATCGACCTCGGAGCCCCATGAAGTCGAACAATCTCTTTTACATAAAGCTCTGCATACTGTTCCACAGTATAAGTTGTCTTCATAGGTAAGAAGTGGGCGGACTTCGTATACCTGTCCACAATCACCCATACCGAGTCATGCTGACCCACGGTCTTTGGCAATCCAACCACAACGTCCATGGCAATATCTTCCCATTTCCACTCGGGAATCCCTAGAGGCTGTAATAATCCTGCTGGCCTCTGATGTTCCGCCTTAATCTGCTGACAGGTTAAGCATCTAGCCACATAGTCCACCACGTCCCTCTTCATGCCTGACCACCAATACAAAATCTTCAGGTCATGGTACATCTTCGTAGAACCTGGGTGTAAAGAGTAGGGAGTGGTATGAGACTCGTCCAGAATCTCTCGCCGAATGTCTGGATCAATCGGAACACAAATCTGTCCTTTGTACTTCAACAAACCCAACTCATAAATAGAGAAGTCCTTAGCTGCTCCCGTTAGGACATTCTCTCTACGTTCAACTAACTGGCGGTCCCTTCCCTGTGCTTCCTTAATCCTCTCGAGGAGCGTTGACTGAAGAGTAATGTTGGCTAACCTACCAACCACTAGCTCTATACCTGCTCTGGTCATCTCTCCTGCTAGTCTGTCAGATATCTGCCTCGAACTATACAACTGTCCTGGGCCCCTCCGGCTCAATGCATCAGCTACTACATTAGCCTTCCCAGGATGGTACAGGATATCACAATCGTAATCCTTTACCAGCTCTAGCCACCGTCTCTGGCGCATGTTCAAGTCCTTCTGGGTAAAGAAATACTTTAGACTTTTGTGATCAGTGTATATCTCGCAACTTTCTCCATACAAATAGTGTCTCCAAACCTTAAGTGCGAATACCACCGCAGCTAACTCCAGGTCATGCGTGGGATATCTCTGCTCGTACTCCTTTAATTGCCTTGATGCGTACGCTATCACTTTCCCAGCCTGCATCAACACGCATCCCAGACCCTGTCTAGAAGCGTCACAGTAGACCACAAACTTCTCATTATCTGTTGGCAGGCTCAGCACTGGTGCAGTAATCAACCGCCGCTTCAACTCTTTAAAGCTGTTCTCACATCGATTTGTCCACACATACTTGGTCTTCTTCCTTGTCAATTCCGTCAATGGAGTAGCAATCCTGGAGAACCACTCTACAAATCGCCTGTAGTAACCTGCTAGTCCAAAGAAACTTCTAACTTCAGGAACATTGCTGGGTCTAGGCCAATCTCTTACTGCTTCCGTCTTGCTTGGGTCGACCAGTAATCCATCCTTACTGATAATATGGCCTAGAAATGAAACTTGCGATAACCAGAACTCACATTTGCTAAACTTAGCATATAACTTATGTTCTCTTAACCGCTGCAACACCAGGCGCAGATGATGCTCATGCTCTGACTCTGACTGGGAGTATACTAGGATATCATCAATAAACACAATCACAAACTTATCCAGGTAATCCTTGAAAATTCTGTTCATCAAATCCATAAATGCCGCCGGGGCATTGGTTAACCCAAAGGACATAACCAAGAATTCATAATGCCCATACCGTGTCCGAAATGCAGTCTTTGGCATGTCCTCCTCTCTAATCCTCAACTGATAGTAGCCTGATCAGAGATCAATCTTCGAAAACACTGTACTCCCTTGAAGCTGATCAAATAAATCGTCGATCCTAGGCAATGGATACTTGTTCTTGATGGTCAACTTATTCAACTCTCTGTAATCGATGCACATCCTGAGCGATCCATCCTTTTTCTTAACAAATAAAACTGGAGCACCCCACGGCGAGAAACTTGGTCTGACAAACCCCAAATCAAGTAGTTCCTGCAGCTGAATCTTCAATTCCTTTAATTCTGCTGGAGCCATTCTGTAAGGTGCCTTGGATACTGGCTTTGCTCCCGGAGCCAACTCTATGACGAACTCAATCTCCCGCTGTGGCGGCAACCCCGGCAGATCCGCTGGAAACAAGTCTGGAAACTCGCAGACAACTCTGGTTTCTTTCGGTCCCACTGCTGCCACCTTGGAGGAATCCACTATACTCGCTAGGAATCCTATGCAACCCTCCTGCATCAGGTCCCTTGCCTTTAGTGCCGAGATCATAGGCACCTGCGGTCCATCCACTGTTCCCACGAACACAAAGGGTGCCTCGCCCTCCGGTTCAAAGGTCACCATTCGTCGCCTACAATCAATGGTTGCTCTATACCGCGTCAACCAATCCATCCCTATTATTATATCAAAATCGTCCATCTCTAGTTCAATCAGGTCAACAAACAATTCTCTACCGTCTACCACTACTGGTAAGGCTCTAACCCACCTCCTAGAGACTACCAGCTCTCCCGTAGACAATATAGTCTGAAAACCCCTAGCATACAAAATACTAGGTCTACAAAGCTGATCAATCACCCTAGCAGCAACAAATGAGTGCGTAGCACCAGAATCAATCAATGCAGTAAACAAGGATCCAGCGCTAAAAATCTGACCTGTGACCACTGATGGACTGGCCTCAGCCTCAGTCTGAGTCAAGGTGAAAACCCTAGCAGGGGCGAGGCTGTCACCCTACCTTGGTTCCTCCTTCCTGGCCTGCGGGCAATCTTTCTTCAAGTGACTGGTGCTTCCACAAACAAAACATGCCCTGATGCCGGCACTCGCTCCAGAGACGGACCGGCACTCGCCCTGATGCCGTCGCCTGCATCGAGGACACAATGGATAACCCCTCCAGTTGTCATTACCGCCCTGGCGGCCACCCACAGAACCGCGAACCCTCCTGTCAGAACCATAGGGAGTAAATGAGTTTGGTACCCTCCTCTTCTGCTCACTGGGGCCGCTGCCCCGACTAGGCCCAGAAGAAGAAGGCACTACCCTCCTGGTATCATGCCTAGCAGCGTTATCCTTCCAGATCTGATCCTCAGCCCTCTCAGCAGTGAGGGCCTTGTATACCACTTGCGCATAGGTAGTCTCTGGAGCCATTGTAATACTCACGTCACGGGCGATCATTACACCTAATCCCCGTACAAACCTGTCCCTTCTGGCCATATCAGTCGGCACTAGCTCTGGCGCAAACTTCGCCAATCTGTCAAATACCAGGGCGTACTCAGTGACGGATAACCTGCCCTGAGTCAGGCTGTTGAACTCATCCACCTTCGCCGCTCGAACGGCTACGCTGTAGTATTTCTCGTTGAAAATGCTCTTGAATTCCTCCCAGGTCATAATTGCAGTATCCCTTCGCTGCTCGGCTTACTCAGTCTTTCTACTGGCACGATGTTCAAGGTGTCAGCATCCTTTGCGCTCGCGAGTTTGGCTAAGGCATCTGCGTTTGAATTCTGATCTCGCGGGATTTGCTGGAGGGTGTACTTCGTGAACTGGGCTAGCAAGTCTTTTGTTTTATTTAAGTAGGCCACCATTTTCAAGCTTCGCGCTTGGTATTCTCCCAGGACCTGATTCACCACCAGCTGTGAATCACTGTAGATATCAAGCGTCTTTATGCTCATATCCTTTGCCATTCTCAATCCAGCGAGGAGTGCTTCGTACTTCGCTTCATTATTTGATGCAGTAAAGTCGAACCTGATGGCGCAGTGAAATCGATGCCCTTCCGGCGTTATCAATATCACTCCCGCTCCAGCGTGGGATTCGTTGGATGAGCCATCCGTGAATAGCTTCCACGAAGGAGTTTCATCTTGAGGCTCGGGCGCTTCAGGCTGTTCGCACTGCTCGCTGTCTGGGAGTTCAGTGAACTCTGCAATAAGGTCGGCCAAGACTTGTCCCTTGACTGCTGCTCGCGGTGCATAAGTTATATCGAACTGTCCCAGTTCGACTGCCCATTTATTGTATGGATATAAACTAAAAATAACTAAATCATGCATGACATAGATATTAAGAATGTAAATGAAAAGGAACATGTATCATATAAATAGAAGGGGAAGGAATAATGTTTATTTGGGTATCTTTTTTACCAAATAGTTGCATATTTTAGCCATTTGTTACTATGATCGTGTAAATTATAATAGTAATGCGTTTCAGATTTCAATAATTTTTTTTTTTAAATTGAAAAGATTTCAATGATTCCAAGTACTGAAATATGCATTGATTTTCAGACCCATGTCTTTAAAAGGCCAGCTGCCTTCTCAAGGCCTCTCATCTTTGCAACTGCATTTATGAGCTTCTTCTTAGTTGTTATAGCATTATTTAAGGTATCAACTTTTGTTTTTTTTCCATGAAACTATGTTGTGTGCTTTCCCTTTCTGCTTGGTTGGGCACACCAAACTCAGACATAGTTGAAATAATTTTTTTTTTCTGTTGTTGAATAATGTGTAGGATATACCTGATATTGATGGAGACAAGATTTATGGCATCTGATCTTTTACAGTGCGCTTGGGTCAAAAGCTGGTTAGTATTAAATGTTTAGCCTATTTTGTTAAAACTTTTTGAACACCTTATTTTGTTCCCATACTAAATCACATTGTGCAGGTGTTTTGGATATGCATTTCACTACTTGAAATTGCTTATACAGTTGCACTTTTAGTAGGAGCATCATTTGGCTTCTTGTGGAGCAAAGTCATTACGATAATGTTTGAGATACTAATTTTGTAGAAAGTAAAGCTCTTTAAAATGATTGGGTGTATTGTCACAAATATTACTATCTTTGTTGTTTTTTCCTCTTGCTACGATGTCAAGGGCTCAACGATGATTAGTACTGTGAATGTTGATTTTTTTATATGTATTTCCTTGATTAGGTATTGGGACACACAATTTTTGCTTCAATACTCTGGACTAATGCCAAGTCGGTTGATTTGAGCAGTAAAGCTGCAATAACATCATTTTACATGTTCATATGGAAGGTAAATAACTATGGTGCCAAATTTAATTTGTTTGGCGCTCATTTTTGGGTATACCTCGATTTTTGTGCTTTGACTCAAATTGCATTGATTTAGGATTCAAATCTCTTGTTCCCATTTTTCTCTGTTTGTTCTATGTCCCACCACAAAATGATATTTTGTTTTATTTATTTATCCTTACATGTGCATTGATTGTCATTTAATTGAGTTGTTTGCTGGTGAGTGGTGAGATATAGAGGAGCAGAAAATGGGGACATGATATATCATATATGACTCCATTGATTCAAGCATTAGATCACTTACAATAGTAAAAAAAAATACTCAATGTTTGGATGTTTTTTTAACTGCTAACAATGCTGAGGATCCTGAATTTTGATACCAATTGATGTGGTAGGTGAGTTTGTCATACATTCATTTGATGTATCATATGAATGTTATAAATTCACCAACTACAAATGTTGCAACTAATATGCTACATCGATTGATATTAAAATCTTGGAGTTAGAATTACTAGCATTATCTTTTTCGTCTTTTTTTTTAATATAATTAATATAAATAGATATCTCATGAAATTTTTATTGGAACTTTAGAAATCTGAATTATAATAAACTTGTCATAGAAAAATGAACTTAAAGCATTACCTTTCCAAAATAGCTTATGTTAAAATATTGTTTTCGAAATAATCTTCTCAATACACTTGACACCCTGAGAAGTATGTACTAGTGTTGTTGAGAAGACTACTTTGATCAGCATAAATCCTTGAAACATCCTTAAAATAGAAGCTAACTTGCAAATAGTTCTTTTGAAAATTATTTCACAAACTTTTTCATTAAATTTATCTTTACAAAGCATTTCCCTCAATAATAATACTATATTCATAATGTTTTTTAGCATGATACACTAGTTAAATTTTTATTGTTTCCAAAAATCATTAATTAGAGTGGTACTTCCCTCTAATTCTGTCTCTTAGATGTAATTTTAAATTGTCATTTTTCTTTTTCCCAATTTCTTCACGTGGAAAAAATATTATGAAATGACAATGATAACTATAAAGATCGAATTCTAATCTGTCATTTTGGCGCATTGGAAATTTGTGGATTTTGCACATGCTTTATTAGGTTGAGCTGGGTTGTCATGTTGTGGGCAATTTTTATATTTATTTTTGTTTTGATCAATAAATTAGATTAATAAATTCAAAATGGTTTAGTTTAACAAAATTTCACAAATAATATTTTAAATAAAATTAATTATAGTCACTTGGCTAACTCAAGTGGTTGGGTGTGTGAGTTTGTGTGGGAGGAAAGGTTCAAATCCTACTGTAATATGGCTAACTCAACGCCTGAAGAGATAGCAGCTATGCGTACACGTCTTGATGCCCAGATCACTTATGAATTGAATGGAGCTCAGATGCTGAAGAAACAGGTTTGTTTTTTCTGATCTTTTACTTTTGCATTTTGAGCAATTTTAATGTTAACATTGAGATTCTTAATTTTTATGGCTCAGTAAGCATTGCATTAAGTTGTCCACCTACACGATGAAAGATAGTATGCCTAAGCTTAAGTTCTATTCTCAATACATTTTGAACATTAAATTCTTTAACTTTTGTTTTATTGACTTAGAGGGTAGCGTGGATTTTGTCATTTGTAGTGCTGCCAAAACGAAATGAACTATTTTATTTGTTTGGTACACCAACTTTATTAATAATTACTAGCACCACAGGATGTTAGCAATCTTAACTTTCGTTTTGATAAACAGGGAGCAGAAAGTACTTAAAAGGGAAAGAATACCCCATTATTATAGTTATAGGATATGTATACCTGAGACCTTTAGATCAGGAACCTATTTTCCAAACTCGCTTGTGGTTCCCTTTAGAGATGAAAGGAAAACCTTCAGCAATTTATAGGGAAATCTTTTTCATTGCTTTCTGTAGAGATGAGGCCTATGCAAGTTGGCTAGATGCCTCAACTGAAACAACTACCCTCCATAAGCTTTAACCCTCTTACTGATAGGAAAGCTGTGGCCCAAATCCTATATAGTAGTTTCGTTTATAGCTTAAAAAAATTATTAGTGTGACTTAGAGGACGGGGTGCCTACTGCTTCTTATTGGGGTGCCTACTGCTTCTTGTAATTTATAGTAAATGATTTAGGTTGGGGTGCCTACTGCTTCTTGTAATTTATTTATTTATTGCTGAGTTATGAATAACCTATGCACTGTATTAGTGTGTTGGTATTATGCACAGTCTTCTGGAAGGATGTCAAAACTGTTGCTTATGATTGCTAGTAACATACGTACACTTGAATCAGTGAGGCAGCAGTATAAAAAAACTCATGACTTGTTGTCTTCTCAGTATTCTTATGAGCTTCTTCTGCAATTTCTACATAAGTCTCAATCTACCACTGTACTTGGTATTATCAATGAGCATATCAACTTTCAAGGTACACGTTTCTTCTTTTACCGCTTATGTAAAAATGCTTCCTTTATTTTTATATGATGTGTAATGTATGCATGTGTACTGGTTTGCAGTTTCTCCTGGACAGCCCAACTCAATTTCTGATGATGCGGAGGCTGTTACATTGACTGGCAGCAGCCAGGATGTAGTCAGTCAGATTAATCAGAAGGAAATACATTGGGGGGTGAGTCAACAAAGTTATCTTGTTTCAATCGGGTTTGCTTTTTTCTGTTACCCCCTCTTTGTGCTCTGAGAATTACACTCATGATCCATTGATTCATGTTGGTATGTTGAAGTTAAAATGGAATCTAAATGTCTTTCATTCATTCCTTTTTCATTTGTCTTCTGATCTCAGTATTTATCACATGTTTTTCCCTTTTTCATTTTCATTCAAAATTATTTAGGAATGATAAGCATCATTCTTCTTTTCTAAATTAATTATTTAAAACTTGGTCAACCTACAGAGAGTTATTTAGTAGCCTAAAAGAGGTTTTTTTTTTCTTTCTATATGACAGTTTCCCATATATGTTTGTTAGTAATAGGAAATTTAAGTAGTTGCCATATTTTTATAGTTGATGGAAGACTCTTTGGAAGAACTCTTGGAAAAGACTGGGGGTTTGCTTTCTAATTATGAAAAGGCAGAAAGAGAAACTAAAGAGTCGGAGTGGGAGGAAAATAAGGTACAAAAATGTTTGGTTATTTCTTTTACTATCCATATCTGTGTAACCTCTGTTTAGACTGTGTTTGTGACTGTCTAGTTATAGGATATTTATCTGGCATCCACTCTTATGATGCTTAATATTAACTTGTGTGTTCAGAAAAGATCAACAGAAGGAGGAAAGCAGGGCTCATTAGTTAAAAAGCTGAAAAAAAGACAAGGCAACGGGAGCAACAGGGAAAGCCACTCGTCCTGAGACAAACATTGTAACTATGGCACCAAGAGTCAAACCAGAGCTTCCTTTGCCTACAATGTATTCTCTCGCTTTCTCCCTCTTTCTCTTATGTAATTTATACATCTTTCTATCTATGTATTTTTGACCTAGGATGTGCCTATTATTATAAATTCCACATATTTAATTGGGGGTAATGTAACATAGAATCCATGCAGGACTTCAAATTATTTTGATGAGTAAATCTTTTTATTATGGAATATGTTGTTTCCAGTTTTAATTCTCTCTGCCAATCGAAGTCTTTCAGAGGGATTTAGTCTTAGTTTTTGCATACCTATGATGTTTATTCTAGCAAAAAAAGGGAAATCTACTACTGTTTTGTAATGTTAACTTTTGATATAGGTTATTTGATTAATCTTTTATTTTGTTGCTTCAGTTCAGTCGAGGTTGAGCAGTCTATACTTGATCACAGTAGATTTTGTAACAAGAAAACAGGTTGATGATATTTAACTTTCATCATCAAGTTCTGAGGTTTGTGTTTTTCTCCAATTAATTATTCTTTTAGATTGAACATGTCTATACTCGTCACATGCTCAGAGACATATCTTGCCATGAAAATAATCTGGACTTGAGGCTGGATCTGTGCACCAAAAGAACTGTAACTACTTTTACTGTAAGTTTTCTTTGTTTAATTACAGATGCACCTATATCCTAAAACATTTAAATTCTTTTCTTTCTTTGTTTAAGATATATTTATTGTTAAATCTTATTTGTGTATATCCTAAAACTAAAAAGTAAACAAAGGAACAAAATAGATCTAAACTTTGTCTAGAAATATATGGTTTATCACTTCATAATGATGCTGATTTCAGCTAAATTCTTCATGCTATTACAGGAAGATGACTTGGAAACCCTCGAATTTTTGATAAATTCTGCTAGATGTTAGGCACCCAATAAAAGGTAAAAAAAATGAATAAATGAAGTTGTGGGTAGTGTAAAAGATTTTCTTGAAGGTGAGTTATATTTTGTGGTTAAAGAGTGTCAGTGGTCTCTTGAATACACCATTAATCTGTTCGTGGGTCTTTGTATTGCTGATGCACACTAGTATATTGAATAACTAGAATGAATCTTTATTGATACCAAAACCAGATTACAAGGGGTTCCAAGACTTATTGACCTTGGATTATATTTCTTATGAGAATAGTTTCATTCTTGTTAGCATGCAGTTTTATATTTGCTGCTTATCTTTCTCTATTTATTTTTCAGAGAGTTTGAACAAGTTCCCTCGAAGGACTAGTACACCATCTGGGGTTCACAGTCAAGCACAACAAGCTGAAGAACAGCTACAACATCAGCAACAGCAGCAGCAACAATAGCATCATCCAAACTATAGTTTGAAGTAAAAAATGTTCAAGATTATAAAATTTTATTATGTTAAGCTTTCAAATTGAAGTTAGAACTAAGATCTCACGAAGTAGACACATTCATGGTTTGAATTAGTTATTGTTTAATGTAATACTTATGGTTTATCAATCTATTGAGAATTACATTTTATGATTAATTTTGATTTTGTTTATCAAAATACAATAATGAATATCTTTTAATTAAAAAAACCATATAAGTATACTTATCAAAAAATAATTTAAAATATATTATCCACACTAAAGTAACAATTTTATTATTATATGTTATGATTTAAAAACATATTATAAGCGTAAAAAATCGTTATGGTTTATATAATATAACAAACTAAAAATGTTATCAAAATAATTAAATGTAACAGTTGAAAAGTGTTATGAAAAAAGTATAAGATTAAACTTCAAATTTATAACCAAAAACTCTATCTAAATGTTATTATTTGAATATTATAGCAACTAAAAATGTGTTATTGAATAGTTTAAGATAACACCGAACATAACATTCAAATACTGTTATAGAAAAAAAGACTAGACTTTTAATAGCAGGGGCTATGTTAGCATTTTCAGAAGCGTTATCAATAGTCTCGGTTAGCAGTTTTTAAGTGTTATGAATATTGTTTTTTCTTGTAGTGTATTTTGAGATAATCTTGTACAATTGTAATCATATCTGAGATTATCTCCCATGATATCTGATTATCCGATTAGTTAGGAAAAAATATATGTAACTAATTCATGTAAACCTCCTTGAGCCTATAATAGAGAGAAATAGCTAAAGGGAGGGACATTTTGGCTGATTTTGGTTTATGCTTTAGAAGAGAATTTTGGCTATTATCTTTCAGTTGTATTACTCATCCCTCTAAGGCTTGTGAAACTCGAAGAACCCTAGTTCTTTGATCACTCCTTTGAGAATCAAGATCAATAATAGCTTAAGTGGACGTAGGTCATTACCAATTCGTGGGGCCGAACCACTATAATTTGTTGTGTCGTTTATTTTTCTTTCCATTAGATTTATTTCAATACTTTCTATCACATCAAGCATTTGACTCCGTGTCAGTTGACCAAAACGAGGGTCAACAAAAATATATTCTTTATCATGTTTAAACCATTACCTAGCATGGTTTCTACAATTTCATGCATTCCAAGAGAACAATTATCATGCATTAAGAATCTAACACATCTATACACGAGAATATTCTTAATAATAAGACATTACCATGCCAAAGAAACTTTATACCAATTTGTAAATCCAAAAATGACTTAGCATGCTTCTAAGATCACAAATGACAACAAGACAAGAAAAATAATAATTAACACATGCTAAAGGAAAAGAAACCCTAGGCTGAAACCTACATGCTCAAACAACAACAAATCATTTGCATGTTCCTAAAAATTATAGAAAACAACATCAACATATATTAGTAGACAAAAATCCAATCAACAATATAGTAATAAGATTTCTAACCTATCATCATGCATCAAATCATAGCTCATCTGTGTAGTGCCTGAGAATTTTACTTAGTAAGATAATATTATCTTATGTTGTAGTATTTTAATTTTCATGATATTGGTCCAAACTGGGAATTATTTGCAAACTCATAGAGTTAGCTATGAATTTTATGAGTTTAGCTTATAGTTTAGAAATATTAATTTTATCATAAGGTTTAATTAATGTAGTTGGTCCTAAAAATATTATTTATTATAGCCTAAGATTTAAATAGAACAATTAAGAATGTGACATTTGTCACATGTTTATTTATTAAGGATTTTAGATGAATAAAAATAACCAAGGGTAAATTTAAAGGTAAAGGTAAGCCTAAGAAGTCTACAACCTTCCCTCAAATGCTAGGATCTCGTATTTATCAGTCAAAGTGGTTCAAACAACTTTTAGTATGCTTAAAACGTGCAAAAACTTGGTTTAGCACGTAAGCATAAGACGATATATCATGGTTATAAAGGGTGATATATCACCTATGTTGATATGGAAATACACATTGACTTTGCACGATCGAAACCACGGGACCCTCGACAAATCAAGGCAGGCGATATATCACCTATAGTGGGAGATATATCGCCTGCATGTGTCACATTTGAATCTTCATGAAATCTGAAGATAGAATCAGTCCTCAATTACTTGGACTTGTTCTTAAACAATTTTGACCGAGTTCTTAGCATTTGTTGAGCAGAAAGTGCCATTTTTATTAATTTATTTATTCATTTTAATGGGAGTTAGTTTCACTCCTTGAATCCTATAAATAGGACCCTTCACTCAGTCATTTGCATCATTTTTCAAACGCTTCTCATAGCCTCCAAGCTGCCATTTTTGTTCTAGAGAGAAACACTAGGTTTTTGGGGATAAAGCTTTCAAATATAAGGTTTTCTAAGCACTTGGGGAAGTAATTTATAGTGTGATTTCGGTGTTTGTGGTATAGATGAAAGCTCTAGCTATCTAAGGTACTCTTAATCCTCAGATCTATTCTATTTCTATTCCTGTTATTCTGTTCTTTTAATTCAAATCATAACTCGTCATAATGGCTTTTAGTTAGGTACTGAGGGTTTAGATCTTCTCTTCAACTTCTTTTCTTTTGGAAACTTATGGTTTTTAATGTTTGGTTTTAGGAGTTTCCAATCCCGCACTTGTCTCCAATATCTTGATTTGCTTAAGGAAAATAAGTTAGATTTTATGTGCTATGTGTTTGTATGTTTCTCTATGTCTTTAGTCACTCGGGAAATATTGTTGCTTAGATAGGAAATCCTGAGACTTTTTTACGAGAACCTAACTTATTTATAGGATGATAGGGTGCCAAAAGGAAATCCCGACTAAAGGCCTAGAGGATGATAAAGAAATGATGTCACATATTCTTAGCAAGCGTCGCAGATGTTGTATGGGAAACACCATTAAAGGTTGGAGACATCCACATTATAAAGGAATTTCCAGACATATTTCCTGATGACTTACCAGGGTTACCCCCTGACCAGAAAATTGACTTCACAATCAAACTAGTATAGGAAACCAATCTTATCTCAAAGGCACCATACCAGATGGCCCCTAGCAAACTCAAGGAGTTAAAAATACAGTTACAAGAACTTTTAGATTTGGGATTTATCAAACCAAGTCATTAGCCATAGGGGCACCGGTTCTATTTGTGAAGAATAAGAAGGATGGAAGCATGCGGATGTGTATTGATTACCATGAGTTGAACAAGGTAACAATTAAGAACAAGTACCTTTTACCCTGGATCGATGACTTATTTGATCAACTCCGAGGAGCGACAATATTTTCAAAAATTGATCTATAATCCGGTTCTCACCAGCTCAAGGTAAAGGAATAAGATATACCAAAGAAGGCTTTTAGGACTCGATACGAACATTACAAATTTCTAGTTATGCCTTTTGGTCTTACCAATGCTCCAGCCGTATTTATGGACTTAATGAACTGGGTCTTTAAGGATTACCTAGACAAATTCATCGTGGTATTCATTGATGATATATTAGTGTACTCCAAGGAATAATTCGAGCACGGGGAACACTTAAGACTGACCATGATGCGACTGAAGGAGCACCAACTTTATGCCAAGTTAAAGAAATGCAAATTTTGGCTATCACAAGTGGCGTTGCTTGGGCACATAGTATCGAAGGATGGAGTCACAGTGGACCCAACAAAGGTAGAGGCTATAAAGTATTGGCCAAGACCTAAGAATGCGTCAGAGGTTAAAAGTTTTCTCAGGCTGGCAGGAAATTACCAGAGGTTTGTGGTAGGCTTTTCAAAGATAGCCACTCTGCTTACCAACCTGACTAAAAATAGTAAAATTTCAACTGGATGGATAAATGTCAGGAAAGCTTCTAGGTGCTCAAAGACAAATTGTGTTCTCCACTAGTGCTTTGCGTACCAACACCCAACAATAAGTTTGTAGTATTCTGTGATACATCCAAGCAATGGTTGGGCTGTGTGCTGATGCAAAATGACAAGGAGATAGCCTACGCTTCAAGATAGCTGAAGGAATATGAGCAACACTATCCAACACACGATATGGAGTTGGCAGCGGCGGTCTTTTCACTAAAAATCTGGCGTCACTATCTATATGGAGAACGGTGTGAGATTTATACAGACCACAAAAGCTTAAAATATTTTTTCACACAAAAGGTGCTCAACATGAGGCAGCGCAGGTGGTTGGAACTAGTAAAGGACTATGACTGTGAAATCCTATACCAACCAGGAAATGCAAATGTCATTGGAGATGCATTAAGTCGGAAGAATTATGGAAGTCTAACAACATTATCCGGAATTGAGAAGCCGCTACAGCAAGAGCTGATTAATGTCGGGATATAAATAGTCATGGGTCAATTGGCTAACTTGTCCACCTAGTCAACTTTACTAGAGGATATACGGATCGGGCAAGGGCATGATGACACACTATTACTGCATATAGCTACAGTCAAAGAAGGTAAGACTACAGAGTTCTCTATATCAAGACATGGGTTCTTGAAATATAAGGTTTGTGTATGCTTGCCGAATGACCATGGGATTAAGATGAAGATATTGGAAGAGGCACACACTACCCCATACTCAATTCGCCCGAGGTTCACCAAGCTGACTCACGAACTTAAGGTGGTCGGTAATGAAGAAAGACATAGCAGAGTATGTGTCCAAATGCCTAACACGCCAACAAGTAAAGGCATAACATCAGCGACCCACGGGCTTGTTATAACCGATTATTATTCTGGAATGGAAGTGGGATGACATAGCCATGGACTTTGTGACAGGATTACCATAGACAAGCAAGCAACATGACTTCGCTTGGGTTTTGGATAAATTCACAAAGTTAGGTCACTTCCTTTCTGTCAAGACTACGTACACTGTGGACCAATACGCAGACATCTATGTTCCGGAAATTGTACGACTGCATGGAAATCCTAAGACCATAGTATCCAATAGAGGATTGGTGTTCACATCAAGATTATGGTGAAGCTTGTAACAATTCATGGGTACCAATCTAAGTCTCAGTACGACATTTCATCCTCAGACCGACGGATAGTACGAGCGTACCATACAAATTTTAGACGATATGTTGCGCGCTTGTGTTTAGGACTTCGAAGGATCATGGAGTAAGTATTTGCCACTTATAGAATTCTCCTACAATAACAGCTACCGAGCAATGATCGGTATGGCGCCTTATGAACTACTTTACGGAAGGAAATGTCGGTCGTCGTTACATTGGGATGAGGTAGAAGAATGACAACTGCTTTGACCCAAGGCTGTTGGAGAGGCTCAAGACGTAGTAGAGTTAATTAGAAAGTGTATGCTCGCTAGAGTCAACAGAAGAGTTATGCAGATGCCAAGCGATGAGATGTGGAATTCAAGGTCGGAGATCAAGTCTTCTTAAGGATATCTCAAATGAAAGGAGTGAAGCAGTTCGGGAAGAAAGGAAAGCTTAGTCCCCGGTACATAGGTCCTTTTGAGATATTGGACAAGGTGGGACCAATAGCATATAGATTAGCCCAACCGCCAGCTCTAGCAGACAACCACAATGTATTTCACATCTCAATGCTGTGTAGATATGTGTTAGACCCGTCCGACGTGCTCAGGTACGATATGTTAGCACTCCAGAAAGACTTAAGTTATGAGGAACGACTAGTTCGCATCCTAGAAAAAGGGGTGAAGGAATTACGGTCGAAGAGTATTTTGATAGTCATGGTCTTATGGAGTAATAGCACAGATTGGGAGGAAACATGGGAATTAGAGGAAGACATTCAAGCACGATATCCGGAATTGTATGGTAAGTAAATTTCGAAGACGAAATTCTTTTAAGTAGGGGAGAATTGTAGTGCCTCAGAATTTTACTTAGTTAGATAATATTATCTTATGTTGTAGTATTTTAATTTTCGTGATATTGGTCCAATCCGGGAATTATTTGGAAACTCGTAGAGCTAGTTATGAATTTTATAAGTTTAGCCTATAGTTTAGAAAAATTAATTTTATCATAAAGTTTAATTAATGTAGTTGGACATAAAAATATTATTTTTTATAGCTTAATATTTAAATAGAATAATTAAGAATGGGACATTTGTCACATGTTTATTTATTAAGGATTTAAGGATTTTAGATGAATAAAAATAACCAAGAGTAAATTTAAAGGTAAAGTTAAGCCTAGGAAGTCTATAACCTTCCCTTAGATGCTAGGATCTCGTATTAATCAGTCAATATGGTTTAAACAACTTTAAGTGTGCTTAAAACGTGCAAGAATGTGGTTTAGTACGTAAGCGTAAGCCGATATATCGCAGTTATAGGGGGCGATATATCGCCTATGCTGATATGGAAAAATACATCGACTTTGCACGATCGAAACCACGGGACCCTCGACAAATCAAGGCAGGCGATATATCGCCTATAGTGGGCGATATATCAGCTGCATGTGTCACATTTGAATCTTCATGAAATCCGAAGCTAGAATCAGTCCTTAACAGCTTGGACTTGTTCTTAAACAATTTTGACTGAGTTCTTAGCATTTGTTGAGCAGAAAGTGCCATTTTTATTAATTTTTTTTGGTAAATCAGTAAGATTTTTATTCAACACAACAATTACAAAGAAACAATAAAACCCAACTGTTGACCCAAACTCTTAAGTCTCCTTGTTTTGATGATTAACAAATATTTGATTATTATTTGTTACTAATGATTTGTTGATTTTGTAGCAAAAACCAAAGTGAATTAGCACTTCAAAGTCAAACTTATGACCAAGGGCAAAATGGTCATTTTACCAAATTTTCCGGAAACTACCCGAAATGGACTTCAAGACTCAAGAAACTCAAGATAAAGGTTTAATTTCATTTCTTAGTCTTGTAAAGTGATTGCAAGTATACTTTAAGTCATAAGTATAAAATTTTGCTCACTCACGTACTAAAAAATGGTGATTTTTTAAAATGAGAAATAAATATCCTAAATTCACTTTTAAGAAAATACATCCCGATACGGTCGTAACGCAATTGGAATTTTTGAAATCGGATAAACGATCTAAAAGTTATGAAGAATTGAAAAACGGGAAAATGGCACAATTTGGACTTTTGCTCTCTGTTTGCCATTCGGAATTCCAGATTGGCAACCGGAATTCCGGTTGCTTCCAGACCGGAATTCTGGTTCCCCATCCGGACTTCCGGTTCGCGGCAGACAGCTTCGAAAATTAACTCCTAACGGCTATAAACGGCTAGTTTTTTCCCAAACTCTATATAAACTCGTTTTTCACTCAAAGTTGGAGGTTGGCTGAGCATTTATTACATATACCAAACCAAATCCATTGATTTCAAAGAGCTTTCAAAGTTTAACTCATCCAAACACATATTCACACACTTGAGCCAAAATTTGTATTTATTTCTTCTAAGTGTGCTTGCTAATCACTCTAGGTTTCTCATTGTATTATCATACTTCTAGAGTGATTTTTGCTTGTAATATCAAACACATTCCCATATTGAGATTGATGTGAGGTTGGCACCGGTTTTGTAAACAACCCGGTTAGAGTGAGATTGGCACTTCAACAATCCAAAAAAGAGGTTGATAGTCCTTGGTGGTGGAAAACTATTGTAAGAGGTTTGGAAATACCTTGGTGAAAAATTCCCGGTTGTAAGGGTTAGTCAAGCCCGCTAACTTGGCTCGATAGTTGAACTCAAAGCTAGGTCCATAGCTTTGAAGACCAAGGACGTAGGTGGCTTAGTTCTACCGAACCTTGTAAAATTCGAGAGTTTGCAATTTCTTAACCTTAAACTCTTTACATTACAAGTTTGATTATTTGCTTATCTATTTAATTGCCATATTATTTGCTTTTACTTGATAAATTTGATTTATTGCATAATTTGGCATATTAAGTTTTAAATTTCCGAAATTAGTTTAAATTTCCAATTCACCCCCCCTCTTGGAAACATATCTTGGGTTAACAATTGGTATCAGAGCAAGGGCTCATTTATTTGATTAGATTTCACAATCTAGAGCATGGCGTTTCCAAGTAATTCACAAAATAACATGTTAGAAGGTTTAAGCACAACTAGAGCACCATTCTTCAATGGAGTAGACTTTCCCTATTGGAAAATTAGGATGGAAACTTATCTTCAATCTATTGATTATGATTTGTGGCATATAGTGTGTAATGGTCCTTACATTCCTAAACATGTCATTAACGGTAAAGAAGTTATTAAGACATATGAGGCATATGACGAAGAAGATAATAAAATGCTTTCTAAGAATGCTAAAGCTAAATATGCACTTATATGTGGATTGGATAGAGATGTGTTCAAAAATATTGAACAAGCCTCTACCGCTCATGATATGTGGAAAATGCTTGAAGTCACTCATCAAGGAACAAATGCTATGAAGGAAACTAAAATTCAAATTTATTCTACTCAATATGAGAACTTTAAGATGAAAGCGGATGAAGCTATTGCTAACATGTATACTCGTTTCACTACTATCACTAATGGTTTGAATTCTCTTGGCAAGGTACTTTCACAAAAGGAGATGGTGACCAAGATTTTGAGAAGTCTCACCAAAGCCTATCAAGGCAAAGTGATTGCCATTCAAGAAGCCAAGGATCTCTCAACACTTCCCTTGGAAGAACTAATTGGTTCACTCATGAACCATGAAATTTTCATGAGTGCACAAGAAGAAGAGGAGGTTGAGAAGAAAAAGAAGACTATTGCATTCAAGTCTTCCTCATCCCGTGCCATTAGTGAGGATGATGAGGATAGCATGAGTAGTGACATGGAGGACTTGGCACTCTTCACAAAGAAGTACAAAAAGTTCATGAAATTCAAGAAGAACTTTGAGAAGAAGCCACATAGAGGAAATGACTCGAAGGAAAGGAAAAGCAAAGATGATCCACCGATTTGCTTTGAATGAAAGAAGCCCGGCCACATGAAGATGGATTGCCCAATGAGAAAGAAAAATAAATACAAAGGAAGGGCAATGTTGGCGGATTGGCTCAATAGTGATGAGGAGGACTCCGACAATGAGGAGAAGAATGAAGTAGCTAACATGTCCATGATGGCTCTTGATGATGGGGTAAGCATTTCTAGCCAAAGTGATTATGATAGTGAAAATGATGATGATAACTTAGAAATACCATATGATGAGTTGTCTAGTTCATTTAAGGATCTATTTAATGATTTTGGAAAATTGCTTGCTAAAAACCAAACTCTTAGAGAAAAGACCAACATGCTATTAAAAGAAATTGAGATTTTGAAATTAAATGAAAAAGAACTTTGAACTAAATCTCAATGTACTACTTGCTCCTCATATAAGAAAGAAATTGGAAAATTGCATGATAACATAAAAAGCCTTAAGAATGACATATATACTTTTACAAAAGGTAAAGAAGGCTATGAACTTATGCTAGGGAGTCAATCTTGTGGTTTTGGAAAAAGTGGTATTGGATATGATCCTAGTAGGAAACAAAATTTTTTGAGAAACTTCTTTGTAAAACCAACTAGCCTACCACACTTTACATGCACATATTGTAACCAAGATGGTCATACTATTTCATATTGTCATGTAAAGAGATATGCATATCTAGGCAAGACCAAATGGGTACCAAAGGGTTCCAAAACTAACAAAAAAGGACCCAAAGTTGTTTGGGTACCAAAGGCCAACAAATGATTTTATTTTTGTAGGAATCAACAAGGAAGAGCAAAAGCTTGTGGTTCTTGGATAGTGGTTGTTCCAAGCATATGACCGGTGACCCATCAAGATTTTCTAGTTTTAAGAGCAAGGAAAGTGGCTTTGTCACTTTTGGAGACAATTCAAAAGGAAAAATCTTGGGCATTGGTGATATCGGTAACATATACTCTCCATGTATTAAAAATGTGCTTCTTGTTGATTACCTTAAACATAATTTACTTAGTATTAGTCAACTATGTGATAAAGATTTTCATGTTGTTTTTTAATCCTCAAAATGCTCCATTGAAAATGCTTCAACCAATGAAGTTATTTTTGTTGGAGAAAGGAAGGATAATGTTTATGTTATTGATGTCGATTCCTTTGATAGCAAAAATAAATGTTTAACCGTTATGAATGATAATTCTTGGTTGTGGCATAGAAGATTAGGACATGCTAGTATGGATTCTATTTCAAAGTTGGTTAGAAAAGATCTTGTTGTTGGTTTGCCATCTATTCCTTTTGTTAAAGATAAACTTTGTGATGCATGCCAATTTGGAAAACAAATTAAAACATCTTTTCATTCCAAGAAAGAGATTTCAACCTCTAGACCTTTGCAATTGCTTCATATTGATTTATTTGGTCCTTCAAGAATTGCTAGTCTAGGTGGTAAATACTATGCATTTGTGATTGTTGATGATTTTTCTAGATTTACATGGGTTATATTTTTGAAACTCAAAAATGATGTTTTGGAAAATCTAGTTAAATTTTGTAAGAGTGTGCAAAATGAAAAAGGGTATTCAATCACCTCCATTAGGAGTGATCATGGTGGAGAGTTTGACAATGATGCCTTAGAATTGTTTTGTGATAAACATGGTTTTAACCATAACTTTTCGGCTCCAAGAACTCCACAACAAAATGGAGTTGTCGAAAGGAAGAATAGAACAATTCAAGAAATGGCTAGGTCAATGCTCAATGAAATCTCATTACCTAAATATTTTTGGGCCGAGGCCGTTAATACTTCTTGTTATATTTTGAACCGTGTTTTCATTAGGCCTAACATGAATAAAACCCCTTATGAGCTTTGGAAAGGGAGAAAACCCAACATTGGATATTTTAGAGTTTTTGGATGTAAATGCTATATTTTGAACACCAAGGACAACCTTGGAAAATTTGATGCAAAATCCGATGTTGGAATTTTTATAGGTTATTCAACACATAGTAAAGCTTATAGCATTTATAACAAAAGAACTAATGTTGTTGAAGAATCTATTCATGTTGCATTTGATGAGTCTAACCCTCCTACAAGCAAAAGTGTAGATGATGATGTTGTAGGTTTGGGAGAAGAGGTTCAAAAGCTTGACATTGGAGAATCATCTAACGCTCCATCACAAACTCTCAAAGAGGAACTACTCGAGGAAAAGGTAAATGAAAGCAAAGGTATGGATTCTAACCTCCCTCATGAGTGGAAGTTCAAAAGTGCTCATCCTATAGACCAAATTCTAGGTGATCCTTCACAAGGAGTCACAACTAGAAGCTCCCTTAGAAACTTGTGTAATTTCATTGCTTTTATTTCTCAAATTGAACCAAAGAATTTTAAAAGAGGCCGAGTTCGATGAATCTTGGCTTCTAGCTATGCAAGAAGAAATAAATCAATTTATTAGAAATAATGTTTGGGAGTTAGTTCCAAGACCGTCACACCAATCGGTGATTGGAACAAAATGGGTCTATAGAAATAAGGTAGATGAGCATGGGGTCATTGTGCGTAACAAGGCTAGATTAGTGGCCCAAGGTTACAATCAAGAAGAAGGAATTGATTATGAGGAGACCTTTGCCCCGGTAGCAAGACTTGAGTCCATAAGAATGTTATTAGCTTTTGCATGCCACAAGAATTTTGTCTTGTATCAAATGGATGTTAAAAGCGCTTTCTTAAATGGATACATTATGGAAGAGGTTTATGTCTCTCAACCCCCCGGTTTTCAAGATCACAAACACCCTAACCATGTTTATAAATTAAAGAAAGCATTATATGGTTTAAAGCAAGCTCCTAGAGCTTGGTATGATCGTTTAAGCACTTTTCTTATCTCAAATGGTTTTTCAATGGGAAAAGTGGATAATACACTTTTTATTAAAAGAAAATCAAAAGACATTATTATAGTACAAATCTATGTTGATGATATTATTTTTGGTGCTACTAATGATGTTCTTTGTGAAGAATTTTCAAAGTGTATGCATAGTGAATTCGAAATGAGCATGATGGGAGAGCTCAACTTTTTCCTTGGACTTCAAATAAAGCAACAAAAGAATGGAATATTCATAAGTCAATCCAAGTACATCAAGGATCTACTTCAAAAGTTTGACTTGGCCAATGCAAAGTCCATGAAAACCCCTATGAGCACCTCCATAAAGATGGACAAGGATGAAAGTGGTAAGGATGTTGACATCACCAAGTATCGAGGTATGATTGGTTCATTATTATATTTAACTGCTAGTAGACCCGATATTTTGTTTAGTGTTGGTCTATGTGCTAGGTACCAATCATGTCCCAAGGAATCCCACTTAAGTGCCGTTAAGAGAATCTTTAGATACTTGATAGGCACAATGAATCTAGGACTTTGGTATCCCAAGAACTCAAACTTTGAAATCATTAGTTACTCGGATGCGGACTTTGCCGGTTGTAAGTCGGATAGGAAAAGTACTAGTGGAACATGTCACTTTCTAGGAAACTCTTTAGTGTCATGGTTTAGCAAGAAACAAAACTCGGTAGCCCTATCCACAACCGAAGCCGAATACATTGCCGCCGGTAGTTGTTGTGCTCAAATACTTTGGATGAAACAAACTCTTAAGGATTTTGATGTTGATTTTGAATGTACACCCATAAAGTGTGACAATACTAGTGCCATTAACCTCTCTAAGAATCCAATCTTGCATTCTAGAGCCAAGCATATTGATATAAGGCACCATTTCCTTAGAGACCATATCCAAAGAGGTGAAATTGTACTAGACTTTGTAAGCACCGAATTCCAATTAGCGGACATATTCACCAAGCCTCTTAGTGATGAGAGATTTAGTTTCATTAGAAGAGAGCTAGGAATGACCAACCTCAATGAAATATAAGGTTCACTAGCGACTTTAAATCATTGGTATCATATCTCTCTTTACTTATAAATTTATGCATATGTACTCTCAATATGATATTTACATGTTTCAAATGCATAAATAAATTAACTAAATGATATATGACCTTGTACTCCTGGAAAAATCAGATTATAGGTCATTTTGTGATTTTTAGGCATATTTTAGACATACTTTTTGAATTAGTACACACACAAATTTTTGCATTATTGATCATTATATAAATTTATATGTTTAAACATGTCTAAATGAGTGAAATTAGTATGCCTATAGGTTCTAAATGGTTGAAAAATAGTTTGAATGCATTTCATGCATTTTACATGTGCATTTTTAAAAGTTTTAAGCCTAAAAGAGGAATTTTTCCCAAAATGCTCAATTTTCATCATTTTTCAAAACCGTAACTTCCCACACCTCACATTTAACATTCTTGAGGCGTTGCAAAAAGAATTTTTCAATTTGGATAAATAAAACTCATTTTGGGTACGTTTCCAGTTTTCTTGACTAAAATCGAAAAATCTACCCAAAATCTTCAATTTTCAACATTTTTCTGATTTTCTTGTTTGAGCATCTTCATTTTATCATATTTAAGGTTCTGGAAAAAGTTTCGGGTCATTCGGAGTAAAAACGAAGTTTTTAGACAACTTTTACGAAAAAGCTGCTAATATATGACCAACCGGAATTCCGGTTGGTTGGGCACATTCCATCCGGAATTCCGGATGAACTGGGAAGTTTAGTATTAAGGGTAAAAATAAATCTTTCAACCCATTTCTCTCATACAAAAAACCCCACACATGATTTTACACTCATTATCTACCCAAATCTCTCAAAACTCACCATTATTCTCTCTATTTTCATCATTTGGTAAAATAGATTTGGTCATCCACCATCATAGCATGTGCATCATATTCTTGTATATTTTTGGTTGACTTTGATGGTTATTTCAATCAATGGCTAGTTATGTTTTCTTTGATTTTTGCCATTTATTTTGTGAATTCCTTTGCCATCCTTTTTGATGAATCAAAAGGGGGAGAAGTGATAGGATTATTTTTTAATGTTTGGCAAAACCTCAATATCTAAGACTAACAATGTTATTTGAACTTAAGTGATATATTGAGGGGGAGTTTACAAAATCATGCAAGGTAAAACTAAAAGGTAAATTTCTTTTATCCTTGCACACATTAAGGGGGAGCTAATCTAATATTCATATTTAAAAATATCTTCTTTCCCTTTTAAAATAATCAAATATTTGATATCATCAAAAAGGGGGAGATTGTTGGCCCAAACTCTTAAGTCTCCTTGTTTTGATGATTAACAAATATTTGATTATTATTTGTTACTAATGATTTGTTGATTTTGTAGCAAAAACCAAAGTGAATTAGCACTTCAAAGTCAAACTTATGACCAAGGGCAAAATGGTCATTTTACCAAATTTTCCGGAAACGACCCGAAATGGACTTCAAGACTCAAGAAACTCAAGATAAAGGTTTAATTTCATTTCTTAGTCTTGTAAAGTGATTGCAAGTATAATTTAAGTCATAAGTATAAAATTTGGCTCACTCACGTACTAAAAAATGGTGATTTTTTAAAATGAGAAATAAATATCCTAAATTCACTTTTAAGAAAATACATCCCGATACGGTCGTAACGCAATTGGAATTTTTGAAATCGGATAAACGAGCTAAAAGTTATGAAGAATTGAAAAACGGGAAAATGGCACAATTCGGACTTTTGCTCTCTGTTTGCCATTCGGAATTCCAGATTGGCAACCGGAATTCCAGTTGCTTCCAGACCGGAATTCTGGTTCCCCATCCGGACTTCCGGTTCGTGGCAGACAGCTTCGAAAATTAACTCCTAACGGCTATAAACGGCTAGTTTTTTCCCAAACTCTATATAAACTCGTTTTTCACTCAAAGTTGGAGGTTGGCTGAGCATTTATTACATATACCAAACCAAATCCATTGATTTCAAAGAGCTTTCAAATTTTAACTCATCCAAACACATATTCACACACTTGAGCCAAAATTTGTATTTATTTCTTCTAAGTGTGCTTGCTAATCACTCTAGGTTTCTCATTGTATTATCATACTTCTAGAGTGATTTTTGCTTGTAATATCAAACACATTCCCATATTGAGATTGAGGTGAGGTTGGCACCAGTTTTGTAAACAACCCGGTTAGAGTGAGATTGGCACTTCAACAATCCGAAAAAGAGGTTGATAGTCCTTGGTGGTGGAAAACTATTGTAAGAGGTTTGGAAATACCTTGGTGAAAAATTCCCGGTTGTAAGGGTTAGTCAAGCCCGCTAACTTGGCTCGATAGTTGAACTCAAAGCTAGGTCCATAGCTTTGAAGACCAAGGACGTAGGTGGCTTAGTTCTACCGAACCTTGTAAAATTCGAGAGTTTGCAATTTCTTAACCTTAAACTCTTTACATTACAAGTTTGATTATTTGCTTATCTATTTAATTGCCATATTATTTGCTTTTACTTGATAAATTTGATTTATTGCATAATTTGGCATATTAAGTTTTAAATTTCCGAAATTAGTTTAAATTTCCAATTCACCCCCCCTCTTGGAAACATATCTTGGGTTAACACCAACAATTAATTACACACACTTAATATAGCCTCCACCCAAATATGATCTACCCTGTTGAGCTTACTTAAATTCATATTATGAAGTCTCTCACACACACTATGAATAATATTCCTAACTATAACATCAATAGGGAAACAATTATGGTCCCAAAAAACACAATTCCTACTGTGCCAAATGAAGTAGACCACAACCGAAACAATGCTGAAAGTTATCTTTCTTCTGCCTTGCGAAAGCTTCTTTTTCCCAATCCACTTTAACAGGTTCTTAAGATCATGCCCTTAGTAAGATATACCACTCCACCGCAGAACCTCAACCAGAATTTTTGAACTAACACTACAAGAGAAAAACAAATGAGCTTGGCATTCTGCATAATTCCCACACAGAAAACAAGTTATACTTTGAAGAGATTTATATCTCTGAATTCTATCAAGACTTGGTAACCTATCAAGGAGAGCTAGCCAAATGATAACTCTATGTTTGGGATTAGAAAACCTGTCCCAAATCATAGCAAACTGCCATCTTCCAGCAAACATATGCATTTTAGAAACCAGAGTTGCAATAGTAAAATTGAAGCTTTGAAAATCTTTGAGTGAGTACACAACTTTGAGTTTATTTTTCACTTACATTATCCGCTTCCAATACCAGCTAGCATCAAGAGGAGCGTCATGATCCCACCAATCACCTTGCTTGATATAGATAGTGTTCACCCACTTAACCCATAAGTTGTCCTTCTTAGAAGAAATATCCCAAACATGCTTACCCATGGCACAAATATTCCATAAGGCAATGTCTTTAAACCCCAAGCCTCCCTCTGATTTAGAGCGACAAACATCAAACCAAGATACATAGCCCGAACCACTTATCCAATCAACGCCTTTCCAAAGATAAGCTCTACACACTTGGATAATTCTTTGCAAAACTTATTTCGGTAAAATCACCAATTGAGACCAGTAGGAGTTTATAGAGAGGAGAACCGAGTTTATTAAAACAATTCTACCCACATAAGAAAGATTCCTACTGCTCCAAATCTGAATCCTACTAACCATCTTATCCACCAAACAAACACAATCAGCTTTAGAGATCCTTTTAGCACAAATTTTCATACCAAGATACTGAAAAGGCAAACCACATTTTGGAAAACCAGATAAATCCACAAGCCTATTGATAGAGTTAGTATCCATACTGATATTTGCTTTGAGCCCAGAAGAATTGGAAAACAGTTTAAACCCTACAGCAAAAACGTAGCAGAATTGTAATCTCCTTTATAGAACAAAAGGAGGTCATCCGCAAAACAAAGATGCGTGAGTTTTAAACTCTTGCATCTAGGGTGAAATTTAAACTCAGCCTCCTTAGCCACCTTGATCATGATTCTAGACAAATACTCCATGCTAATAACAAAGAGAAGGGGGGATATTGGGTCGCCTTGACGTAAACCTCTTTTTGCTTGAAGATAACCATGAAGAGCACCATTGATGAAAAATGATAACTGAGGAGTGGTAACACATTCCATGATAAGATTAACAAATTTTTGAGGAAACTTTAATGCTTCGAGCATTTCTCTTAGAAAATCTCAATCAAGAGTATCATATGCTTTTTGAAGATCAATCTTAAACAAACAAGCTGATTTAGCACTTCTTCTGTCATAGCCCCGAACCATGTCTTGACAAATCATAATATTATGAGCAATGTGTCTTCCTTTAACAAAACAACTTTGATTTTCAGAAATGATGTCAAGAAGAACTTCCCGTAATCTCTTACAAACCATTTTAGAGGCTATTTTATAGACCACATTGCAGCAAGCAATGGGTCTATAATCACTCACAGTTTT
The DNA here is from genome assembly GCF_963169125.1 of Humulus lupulus. Taxonomy (NCBI): domain Eukaryota; kingdom Viridiplantae; phylum Streptophyta; class Magnoliopsida; order Rosales; family Cannabaceae; genus Humulus; species Humulus lupulus. The sequence continues at coordinate 161,409,465 of NC_084795.1, forward strand.
ATGAAAAACCAATTTTGGAATCAAGGTCACAGTGGTAGCATTTATCTGTTTCAGCATTCTTCTTAAGTTCAAAAAAGATAGAATAACTTCAGTCATCTCAGCCCCTATTATCTCCCAAGTGTCTTTAAAAAAAGCACTACTATAACCGTCTGGCCCGGAAGCTTTATCATCTGGGATAGAATTCAGAGCATCTTTCACCTCTTCAATAGTATAGTCTCGCACCAACCAATCTGCTTGGGACTGAGAAATCAACGGCCCTTCCTGCACCAACCGCTTGTTGTAACGCCCTGGTTACCCCAGAACAGTTATGGTGAACGGTGAACCAGAAATTTGACCCGCTACCCGAGTCCTTTGGTTAAAAACGTGCTCTAAGTGTGATTAACAAGTTAAGGTGGAAAAATAATAAAAAGGACCGGATATTTTCATTACAAACTGCTCTGCAGAGCTAATCAAAACATTTACAAGTTGTTCTCAGTACAAAATAGTCATTACTGTTTCAAATTTACAATCCCGCCGACCTAAGCGGCAAAAATAGGGTAAGCCCCCTAGTTCCTCTGAGAACGCCTTGGCCGTGGTGGTCAAGCGGTCGCATATGTACACATCACCACCTAAGCTCTCTACTCAAGGCTGGGTGAGCTTTTCTTTCCCTTTACCTGCACCACATAGCACCCATGAGCCAAGGCCCAGCAAGAAAACACAGTAAAGCATGAGTTAATATCAACAATGATCGTAATAATCATTCAGGACCATCAATCCAAACAAATAGGTGACAGTCGCAACAGTCACAAAAGTGGGTACAGCCCCCCCTAGCCATGTGACGTTAGGGTCACTCGGGCTTAACTGATAAGAGAACCTTTCATAGCTTGAACAGGACAGGTGTATGGTGACTGGTCACCAACATAACCCTCCTCATGTGACAAACAGTCACCGGGGCCATATGCCCTGGCTCTGAATAACTGGTCTTAGACCAGACAAGCTGATATCGACCTTAGGGTCGGTCCAGTGTTAATACCCCATATGAGTCATTCAACGCTGATATCGATTAGATCTAATCTTCATTTGGCTCGACGTTCATGACGCTATGCCATTTCTGATTCTTTAGGTTAGTGTCCCTGACTAGTCAGTACATATATAAGTATTCAACATTCGCTAGCATTTAATAGGCAATTCATGTCCACATTTATCAATCAACATGCCTCAATAATAATCACGCATGTCACATATACACAGGGAACAATTTTCTTACCTCAAATTCGAGCTAGAAAGATTAAAAGAACAACCCGTGAGAACGATCAACCTTTAGAACTTTAGCGGTCACCTAATCATAACCAAACATGGGACATCATCAATAATGATGATCAACATAGGTTTCCACACCAATATCTAGCCTCCGGAAGATCAATCCCAACTAATCCAAGTAGTAGGAACACTCCCGAGGCCTATAGCTAAGTTCCCGGGGTCAAAACGAGCAAACGGGGTGAAAACAGGGCAAGGGCTGCGGCCCAGGCACCATGGGCCGCGGCCCCCAGAAATTCCTGAAGCAAGCGCTGCAGCGCCCAACACCAAGGGCCGCAACACCCAGCCAAAACAAAACCCCCTCATCTTACTCATTGTGTCAGGGCCGCGGCGCCCAAGAATAGGGTCGTGGCCCCCGACCCTGGGCCATTCCCAAACGTGTTTTCAACTTCTCCAAGCTTCCAATATCATACCTAACCATCCCCAATCATCAAAAAAAAAAAGTTCCCAAGCTTCCCAAAACTCCAAAACCCTCAAAACCCAAGGTTCAAACCAACCAAAAACTCAACAATTCACAAAGTCCAATTCAAAGCCTAGAAACTATAAAAAAACTCAAAACTTTAAACTTAGATTACCTTTGATTGGGTTGTTTTCCGTCAATTCCTTCGGTTATGAAGCTATGCCTCGATCCTCGCTTGATTCCGACTCCTAGAACTCGAGATATCTTCAAGAATGCTCAAACGGTAAAACGAACTATCGAAAGAGAGAACGAGAGGTTTCTAATCGTACGTTCTATCTAATAGATACTTCAAGCTTAAGTAACCTCAAATAAAACCTAATGCTCGGGGTCCCAAAAATACCTCCGGGGACATTATAGTCAAAACCTCTGAAATTTCTCCCTGATCTCAAATATTCCCAATTTATCATCAAATAAACATTTCTATTACCCCAAAATTGACCCCGTTATGACAAATCCGCTAATCCATTATATATGACTGTCTCATGCCAAATAGCTCGAATATATGTCCACAATAATGGAATCTCATTCACAAATCACATTATGCACCCAAATACACATATTCACCCTCAATGGACCAAGTTATCAAAACAACATAATATTCAAATGTGGACCCACATGCACGCTTATAACATCATATCATAATATAATTCACATATACATGCATAATATCATTTAATGGCATAATTAAACAAGTATGGCCCTCTCGACCTACTAATACCGCCATTAAACCATACTGGAGAATTCGGGGCATTACAACTATCCCTTCCTTAGAGAAATTTCATCCTCGAAATTTACCTGAACAGCTCGGGATACTAATTCTACATGTCTGACTCCAGCTCCCAGGTCGCTTCCTCGACCTTGTTGTTCCTCCACAATACCTTAACCAAAGGTATCGTCTTATTCCTGAGGACCTTATCTTTTCTGTCGAGTATCTGAATAGGTTGTTCCTCATAGGAGAAATCTGCCTCAAGCTCCAGATCTTCATAGCTCAAAATATGATTAACATCAGGCTCATACCTCCGAAGAGCTGAAACATGACATACATTATGCATGGCAGACAACACCGGAGGCAAAGCCAACCTGTAAGCCACCTGACCAACCCTCTCCAGGATCTCAAATGAACCTACATATCTGGGGCTCAGCTTGCCTTTCTTCCCAAACCTTCTCACCCCTCTCCTTGGTGAGACTCTAAGGAAGACATAGTCTCCTACCTGGAACTCCACGTTCCTGCGTTTGGGATCTGCATAGCTCTTCTGTCTACTCTAAGAAGTAAGCATTCTAGCTCTAATCTTCTCTATGGCCTCATTGGTCCTCTGAACTGCCTCAGGACCTAAGTATATCCTTTCACCTGTCTCATCCCAATGAATGGGAGATCTACATTTCCTACCATACAGCATACCATAAGGTGCAACCCCAATGGTAGACCGATAACTGTTGTTGTAGGAGAATTCTATCAAAGGCAGATACTTACTCCAAGATCCACCAAAGTCTAGCACACATGCTCTCAGCATGTCTTCCAATACCTGGATCGTCCTCTCAGATTGCCCATCTGTCTGAGGATGATAAGCAGTACTGAACTTCAACTGCGTCCCCATGGCCTTCTGCAAACTTCCCCAAAACATGGAAGTAAAAGTAGGGTCCCGATCTGACACAATCGACCTAGGCGCACCATGGAGCCACACGATCTCTCTCACATAGAGATCTGCATTCCAATCAACTGTATAAGTAGTTCTCACTGGCAGAAAGTGAGCTGACTTGGAATAGCGATCCACTATCACCCAAATAGAATCATGCTGACCAATAGTCCTGGGTAAGCCCACCACAAAATCCATTGTGATGTCTTCCCACTTCCACTCTGGGATATCCAAAGGCTGCAGTAGCCCTGCCGGCCTCTGATGCTCAGCCTTGACTTGTTGACATGTCAAGCACTTAGCCACATACTCTACTACATCTCTCTTCATCCCTGGCCATCAATATAACGATCTCACATCCTGGTACATCTTCGTGGTGCCTGGATGCAAAGAGTAAGGTGTAGTATGAGATTCATCCAGAATCTTTCGCCTCATTGCAGTGTCTAACGGAACACATATCCACCCCTTGTATCTCAGCAAGCCTATCTCAGACACTGTATAATCTTTGGATGCTCCATCCAAAACATTATCTCTAATCTTGATTAGCTGTGGATCATTCAACTGACCCTCCTTAATTCTCTCTAACAGCGTAGACTGTAGCGTAATATTAGCCAACTGGCCCACCAGCAACTCTATACCAGCTCTGGTCATATCATCAGCTAGCTCCCTGGCTATCAGCCTCATACCATGAATCTGCCCCGGACCCTTCCGGCTTAAAGCATCAGCTACCATGTTGGCTTTTCCTGGATGATACAGGATCTCACAATCATAATCTTTTACTAACTCCAGCCAACACCTTTGCCTCATATTAAGATATTTCTGGGTGAAGAAGTACTTTAGGCTCTTGTGGTCTGTATAAATCTCACACTTCTCTCCATATAGATAGTGCCTCCATATCTTCAAAGCAAAGACCACAACTGCTAACTCTAAATCATGAGTAGGATATCTCTTTTCATACTCCTTCAATTGACGAGAAGCATAGGCAATAACCCTCTCTGATTGCATCAAAACACAGCCCAAACCCTAATGAGAAGCATCGCAGAAAATCACAAACTTCTCCTGATCTGTCGGAAGACTCAGAATCGGAGCTGTAATCAATCTCTGCTTCAGTTCCTGGAAGCTGTTCTCACACTTATCTGACCACACAAATTTCTGACTCTTGCGTGTCAGCTCAGTCAATGTACTAGCAATCTTTGAGAACCCTTCCATGAAACGTCTGTAATAACCTGCCAATCCAATGAAACTTCTAACCTCAGAAGCATTCTTCGACCTTGGCCAATCTCTGAGTGCTTCGATATTTGTTGGATCCACTTTAATCCCCTCCTTACTGACAATGTGTCCAAGAAAGGATACCTGAGATAACCAGAACTCACATTTCTTGAACTTAGCAAATAGTCTGTGTTCCCTTAGTCTCTGTAGAACCAACCTCAAGTGATACTCATGTTCTGACTCTGACTGAGAATATACCAGAATGTCATCAATAAAGACAATCACAAACTGGTCTAAATAATCCTTGAACACTATGTTCATCAGATCCATAAAAGCAGCATGGGCATTAGTCAATCCAAATGACATAACTAGAAACTCATAATGCCCATACCTGGTACGAAAAGCAGTCTTGGGTATATCTCCTTCCTTGACCCTCAACTGATGATAACCAGAACGAAGGTCGATCTTAGAGAATACCTTCTTGCCTTGCAATTGATTGAACAATTCATCTATCCTTGGCAAAGGATACTTATTCTTGATTGTCAGTTTATTCAGTTCCATGTAATCAATACACATTCTCAGAGAACCATCTTTCTTCTTTACAAACAGAACTGGCGCACCCCAAGGTGAGAAACTAGGTCTGATAAAACCCAAGTCCAACAGTTCTTCCAACTGCACTTTTAATTCTTTCAACTCAGCTTGGGCCATTCTGTAAGGCGCTCTAGACACTAGCTCAGTCCCTGGTGCCAGTTCTATCACGAACTCAATTTCTCTATGTGGTGGAAACCCAGGCAAATCCTCTGGAAACACATCCAAAATCTCACAAACTAACCTGGTATCCTCTGGTCTCACTGGCACGACCTGAGTGGTATCAACCACACTGGCTAAGAATCCAATGCAACCGCCTTGTAATATATCCCTAGCCCTCAATGCAGAAATCATAGGAATACGAGGTCCATGCACAACACCAACAAACACAAAAGGATCCTCACCTTCAGGCTCAAAGGTGACCATCTTCCTTCTGCAATCAATGGTTGGCCCATACTTTGCCAACCAATCCATACCCAGTATCATATCAAAGTCAGTCATAACCAACTCTATTAAATCCCCTGAAAACTCTCTGCCTTCCACTGTCACTGGCAAAGATCTGACCCACCTCCTGGATACCACTAACTCACCAGTGGGTAACAAGGTGCAAAACCCCACAGCATAAAAATCACAAGGCCTACACAGTCTATCAATAACACTACTAGCAACAAAAGAATGTGTAGCACCAGAATCAATCAACACATTATAAGGGTTCCAACACTAAGAAGCTGACCTGTAACAACTGAGGGAGAAGCCTCAGCTTCTGCTTGAGTCAATGCGAACACTCGAGTTGGGGCCGAGCTGTCCGCCTTTCTGGGTTCTTCCTTTCTTGCCTTAGGGCAATCCTTTTTAAGATGACCCACTGCTCCACATGAGAAGCATGCCTTTGCCCTACATTCTCCCAAGTGATGCCTCTTGCATCTGGGGCACTCTGGATAAGACTTCCAGGCTTCACCACCTCCTGGATGACCCATAGAAATACCACGGGGCCTCCTACTAGGACCTGGAACTGGGAAGGTGTCAGGAACCTTCCTCTTCTGATCACTGGGGCCAACACCCCTACCTGAACCCACAAATGGAGGACCTGGCCTCCTGAATTCCTTTCTGGCTGCACTGTCACGCCAGATTCTGTTCTCTGCACTCTCAGCTGTGAGTGCCTTCTCCACCACCTGTGCATAAGTGGTAACCCCAGCTACAGTGGTGATACGAACATCTCGGGCTAACCTAGGCTGTAGCCCCTGTAAGAATCTCTCTCTCCTGGTCCCATCAGTGGGCACTAGCTCCATGGCAAACTTTGCCAAACGATCAAACTTCAAGGCGTACTCAGTGACTGATAAGTTCCCCTGCAGTAGCCTAATAAACTCCTCGGCCTTCGCCGCCCTAATAGCATCATTATAATATTTTTCATTAAATAGAGTCTGAAACTCTTCCCAACTCAGGGCATTTACATTTTTGGTCTGGGTGATCACCTCCCACCAAATCCGGGCATCCTCCCGAAACATATAAGTGGCACAGGCCACCCTCTCATTACCAGATACCCTCATAAAATCAAGGATAGTGGTAATCATACTCATCCATTGTTCAGCCTTGGCAGGATCTGCACTGCCCTCAAATACTGGAGGTTGTTGCTTCCTGAACCTTTCATAAAGAGGCTCCCATTTATTCCCAACCTCAAGCAGCTACCCAGCTGCTGGAACCGACACAGGAGGTGCCTCTGATACACTGGCCATTGAAGGCCCTTGCTGTTGCTTCAAGAGATGAAGCTCTTCTCCCTGTTTTAATATAGTAGCTTGCAGATCACTGACTATCTGCTGCCATTTTACAGGAGCTGGCTGTGGAATCTGTGAGTGGTCATTTTCCTGACCCTGATCACTCTGGCCAGCTGAAGTGTCTGTCTGCCCTGGATTCATAATTCTGTCACTGATACCTTGCTAAAATAATGATCAATACGGCTAGTCAGGTAGTAATAACTAAACCTCTTACCACCTTATGGTCCAAGAACAAGTAGACAATTAACACATTCCACAGTCATACAGATATACAAGAAGATACATGTTTATAGGATTTAGCACTCAACATGTATCACATAATAGTTCACAATCAATCATACTTAAAAGTATGTTCCAGCAATTCCCAGTACTAATAAGCACACAGTGGCTGAGGGTATAATATTTCAGGGCACGGGTTTAACATAGTGCTTCATGCATACAGGTAAAGCATATATGCTGTATTTAAGCAATCATACATATAACTACATAAATAGTTACCAAACCATGAGTCGAGCTTGACTTCAGTGATGTGTGTGCATGCCCAGCCAGTCTACAGGAACCCTAACCTTGGCATTGCTCTGATGCCAAGTTGTAATGCCCTGGTTAACCTAGAACAGTTACAGTGAACCGGAAATTTGACCCGCTACCCGAGTCCTTTGGTTAAAAACGTGCTCTAAGTGTGATTAACAGGTTAAGGTGGAAAACTAATAAAAAGGAATGGATATTTTCATTACAAACTGCTCTGCAGAGCTAATCAAAACATTTACAAGTTGTTCTCAGTACAAAATAGTCATTACTGTTTCAAATTTACAATCCCGTCAACCTAAGCGACAAAAATAGGATAAGCCCCCTAGTTCCTCTGAGAACGCCTTGGCCATGGTGGTCAAGCGGCTGCATATGTACACATCACCACCTAAGCTCTCCACTCAAGGCTGGGTGAGCTTTTCTTTCCCTTTACCTGCACCACATAGCAACCATGAGCCAAGGCCCAGCAAGAAAACACAATAAAGCATGAGTTAATATCAACAATGATCGTAATAATCATTCAGGACCATCAGTCCAAACAAATAGGTGATAGTCACAACAGTCACAAAAGTGGGTACAGCCCCCCTAGACATGTGACGTTAGGGTCACTCAGGCTTAACTGATAAGAGAACCTTTCATAAGCTTGAACAGGATAGGTGTATGGTGACTGGTCACCAACATAACCCTCCTCATGACTTAAAGTCATAACCCTGGAACAGCGTTCCCTAGCCATGTGACAAATAGTCACCGGGGCCATATGCCCTGGTTCTGAATAACTGGTCATAGACCAGACAAGCGCTTATAAGTTCATTGACCTTAGGGTCGGTCCAGAGTTAATACCCCATATGAGTCATTCAACGCTGATATAGATTAGATCTACTCTTCATTTGGATCGATGTTCATGACGCTATGCCATTTCTGACTCTTTAGGTCAGTGTCCCTGACTAGTCATTACATATACAAGTATTCAACATTCGCTAGCATTTAATAGGCAATCCATGTCCACATTTATCAATCAACATGCCTCAATAATAATCACGCATGTCACATTTACACAGGGTGCAGTTTTCTTACCTTAGATTCGAGCTAGAAAGATTAAAAGAACGACCCGTGAGAACGATCAACCTTTAGTCCTTTAGCGATCTCCTAATCATAACCAAACACGGGACATCATCAATAATGATGATCAACATAGGTTTCCACACCAATATCTAGCCTCTGGAAGATCAATCCCAACTAATCCAAGTAGTAGGAACACTCCCGAGGCCTATAGCTAAGTTCCCGGGGTCAAAACTAGCAAACGAGGTGAAAACAGGGCAAGGGCTGCGGCACCCGGCCTAAACAGAACCCCTTCATCTTCCTCATCGAGCCAGGGCCGTGGCGCCCAAGAACAGGGTCGCGGCCCCCGACCCTAGGCCATTCCCAAACGTGTTTTCAACTTCTCCAAGCTTCCAAAATCATACCTAACCATCCCCAATCATCAAAAAAAAGTTCCCAAGCTTCCCAAAACTCCAAAACCCTCAAAACCCAAGGTTTAAACCAACCAAAAACTCAACAATTCACAAAGTCCAACTCAAATCTTAGAAACTCTAAAAAAGCTCAAAACTTTAAACATAGATTACCTTTGATTGGGTTGTTTTCCGTCAAATCCTTCAGTTATAAAGCTTCTAATCTTTCCTTGGATCGCTATGCCTCGATCCTCGCTTGATTCCGACTCCTAGAACTCGAGATATCTTCAAGAATGCTCAAACGGTAAAACGAACTATTGAAAGAGAGAACGAGAGGTTTTCTAATTGTACGTTCTATCTGACAGCTACTTCAAGCTTAAGTAACCTCAAATAAAACCTAATGCTCGGGGTCCCAAAAATACCCCCGGGGACATTATAGTCAAAACCTCCGAAATTTCACCCTGATCTCAAATATTCCCAATTTATCATCAAATAAACATTTCTATTACCCCAAAATTGACCCCGTTATGACAAATTCGCTAATCAATTATGTATGACCGTCTCATGCCGAATAGCTCGAATATATCTCCACAATAATGGAATCTCATTCACAAATCACATTATGCACCCAAATACACATATTCACCCTCAATGGGCCAAGTTATCAAAACAGCATAATATTCAAATGTGGACCCAAATGCATGCATATAACATCATATCATAATATAATTCACATATACATGCATAATATCATTTAATGGCATAATTAAACAAGTATGGCCCTCTCGGCCTACTAATCCCGCCATTAAACCATACAGGAGAATTCGGGGCATTACAATTATCCCCTCCTTAGAGAAATTTTGTTCTCGAAATTTACCTGAACAGCTCGGGATATTAATTTTAACATAAGGTTTGATTAATATAGTTGGTTATAAAGATGTTTTTTATTAAACTATAAGGTTTAGATAGAACCAATAAGATCATGACACTTGTCGGGTGCATGTTTATTGAGAAATTAAGAATTTTTTATGAAAAGTTTTATAAGAGAAATATTTGAAAACCCCAGAACCTGCCAGCAGCTTTGAAATCGTTATATGACTCAGTCAAAACTGTTTCCCAATTCAAAATAGGCTGAAAAAGTGCAATTACGTGTATAATATTTTAGCGTATGCCGATATATCGCAGCTCTAGCGGCGATATATCGCCAAACGGGGAATACGAAAAATGCGTAACTTCGCACAAACGCATCAACGAGCCTGGGGATATAAGCCTAGGCGATATATCGCCTACTATGGGTGATATATCGGCCCTAGGGAAAATATTTACAATATTTTTTAAACTGAGCTCATTTTATTCCTTAACCTCTTGATAAGCCTCTGAACCTTTTGACCGAGTCTTAAGCCTCTGCTGAACGAATATTCAAATGTTTTTCAATTAAATATTCATTATTTTATTCAAGCTAAAAGAAGATCTTTTCATTCTTGAACTCTATAAATAGGACCTAGTACCCAGCCATTTCTCTCATTCTTCAAGCTGTGTTCAGAGCCTTCAAGCTGCTAGGTTTACTACTGAGTGATAAACACTTGGGTTTGGGTTATAAGCATTATCATTTTATGCTTTAAATACACTTGAGAAGTAAGGTTAATAGTGTGTTTTTCGATATCGAGGTGTAGTTCGGTTCTAGTGCATTCAAAGGTATTCCTACTCGTAGTTCATTTCTGTATGTTTCATTAGTTTCTTATATTTTTCTTTACTCAAATCCTAACTCATTGTTTTTCCATTCATGGTTAGGTATTTAAGTTCTTTAAACTTAAGGTTCCCTTTTGGTAAGCTCTTCTTCTCAGTGGGCTAGATTCATTTCTTTTTCATCTCCTTCTTTTATAAATACTCACCTTCTCATTGTTGGTTTTTAGGAGTGTTACAAATCCCGTCCTTGTTCTCATATCCTGGTATTGGTAAGGAAAGTAGGATAGACCTTGTATGTTTATATGATATTATATGCTTATGTTATATGATATATTTATATGTTATCTTATGTGATGTTATGTTATGTAATATGTATAGTATGTTTATAGCCTTGGGCATATGATTTGTATAGCTAACAAGCCCCAATAAATTATGGGCTATGACTTGCTTAGCTAGCAATAGCCCACCAATCTATTGGGCATATGACTTGTTTAGTTTACAAGCCCCAAATAGTATAATGGCCATTGTAGTAGAATATGTCATATGTTTATGATATAGTTTATGTGTATGTTTTATGTTTCTAGTAGATTTTTCTTGCTGGGCATTAGGCTCATTCCTTTATTTTTTTATGTATGCAGGAAAATAGTTATGGTGACAGAAGGATTCTTGGCAGCTTGGGATTGTGTATTGAGGAAGAATGGATTCGGTGGACTGCGTGAACGATTCAAGGACGATGGTGTTTTTAGTCTTTTTAATTATGTTTTCTATGCATTTTCCACACTTGGTTTTGTAACAAATTTATTTAAGAATTAAGTTATGTTTTATTTTTAAAACAATGGGTTCCCATACCATACCTCGAATTTATGTATGTTAACATTTCCTTTATAGTTTCTTTTATAAAGTTAGGAATGTTTCGTATGTATGTTTTCTTAAGAATAGTGTCTATGTATAGTAGATTTAATGGTCCAAAGTCCTAGAATTAGTTGGATCATTACAGTTGGTAGCAGATAAACAGTTCATTCGCATGAAGTTCTCCTTGATACACACGCTCAAGCTCCGAATCTAACTGCCAAGTAAGTGTTTATGATTATAGTTATTATGTTTATATGTATAGCTAACGATTTTAGACTTTATGTTTTCAGTTAAAATGAATGGAGCATTAACTTATGAGGATATCCAAGCCATTAAGGCCTTAAAAGGAATTAGAGAACCAAGAAACACCATAGGAGAGCTAGAAAGAATCACTCGGAGACTACTTTTGTTCCACAGGGAGATAGGTCACCTCCAAGAAACTAAGCAGATCATGATGAGATCAACAAAGCAATACGTTTTAGTAATTAGACTTTTTAGAGATTATCCTACTGTGATTGTAGCCTTAGAAGATATTTGGGAGACGATAAATGATGAAGATGAATCGTCGGTAGCTATGAGAGATTATTTTCTCATACTTAGGTTCACTTCAAAAATGGAATTTCAATTTACAAATGAGCAAAAACATAGAATTTTTACGAATCTTCCTCGAGGGAATTTTGAGGCGCAAGACAATGATGACTATGAAGAGATAGATGACGATATATTAGATGAAGGATCACATGTAGAAGATCCCGATTTTTAAGAATAGATTAATTTCTTATTTATTTTGTTTATTTGCATTTGTGATTGTAAATGATGAAAACTTTTTTTTTTCCAAATTAATATCATTGTTATTTTGTTAACATGAATGAGTTTGATTTTCTTTTGCAATCATAATAAATAATGACTAAGTTCGGTGAGGGTGGATACAAATCAATGAACTAGGTTCTCTATATTGAGAGTTAGGGGACCATAGTAGTGGGAATGATTTTACTGATCCTAGCCCTCCCTCAATATGGTTAATTTTGGAACAAAGATGAGTTTCAAGCCTGAGAATTAAGTCATATAGGATGATTAGAAACAAACTTAGAAAATAATAAAGATGGCTTATTTTTCTAAATATAGAAACCCACTCTAATAATAAAGAAGGCTTATATAATTTTCATAAGAAATCATAATTAATAGGTCTGAGTTATGTTTGTTTAGATTAAGTTTTTGCCTTAGAGCCTGTTAGGGTAAAGTTCTAACATGTTTTTCTCAACTGTTAGAACTTTGCTAAGATGTCGCTCCGAAGATCTGCTCGCACCAATGGAAATGCCTCCAATGCAACTCCTGTAAGAAATGAAGCCCCTCCAGTTCGCAGAAGGGGAGTGCATGCTACTGCCAACCGAAATGCACCACCGCCGCCTGTTGACAACACTGCGGAAATTACCAGACTGCGACAGCAGGTTGAGGAATTACTGCTGCAACAGCGATAACAGGCTTAGCCTCAGCCTTAGAATCAGCCTCCGCCTCAGCCACAGCCTCAGAAAATGGCCCCAGCACCCCATCAAGTTGGTCCATATGGGGGATGGCCAGTGGTGAACTATGCGCCATACCCAGCTCAGCACATGGAGCTAGTTTATGAGCAGATTCATAAGCAACATGCTCCGAACTTTGAAGGGACTATAGAACCCTTTGAGATGGAAGAATGGCTCCGAAATGAGGAGCCAATCCTGACGCACATGAATCTCGGCAATGCGGACATCATATCATGCGTTTCGTCTCTGCTTAAGAAAGATGTGAGAATATGGTGGGACCTAGTTCAGCAGTCTCATGATGTTGCCACCATGACTTGGATCCGATTGGTGGAGCTGTTCCACAAAAAATACTACAATTTGGCAGTCATCGCTTCAAGAGTCGAGGAGTTCACTGGCCTAAAGCAAGGGAGTTTATCAATCGCAGAATATGCTCGACAGTTCGACCGATTAGCTAAGTTTGCACCGGAAATGGTTCCAACTGACTTTCTGAGGGTGACCAAGTTCGTTCGACCAAAGATTGAGCTAGGGGTTAAGCTAGCAAACCCAGGAAATACTACCTATGTCGATGTTCTAGAAACGTCAATAGAAGTAGAAAGGCTTCAGGCAAATGTTAGTAAAGAAGAAGCCAGTAAGTCAGAGCCTAGACAGCAGAGTCAACCTCAGACTAGTCGGAACAACAACCACAACAACAACAGCAATCAGTCCAACAACAACAATAATAACGGTCAGAAAATAAGGCATCCTGACAATAAGCAGTCTGATGGTGATAAAAGGGCACGGACGAATAATGGAGGTAATAGGCTGCGTTATGTAGAATACCCACAATGTGCTAAGTGCTAGAAGAAACATCCTAGTGAATGTCGGGCAAACACCAAGAGAGGCTACAACTGTGGTCAGGAAGGACACCGGAAGAGAAACTGTCCCCAGCTCAAGCCAGAGGGGAAAAAGGAAGACAAGATGGTTCCTTGCAGGGTTTTTTCCTTAACCCAAGGAGTAGTTTATGCTAGCAATAAAGTGGTCACAGGTAAGGTTTCTGTCCTCAATAATATATGTTCTGTATTATTTGATTCAAGAGCCACTCATTCGTATATCTCATTAGGAATGATAGAAAAACTAGAATAGAAAAACTAGACAAACCTTGTGAAAGATCTAGAACTAGGTTTATAATAGAGTTGCCTTTAGGCAAAGTAGTTCTATCATCACGGATAGTACGAGTCGTACCGATCAAGATTGAGGACATAGAACTAGAAGGAAACCTGATACAACTAGAGATCAAAGACTTTGACGTGATACTAGGCACAGACTAGTTAGTAAGGCATGGCGCAACCATCGACTGTAAATGCAAGAAAGTGACGTTCGAGACTCCTGAAGGCCAGAGACTATGCTTCATGGGACAATTTTCAGGACTACGTACACCATGAATATCATCTCTCAAAGCTCAAAGAATGATAGACAAAGGATGCCAAGCATACTTAGCCAGTGTCACAGATGTGGTAAAGGAAACACCACTTAATGTTGGAGACGTCCTCATTGTGAATAAATTCCCAGAAGTATTTCCCGAAGACTTTCCAGGATTTCCACCGACTTCGGAATTTGACTTCACAATCGAATTAGTACCGGACACCGAGCCTATTTCCAAGGCACCATACTGAATGGCACCTACGGAACTCAAGGAGTTAAAGACCCAGCTACAAGAACTTCTAGACTTGGGTTTCATTAGACCAAGCCATTCGCCATGGGGAGCACCGGTTCTATTTGTGAAGAAAAAGGACGGAAGCATGCGGATGTGCATAGATTACCGCGAGCTAAATAAGGTGACGATTAAGAATAAGTACCCGATACCCCGGATTGACGATTTGTTTGATCAATTTCGAGGAGCGACCATGTTTCAAAGATTGATCTATGGTCTTGGTATCACCAGCTCAAGGTACGGGAAGAGGACATTCCTAAGACAGCTTTTAGAACTCATTATGGGCATTACGAATTTTTAGTTATGTCTTTTGGTCTTACCAACACTCCAGCCGCGTTTATGGATTTCATGAATAGGGTCTTCAAGGACTACTTGGATAAATTCGTCGTAGTGTTCATTGACAACATCTTAGTATACTCAAAGGACGAAGTCGAGCACGAGGAACATTTTAGGTTGATCTTATTGCGACTAAAAGAGCATCAACTTTATGCCAAGTTCAAGAAGTACGAGTTTTGGCTTTCGCAAGTAGCATTCCTCAGGCACATTATATCCAAGGATGGAGTTGCAGTAGACCCATCTAAGGTAGAGGCTATGATGGATTGGCCAAGACCAAAGAATGCATCAGAAGTAAGGAGCTTTCTTGGATTAGCATGTTATTATTGGAGGTTTGTAAAGGGCTTTTCTAAGATAGCCACTATGCTTACCAACCAGACCCGGAAACAGCAAAGGTTTAACTGGACTGATAAGTGTGAAGAGAGCTTCCAGTTGCTTAAGGATAAGCTTTGCTCAGCACAAGTACTCTGTGTACCAACACCCAACGACAAGTTTATAGTCTACTGTGATGTGTCAAAGTAAGGATTGGGTTGTGTGTTGATGCAGAATGACAAGGTGATAGCCTACGCCTCAAGGCAGCTGAAGGAGTACGAGCAACGCTATCCAACTCACGACATGGAGTTGGCAGCGGTGATATTTGCATTAAAAATCTGGCGCCATTATCTTTACGGAGAACGATGTGAGATTTATACGGACCACAAAAGCTTAAAGTACTTTTTCACTCAGAAGGAGCTCAACATGAGGCAGCGCATGTGGTTAGAGTTAGTGAAGGATTATGACTGTGAAATCTTATACCACTCGGGAAAGGCAAACGTAGTTGCTGATGCGCTAAGTAGGAAGAGTTATGGAAATCTAGCAGCACTAGCTGGAATAAGAAAGTCGCTACAACAGGAGTTGATCAGTGTTGGAATAGAAGTAGTCATCGGTGAGCTGGCTAACTTGTTTATCCAGTCGAGTCTGTTAGAAGCTATACGGATTGGGCAAGAGCATGATGATATATTAGTAGCACATATGGATGCAGTTAGAGAAGGGAAGGCCACCAATTTCTCAATATCAGGTCAAGAGTTATTGAGATATAAGGATCGGGTATGCGTGCCAAATGATCAAAGGATTAACATGACGATTTTAGAAGAAGCGCACAGTACCCCGTACTCAGTTTACCCAGGGTCGACCAAGATGACTCATGACATCAAGGCAATATATTGGTGGCCAGGGATGAAGAAGGATATAGCGGAATTGTGTCTAAATGCTTAGTATGCCAGTAACTGAAAGCAGAACATCAGCGGCTTGCAGGCTTATTGCAACCACTTAGCATACCAGAATGGAAATGGGACGATATAGCTATGGATTTCATGACAGGTTTTCCATGAACAAGTAAGCAGCATGATTCAGCTTGGGTAGTAATAGATAGACTAACCAAGTCTGCTCATTTTCTGCATGTTAAGACTTCATACACAGCGGATCAATACACAGACATCTATGTCCAAGAAATAGTGCGGTTGCATGGAATTCCCAAGACAATAGTGTCTGATAAAAGATTGGTGTTTACATCGAGATTTTGGGGAAGTTTACAGCAAGCCCTAGGTACTAAGTTAAGTCTTAGTACGACATTTCATCCTCAGACCGATGGCCAGTCCGAGCGTACAATAAAGATTTTAGAAGATATGTTGCGCGCTTGTGTACTTGATTTCGGAGGATCATGGAATAAGTACTTACCACTGATAGAGTTCTCCTACAACAATAGCTACCAGTCAATGATCGGGATGGCACCTTATGAGTCTGTTTATGGAAGAAGGTGCAGGTTACCGTTACATTGGGACGAGGTAGGAGAAAGGCAGCTTCTTGGTCCCGAAGCTGTTAGAAAAGCTAAGGAAGCAGTAGCGATGATTAGAAAGCGTATGCTCGCTACTCAAAGCCGTCAGAAAAGTTGTGATAATTCCAAGCGGCATGATGTGGAATTCAAAGTCGGAGATCAAGTCTTCCTTAAGATATCTCCTATGAAAGGTGTGAAACGGTTTGGGAAGAAAGGCAAGCTTAGTCCCCGTTTTATAGGTCCTTATGAGATATTGGACAAAGTGGGAGTAGTTGCATATAGATTAGCCCTACCACCATCCCTAGCAGATAGCCACAATGTGTTCCACATTTTAATGTTGCGTAAGTATGTGTCAGACCCATCTCACGTTCTCATGTACGAAACGATAGCACTCCAGAAAGACTTGAGTTATGAGGAACGACCGGTTAGCATCCTAGATAGAGGGATGAAGTAGTTACGGTCCAAGAGTATTCCGATAGTCAAAGTCCTATGGAGAAATAGTTCTGAATGAGAGGCGATGTGGGAGTTGAAGGAAGACATGCAAGCTTAGTATCCAGAATTTTTTTGTAAGTAAATTTCGAGGACGAAATTCTTTTTAGTATGGGAGAATTGTAGAGTTCCAGAACTTTACTTAGCTAGTTAGATAGAAGTAGTAGTAGTAATACCTAGTAGTAAGTTATAGTATGTTCATTACTGTGGATTTTGGTTCATGTCGGGACTTAGTTGAACACTCGTAGCAACACTTATAGATTTTATAAGTTTAACCTATAGTTTAAGAATATTAATTATAACATAAGGTTTGATTAATATAGCTGATTATAAAGATGTTATTTATTAAACTATAAGGTTTAGATAGAACCAATAAGATCATGACACTTGTCGAGTGCATGTTTATTGAGAAATTAAGAATTTTTTATGAATAGTTTTATAAGAGAAATATTTGAAAACCCCAGAACCTGCCAGCAGCTTTGAAATCGTTATATGACTCAGTCAAAGCTCTTTACCCAATTCAAAATAGGCTGAAAAAGTGCAATTAGGTGTATAATATTTCAGCGTATGCCGATATATCGCAGCTCTAGGGGCGATATATCACCAAACGTGGAATACGAAAAATGCATAACTTCACACAAACGCATCAACGAGCCTCGGGATATAAGCCTAGGTGATATATCGCCTACTATGGGCGATATATCGGCCCTGGGGAAAATATTTACAGTATTTTTGAAACCGAGCTCATTTTATTCCTTAACCTCTTGATAAGCCTCTGAACCTTTTGACCGAGTCTTAAGCCTCTGCTGAACGAATATTCAAATGTTTTTCAATTAAATATTCATTAATTTATTAAAGCTAAAAGAAGATCTTTTCATTCTTGAACTCTACTAATAGGACCTAGTACCCAGCCATTTCTCTCATTCTTCAAGCTGTGTTCAGAGCCTTCAAGCTGCTAGGTTTACTATTGAGTGATAAACACTTGGGTTGGGGTTATAAGAATTATCATTTTATGCTTTAAATACACTTGGAAAGTAAGGTTAATAGTGTGTTTTTTGATATCGAGGTGTAGTTCGGTTCTAGTGCATTCAAAGGTATTCCTACTCCTAGTTCATTTTTGTATGTTTCATTAGGTTCTTATAGTTTTCTTTACTTAAATCCTAACTCATTATTTTTCCATTCATGGTTAGGTATTTACGTTCTTTAAACTTAAGGTTTCCTTTTGGTAAGCTCTTCTTCTCGATGGGCTAGATTCATTTCTTTTTTATCTCCTTCTTTTAGAAATACTCACATTCTCATTGTTGGTTTTAAGGAGTGTTACAAATCTCGTCCTTGTTCTCATATCCTGGTATTGGTAAGGAAAATAGGATAGACCTTGTATGTTTATATGATATGTTATGCTTATGTTATATGATATCTTTATATGTTATCTTATGTGATGTTATGTTATGTAATATGTATAGTATGTTTATAGCCTTGGGCATATGATTCGTATAGCTAACAAGCCCCAATAAATTATGGGCATAAGACTTTCTTAGCTAGCAAGAGCCCACCAATATATTGGGCATATGACTTGTTTAGTTTACAAGCCCCAAGTAGTATAATGGTCATTGTAGTAGTATATTTCATATGTTTATAGTATGTGTTTATGATATAGTTTATGTGTATATTTTATGTTTCTAGTAGATTTTCCTTACTGGGCATTAGGCTCATTCCTTTATTTTTTTATCTATGCAGGAATATAGTTATGGCGATGGAAGGATTCTTGGCAGCTTGGGGTTGTGTATTGAGGAAGAATGGATTCGGTGGACTGCGTGAATGATTCAAGGACAACAGTGTTTTTAGTCTTTTTAATTATGTTTTCTATGTATTTTCCGCACTTGGTTTTGTAACAAATTTATTTAAGATTTAAGTTATGTTTTATTTTTAAAACAATGGGATCCCATACCATACCCCAAATTTATGTATTTCAACATTTCCTTTATAGTTTCTTTTATAAAGTTATGAATGTTTCATATGTATGTTTTCTTAACGATAGTGTCTATGTATAGTAGATTTAATGGTCCAAAGTCTTAGAATTAGTTGGGTCATTACAAATACTCATAAATAAAAGAATAAATTAAATAATGCATGGAAAAACTAATGCATGTCCACCATGCATACATTTACATGCACACACAAAAGTGCTCAAGTGTATCTCTACTATTCAGGCACCCTAGGGCACACAACCAAAACTCAAGAACTCACAATTTACAAATAATTAAATAAAATAATTAACAAATTTAATTTCACATAATTTATATCCAACAATTCAAATAATAAAATTGAAACTCTAACACTTAACAATTAACAATTAAAATAATATAAACAAACAATTAAAAAAAATTGGTGCTCTACAGGATTTTAATTAGTTGGAGTAATGAAATTTACATTTTTAACTTTTCATGTTGCCACATTTGTATTACTACATCAAATTAGTTGTCACCAATTACAAAAAAAACCACATGTAGGAACTTAATCGTTATTGTTTAATGAAATTAAAGAATTAATTGCTACACACTTTTTTTGTTAAACCACGAATAATAGTTCAACAAACTTCCATCTTAAATGATCTCAATGCGTCTTCTTTTTTTCCACGTTGACTTAATTTTCTAAATCATAGCTTCATTTGTTCTATCTCTCTCGTCAAAACTTTCTTCACGAGAAAATTTATATTTGACACCCTTTGTATCATCTTAATTCCAAAAATGCATTGACCCATCTTATTCCAAAAATGTCATTGTTCCTATTGTTTTTCGCAAACAATATAATAATATATTACTTCTTTCTCTCTCTCTTCTCCACAACTTTAAAATAAAATTCCCGCCACACCACTGGTCATTTTTAAGAGTGGTACCATCGCGACCTAATATTCAAAGTGGTCATTTTGATATGTGGGAAGCATATATTTTATCGCCGTCATCGAAACAAAAGCAACCATTTGGTTGCTTAGGATACCAATTAGATACTGATTAGTTACCATTCTATAACAAAAAACTCTATTTTAGTTAATTTTGGAAATTGGTTGATAGTTTGTATTATGTATGAAAAGTAACTTTTTAGGTGTTTTTGAATTTATTTAAGTAAAAGTTAAATCAAATTGTTAAAAAAATGTGCATTATTTTTGTTAGGATGGGTTTCTAGCCGTCGCCAGAGAAGATGGTCGAGATGGGTCCTTTTTTGTTATGTTTGAAAAGTTACCAAAAAGTGTATTCTTTTTTACATATAAAATATACCATATGGTATTTGTTATCCCTATTTTCCACCATTGACACGTGGTGTAACGACCCAACTATTCTAAACTTGGACCATTAGAAACTACTATACTAATCTTAAGAAAACGTACATATGAAAACACCATAACTTTATTTTAAACTGTAAAGTAAAGGTTTAAATACATAAAAAATTCATTTAGGATATGGGATCCCATTGTTTTGAAAATAAAACAAAATATAACTTAAATAAATTGGTTACAAAATTAAGTGCGTAAAAATAATACAAAGAAATCATAACTAAAAGACTTAAAAACTTCATCCTCGAATCGTACGCGCAATCCACCCATTCCATCCTGCCTTAATACACATCTCCAAGCTGCCAAGAATCTTCCCGCCGCCATACTATTTTCCTAAACATATAAAACAAAGGAATGAGTCTAATTCCCAGGAAGGAAAATTTACTACAAGCATGATACACATACATAAACATAAACTATAAACTATAATCATATGACTATATAAATTCAACATCTATTACAATGGCCATCATACTTCTTGGGACTTGCTAGCTAAGCAATCATATGCCCATAAATTTACGGGGCTAG
This sequence comes from Humulus lupulus, assembly GCF_963169125.1. Classification (NCBI taxonomy): domain Eukaryota; kingdom Viridiplantae; phylum Streptophyta; class Magnoliopsida; order Rosales; family Cannabaceae; genus Humulus; species Humulus lupulus. Next base: position 161,430,633 of record NC_084795.1, read on the forward strand.
TTATCTAAACAAGTCATATAAATTTAGGGGGTTGTTATCTAAACAATCATATGCCCAAGGAATCTACTATTGGGACTTGTTATCTAAACAAGTTATATATTTGTTATCTAAACAAATTATGTGATTGTTATCTAAACAATTCATATACTAACTAAAAACATATCATACTTACAACATAAACATATATCAACAACATAAAAGTATACAAATCTAGCCTATTTTCATTACAAAAATATCAGGTTGTGAGAACAAGATCGGGACTTTGGAACACTCCTAAAAACCATAATAGAGAGGTGAGTATCCTAAGAAAAGAGATGACAAGAACGAACTACACCATCGAAAAGATACTTACCAACAAGAATCTTACGTTCAAGATCTTAGATGCCTAACCAAGAATAGAGAATACGAGTTAGGATTTGAGTAGAAAAACTATAAGAACAATACATAAAGGAACTAGAATAAGGAATACCTTGAATGCTTTTATGATCGAACCACACCTTGAAACTAAAATATACTATGAACCTTACTTCCCAAGAGTTTGATAAGCTTAGAATGATTAAGCTTATAACTGCAACCCAAGTGTTTAACACTCTAAAGTAATCCTAGCAGCTTGTAGGCTCTGAACTCACCTTGATGAATGAAGAAATGGCTGGGTGCTAGGTCCTATTTATAGAGTTCAAGAATGAAAAGATCTTCATTTAGCTTGAATAAAATAATGGCTTTTTTATTGAAAAACATTTGAATAATCGTTCAGCAGTGGCTGAAGACTCGATCAAAGATTATGGACTTATCAAGAGGTTAAGGATTAAAATGAGCTCGGTTTCAAAATTGTTTGGAAACCATGCACCACAGCCGATATATCGCCCATGCTAGGCGATATATCGCCTGTACTGATGCTTCTGAGGCTTGTCGAGGTGGTCGTGCGAAGCTACGTATTTTTCGTATCCCCGTATGGCGATATATCGCCCCCTAGAGCTGTGATATATCGGCATACGTTGAAATATTATACACGTAATTACACTTTTTCAGCCTAATTTGAATTGAGTAAACAGCCTTGACTATGTCTTTTAACGATTTCAAAGCTGCTGGTAGACCCTAGGATTTTCAAATATTGCTCTTAATAAACTTATTCCTCAAAATACTTAATTATTCATTAAACACACCCATGAAAAGTGTTAATATCTTATTAGGTCTATCTAACCCTTATAGTATAATAATTATCATCTCCATAATCAGTCATATTAATCAAACCTTAGGTTATAATTAATATTCCTAAACTATAGGTTAAACTTATAAAATCTACAAGTGTTACTACAAGTGTCCAACTATGTCCCGACTTGAACCAAAATCCTCAGTCATAAAAATAAGACTACAACTATTACTAGCTATTACTATCACTACTACTATCTAACTAGCTAAGTAAAGTTCTTGGACTCTACAATTCTCCCCTACTAAAAAGAATTTCGTCCTCGAAATTTACTTACCAAATAATTTCGGATACCAGCCTTGCATGTCCTCCTCCAACTCCCATGTTGCCTCTCGTTCAAAACTATTACTCTATAGGACCTTGACTATAAGAATACTCTTGGAATGTAACTGCTTCACCCCTCTATCCAGGATGCTAACCAGTCATTCCTCGTAACTCAAGTCTTTCTGGAGTGCTATCGTATTGTACTTGAGGATGTGAGATGGGTTTGACACATACTTGCGTAGCATTGAGATGTGGAATACGTTGTGACTATCTGCTAGGGCTGGCGGTAGGGCAAATCTATACATAACTGCTCCCACTAAGTTTGCCTTTCTTCCCAAACCGCTTTACACCTTTCATAGGAGATATCTTCAGGAAGATTTGATCTCCGACCTTGAATTCCACATCACGTTGCTTGGCATCCGCATAGCTTTTCTGACAGCTTTGAGCAGCAAGCATATGCTATCTAATTAGCACTACTGCTTCTTGAGCTTTTCCAATAGCTTCGAAACTGAGAAGCTGCATTTCTCCTAACTCGTCCCAGTGTAGCGGCGATCGACACCTTCTAACATAAAGCAACTCATAAGGTGCCTTCCCGATCGTTGACTGGTAGCTATTGTTGTAGGAGAACTCTATCAGTGGCAAGTACTTATTCCAGGATCCTCCGAAATCAACTACACAAGCACGTAGCATATCCTCTAAAATCTGAATCGTACGCTCGGACTGCCCGTCTGTCTGAGGATGAAAAGTTGTACTAAGACTTAACTTAGTACACATGGCTTGCTGTAAACTTCCCCAAAATCTCGATGTAAACACCAATCCTCTATCTGACACTATCATCTTGGGGATTCCATGCAATCATACTATCTCTTGGACATAGATGTCTGGATATTGGTCTGCCGTGTATGAAGTCTTAACAAGCAGGAAATGAGCGGACTTGGTTAGTCTATCGATTACTACCCAAGCTGAATCATGTTACTTATTCATTCGTGGCAAACCCATCACGAAATCCATAGCTATATCGTCCCACTTCCATTCTGGTACGCTAAGCGGTTGCAATAAGCCTGCAGGCCGCTGATGTTCTGCTTTCACTTGCTGGCATACAAGACACTTAGCCACAAATTCTGCTATGTCCTTTTTCATCCCTGGCAACCAATAGATTGCCTTGATGTCATGCGTCATCTTGGTTGGCCCTGGGTGAACTGAGTACGGAGTACTGTGCGCTTCTTCTAGAATCGTCATCTTAATCCTTCGATCATTTTGGCACGCATACCCGATCTTTATATTTCAAGAATCCTTGAATTGATATTGAGAAATCTGTGGGGTCTCTGTCAGAAACTATCAACCTCGGAGTTCCATGAAGTCGAACAATTTCCTTCACATATAATTCAGCATACTGCTCCACAGTATAAGTCGTCCTGACAGGCAAAAAGTGGGCTGACTTGGTATACCTATCCACAATCACCCACACCGAGTCATGCTGTCCCACAGTTCTCGGCAAACCAACCACAAAGTCCATGGTAATGTCATCCCACTTCCACTCTGGAATCCCTAGAGGTTGCAGCAACCCTGCTGGCCTCTGATGTTTAGCCTTGACCTGCTGACACGTTAAACACTTGGCCACACAATCCACCACATCCCTTTTCATGCCCGACCACCAATATAAAGCTCTCAAATCTTGGTACATCTTCGTCGTACCTGGATGTAGAGAGTATGGAGTGGTATGCGATTAATCTAAAATCTCCCGTCGGATAACAGAATCCATGGAACACAAATCTGACCTTTGTACTTCAGTAACCCCATCTCTGAAAGAGAAAAGTCCTTAACCGCTCCGACTAAGACGTTCTCTCTGTGACCTCTCAACTGGGAATCTTTCCCCTGCGCCTCCTTGATCCTCTCAAGGAGTGTAGATTGAAGAGTGATGTTGGCTAACCGACCAACCACTAACTCTATTCCTGCTCTAGTCATCTCCTCAGCCAACTTATCAGATATCTACCTCGAACTGAACAGCTGTCCTAGGCCTCTCCGACTCAACGCATCAGCCACTACATTAGCCTTCCCAGGATGGTAAAGGATATCACAATCATAATCCTTAACCAAATCCAGCCACCGTCTCTGGCGCATATTTAAATCCTTCTAAGTAAAGAAATACTTCAAACTTTTATGGTGGTGTGTATATCTCGTACTTCTCACCATATAAATAATGTCTCCAAATCTTAAGTGCGAATACCACCGCTGCCAGCTCCAGATCATGCGTGGGATACCTTTGCTCATACTCCTTTAATTGTCTCGATGCATAGGCTATCACCTTACCATCTTGCATCAGCACACACCCCAAACCCTGTCTGGAAGCATTGCAGTAAACCACAAACTTTTCATTATATGTTGGCAGACTCAACACTGGCGCGGTGATCAGTCGTCGCTTCAACTCTTTGAAACTGTTCTCACATCTGTCCATCCAAACATACCTTGTCTTCTTCTTTGTTAGTTCTATCAAAGGCGTAGCTATTCTGGAGAACCCCTCGACAAACCGCCGATAATATCCTGCAAAACCCAGAAAACTCCTCACTTCAGGAGCATTGCTCGGTCTAGGCCAATCTCTATATGCCTCAATTTTACTTGGATCAACCAGAATCCCCTCCTTACTAACAATATGGCCCAGAAATGTAACTTGCAGTAACCAAAACTTGCACTTGCTAAACTTAGCATATAACTTATGCTCCCTTAACCGCTGCAAAACCAACCACAGATGTTGCTCGTGCTCTGTCTCTGACTGAGAGTACACTAAGATGTCGTCGATTAACACAATCACAAACTTATCCAAATAATCCTTGAAAACCCTATTCATCATATCCATAAAAGCTGCTGGGGCATTGGTTAATCCAAAGGACATGACCAGGAATTCATAGTGTCCATACCTCATGCGAAAAGCGGTTTTTGGTATGTCCTTTTCTTTGATCCTTAACTGATGGCAACCCGATCGAAGATCAATTTTGGAAAACACTGTACGTCCCTGTAGCTGGTCAAACAAATCATCGATCCTAGGCAGTGGATACTTATTCTTAATGGTCAGCTTGTTCAGCTCCCTGTAGTCAATGCACATCCTAAGAGATCCATCCTTCTTCTTAACAAACAACACTAGAGCACCCCATGGTGAGAAACTCGGTCTGATGAACCCCAAATCCAGTAACTCCTGTAACTAAATCTTCAACTCTTTCAACTCCGCCGGAGCCATTCTGTAAGGTGTTCTAGATACTGGCTCCACCCCTGGCGCTAACTCAATAACAAAGTCAATCTCCTACTGCGGCGGCAAGCCTGGTAGATCTGCTAAAAATAAATCTGGAAATTCACACACCAATCTAGTCTCACCCAGTCCAGCTGACTCAACCCTAGAAGTGTCCACAACATTTGCTAGAAATCCTATGCAACCTTCCTGCATCAGGTCTCTAGCCCTCAATGCTGAAATAATAGGTATTCGCGATCCACTAGATGTCCCCACGAACACAAAGGTTACCTCCCTTCTGGTTCAAAAGTCACCATCTTGCGCTTGCAGTCTATTGTCGCCCCATACTTTGCTAACCAATCCATCCCTAGGATCATATCGAAGTCATCCATCGCAAGCTCAATCAGATCAACAGACAACTCTCTAACATCTACCTCTACTGGTAAAGCTCTAATCCATCTCCTAGAGACTACCAGCTCCCCAGTTGGCAACAAAGTCTGAAAACCCCTAGCATACACAACACTAGGTCTACACAGCTGATCTATCACCCTAACAGACACAAACGAGTGGGTAGCTCCCGAATCAAACAATGCAGTATACAAAGACCCAGCACTAGAAATCTGACCTATCACAACTGAGGGACTAGCCTCCACCTCAGTCTGAGTCAAGGTAAACACTCTGACAGGAGTGAGACTGTCACCCTGCTTTGGCTCCTCCTTCTTGGCTTGTGGGCAGTCCTTCTTCAAATGATTGGCACTCCCACTAACAAAATAGGCCCTGATCCTGCACTCACCCTGATGTCACCGTCTGCACTGAGGACACACTGGGAAACTCCTCCAGTTGTCACTTCTGCCCTGACGGCCACCAAAAGCACCCCGTGCCCTCCTATCAGAACTGGGAGGAACAAAGGAATCTGGGGCCTTCCTCTTCTGCTCACTGGGGCCACTACCCCGACTGGATCCAATAAATGGAGGCACTGTCCTCCTAGCATCATGCCTAACAGCGATCTCTCTCCAAATCTAGTGCTCGGCCCCCTCAGCTGTAAGGGCCTTGTCCACAACCTGAGCATAGGTAGTAGTCCCTGGATCCAAAGTGATCTTCACATCACGGGCGATCATAACGTTCAACCCCCGTAAAAATCTATCTCTCCTTGTCGCATCCGTCGGCACTAAATCTGGTGCAAACTTTGCCAATAGGTCAAATTTCAGAGCATACTTTGTCACGGTCAACTGGTTCTGAGTCAGGTTGATGAACTCGTCAACCTTTGCAGCTCGGACTACTACACTGTAGTATTTCTCATTGAAGATATTCTTGAATTCTTCCCAGGACATGGCTGCCACATTCCTTCTCTGAACCACAACATCCCACCAGATGTGGGCATCTTCTCTAAACATGTAACTAGCACAGGCAACTCTCTCATTTCCCTCAACCCTCATGAAATCCAGGATAAAGGAAACCATATTCATCCACTGCTCTGCCCGCAGTGGGTCTGGTCCACCCTCAAAGGTGGGATGATGCTGCTTCATAAACCTCTCATACAGAGGTTCCCACCTGTTATCAACCACAGGCTGAACCGGAACTGGCGCCACACCCTGCTGAATTGGCAGCCCAGTGACCAGTGGAAGGGCCTGCTGCCTCAACTGACGAAGTTCTTCTTTTGTTGTTTGCAACCTGGCTTCCATTTCAGCAAACATCTGTTGCTAATTCTGTGGGGCAGGTGGAGGATCCTGACCCTGATTGTCATCCTCGGCCCGACTGCCGCGGAGTTTAGATGATTGTCGAGGCACACAACTATATGCCTTCAACCAATGATGCCGCTCATAAGGTTTGATAACAAAATCCAATACCACCTCCCAATCACAACAACCAACCATGAACAGCAATCCAGATAACATATAGATAGCATATAACACACAACGGACCATGCCCTGGCATCATGCATAAGTTAACTCATTCATCATGCTCTATATGAAATAAGCAGGCAAACAGGGTATTCAAGCACATATTCAAGCATATAATCAATCATACCAAGCAACCCTGAGTCGAGCTTGTCACTGACAGCGGGCGTACATGTTCGGTCAATCTCCAGAACCAATAAACCTTAGCTCGCTCTGATACCAAGTTGTAACGCCCTACTTCCTTAGAGTCATTACTAAGTGAGTTTAAAACGTGCTTTTAACTCGCTAATCGAGGTTTTCAGGCAAACGTGTAATCAAACCATAAATAGAGTCATAAACTTTGAAAATAATTCCATTTATCGAAAATCATAAAATTTTTAACATTTGGGATCCCAAAATACTGTTTATAAATATTTACAACTCAAAATATACTTAAAGTCGACTATACGACAAAATAGGGTTCTTTACAAGCAACTTCCAAAAATATCCCTGGCCTTGGCAGCCAGGCAGACCAGACATGTACGCGTCGCCTCACGCTCTCCATACTCATGGTCGGTTGGCTTTCTCCTTGCCCTTACCTGCACCACATTGCACCCGTGAGCCGAAGCCCAGCAAGAAAACTCCACATAAATAGATAACATACGCATATGAACCACTTAGCATATAACCAATTCACCAACAAGCTAAACACATACGGCCAAGCCATCCCAAGCACTCTACCAGGCCCTAGGTTGCGGTCTACACCATAAGGATATCCCAAGTATCCTTTAGGGTCTTACCCTGGCAACTCACACTCCGCGTGCTAAACGCTGCTCTCGGCCCCTTGCCATTCTCGGCCTTCGCCGTTCCCAACTTTCGCCGTTCCCGGCCTTTGCCGATCATTCACATATATGCATACACAACATAATTAAAACATATACTAACATAATCAATGGGATACACCCAACACATAATCATATAGGGCTGTGCCCTGCAACACAACTATGGGGCCTCGCCCTGCTCTATGGGTACAACAGCTTTCTTACCTTTGTCCCAAGATTCTTGAGCACTGAACCCTCGAGCACGGTCTTCAAATCTGAGCCTCACCGAGAACCTAGTCACATCACATAAATAGCACTCCCATTATTAACCAATTCAAAAGCATCTCCCGGAACCAATCCCAAGCCCTCAGGACCTCCCGGATCCCCACACAAAGTGGCAGAAGCGTCCCCCGAGCCCCCTAGGCAAAAGCCTAAAAGCTGAAATTTTCCCCTGCCTAGAAATGGCCTAGCGCCGCGGCACTAGCCCTTAAGGGCCGCGGCGCCTAGCGTGGATTCCTTCCCCTGATGCAGCCTAACACCGCGGCGCAGAAGAACAGGGCCGCGGCGCCCCTTTGCAAACCCAAAAATCTGGGTTTCTCCAAATGTTTTCCCTAAGCCAAAACACTCCCAAATCAATACCAATGCATACCTAAGTCCCAAATTCAATCCAAAACCCCATATAAACCATCTAACAACTCAGAAACATCAACAACAAGCCTAGACATACAATCAAACCCATGATTCAAAAATTGGTTTAAAACTTTATAAAACTTAAACCATAAACCAGAAACTTAAACCACAGTAGCTCATACATAACAGAGATGCATGAAACCCTTACCTTCAGTAGAAATTCATCCCCGAGCCTCCTCCAAAGCCAACTCCAAGCTAATCCCTCTTATTCCCAAACTGAATCTAGCCACAAACCAACTTTCAGCTTCCATTATCAATCTCTTAAAATCAAGCTTAGAAACTCAAAGAGAACAGAGATGAACTCCTTACCTCTGACCTTAGCACACCTTTGAGCTAACTTTCCTAGCCATAGCAGCCAAATTCCTTCAATTCACTAGCCCAAAATCCTCAAAGCTCAGCAAGTTCTCAATCACCAAGGAGAGGAAGAAGAAAATCGCATGGGAGAGAGAGAGAGCTGAGAAGTTCTGTTTTTTTCTTTCCTTTGCTATTCTAAACCGTTCTAAAATTTCTTCAATCCCTATCTCAACATAATCAGCTGCCAAAAGACCCAATTACCCCTTAAGTTACCCCAAGTTCTCATATGCCCCCAAGGGCAGTTTAGTCTTTTAACACATCCCGCTAAATCCTCAAATGTGCTTAAAAATCCCCATTTTAATCCCGACATGTCTAAACTATTGCTATTGCTAACCACTACTCAATAATTCCCGATCACTTAGTAATATTCCCAAAATACACCTAGGCTCCTCTCGAGCCGGGTATTTGACCCTGTTGTGACTTTCTAGCTAAACAACTTCTTAGGACTGTCTCGGAACGTGCATCACAAATATATCACCATTATATCACATTTACGCCCTCAACGGGCTAAAATTACAAATATGCCCCTGACGACCCAATGGGACCCACATGCATATTTAATCACCTAAACATGCATTCTAACCACATATCCATTAATTTCACATATATTATCACAGTATAACAATTATTGCCCTCCAGGCACACTAATCAAGGCCCCAAGCCTTATCAGCAAATTTGGGTCGCTACAAGAATCTTACGTTCAAGATCTTAGATGCCTAACCAAGAATAGAGAATATGAGTTAGGATTTGAGTAGAAAAACTATAAGAACAATACAGAAAGGAACTAGAATAAGGAATACCTTGAATGCTTTTATGACCAAACTACACCTCGAAACTGAAATATACTATGAACCTTACTTCCCAAGTGTTTGATAAGCTTAAAATGATTAAGCTTATAACCCCAACCCAAGTGTTTAACACTCTAAAGTAATCCTAGCAGCTTGTAGGCTCTGAACTCAGCTTGATGAATGAAGAAATGGCTGGGTACTAGGTCCTATTTATAGAGTTCAAGAATGAAAAGATCTTCATTTAGCTTGAATAAAATAATGGCTTTTTAATTGAAAAAGATTTGAATAATCGTTCAGCAAAGGCTGAAGACTCGGTCAAAAAGTTTCTGGATTTATCAAGAGGTTAAGGATTAAAATGAGCTAGGTTTCAAAATCGTTTAAAAACCATGCACCACAGTCGATATATCACCCATGCTAGGCGATATATCGCCTGTACTAATGCTCCTGAGGCTCGTCGAGGTGGTCGTGCGAAGCTACATGTTTTTCGTATCCCCGTATGGCGATATATCGCCCCCTAGAGCTGTGATATATCGGCATACGCTGAAATATTATACACGTAATTACACTTTTTCAGCCTAATTTGAATTGAGTAAACTGCCTTGACTAAGTCTTTTAACGATTTCAAAGCTGTTGGCAGACCCTAGGATTTTCAAATATTGCTCTTAATAAACTTATTCCTCAAAATACTTAATTATTCATTAAACACACCCATGACAAGTGTTAATATCTTATTGGGGCTATCTAAACCTCATAGTATAATAATTATTATCTCCATAATCAGTTTTATTAATCAAACCTTAGGTTATAATTAATATTCTTAAACTATAGGTTAAACTTATAAAATCTACAAGTGTTACTATGAGTGTCCAACTATGTCCCGGCTTGAACCAAAATCCACAGTCATAAAAAAAAAATACTACAACTATTACTATTACTACTACTATCTAACTAGCTAAGTAAAGTTCTTGGACTCTACACGTGGCATGACCCAACGGGACTATGGGCCCTCTTAAGAGGTCCAAGACCATCCTGAGCCCAAAGAACGGGGAAAAAGAAAACCCAGATAGCCCAAACACCATCGAGCACAACAACATTCAATGGGCGCGAGCATAATGAAGGATCTGGGACTGAGATGAAGGCCTAACTCAACTCCCCGACCACGACCAACCTACATCTTCGAAGATGCTAATTAAGGTGGCAGACTAACTATTCACTAGAGACAGACCTTATTAAGAATCCAGGGGAAATCTCCAGCACCACGATGTCCACCTTGGCAAATTAACCTGGGTCCTGGTGAACGAACCAAGATTCCGGTAAATGACTAGGGAAATTAGTAAATGAACTCAGACCAGACGTCCAGATAGGGCAAGTCTAGTTTTCCCTGATGCTGACCTGTCCCCATGAAATCTGGCAATTGGTCTCCTCTGCTAAAGAGGGCATGCACGGAACGTACACTGTTCTTAGGAAACAGTATTGCCGCTACTCTGACAAATCCTGTCCCTAGGACCCTTAGTAGCCCACACAGACTAGTCTGTCCTAATGTACAATGGGCAGCTGTAAGGCTTGGCCACGCCTAAGCCGACCCAATAGACTCAGATTAATAACATCTAATTACGTTACATTCTTTGTATTATGGCTCCGTTAGCGAGAAAATTGTAATTACATCCCTATTGGGCCTGGATTATTCTGGCCCAAGCTACTTGACTGCCTATAAATAGGATCAATTGTCCATTGTAGCAGGGATCCCATATTTTATCTTGTAAGCAAAAACTCTGCTAAAACTTGTAGAAAAACTCCATTGTCAAAACTCTCTAAAGCCTAATACTAGTGACTTGTGGACTAAGGCTTATTAACGCCCCAACCACGTAAAAACTATGATTATTTATCCTTTATTTCCAGCTCTTATTTCATAACATATTTCTAGTTTTCAAAAAAACTCGGTAAACATTTTGGTGCTTTCATTAAGAGCTGAAAAATGTTCGAGTCAACTTTGATCATATACAAAAATGGTGAACACTAGCCGTACCATGTTTGATCCTACTCACCAACAACAACAAGAAAATGGAGAACCATTTCCCAATCAACCACTTCCTCAAGAACAACAAGACAATCTTAGAATGCTACAGGATAACCGAAGATGAAGAACAAGTCGACCCCATAATGCCCTTGTGGAAAATCTTTGTAGATGGAGCCTCCAATGAAAATGGAGTTAGGGTCGGGATCATCTTGATATCCCCTCAAGGTCACCAGTTGCAAAGCACTCAATGCTTCTAGTTTGAAGCATCAAACAACGAGGCTGAGCACGAGGCCATGCTAGCCAGATTAAGCTTGGCCCGGAAGGTAGGGGCAACAAATATTGAAGTCCACAGCGACTCCAAACTGGTGGTCAAGCAAGTTTTGGGGGAGTGCCAAACAAAGGGGGAGAAGATGGCCGCCTACGTGACGCGAACCCGAGAGTTACTCCAATCTTTCAAGAAATTCTTCATCCTTCAAATCCCCAAGGAACAAAATATGTTTGGAGACATATTGGAAAAATTGTCCACGGATGTTGAAGCGGAATTCTCCGGAGTAGTCCCAATCGACCATCTACCCGCACCCAGTATTCAAGCCCCCATAATAATCAATGCCATCGATTATTCGACGTCCTGGATGGGCCCTCTCATCCAACACCTAACCACTGGGGAATTGCCCGCGAACAGAGCTGCTGCCAAAAAACTTCAATACCAGGCTCCTAGATACGTTATGATGGATGACAAACTCTATCGCACGGGGTTGTCCATGCCCTATCTCAGATGCGTATCTGGGACCGAAATGAGCACAATCATGCAGGAAGTGCATGAAGGCTTTTGCAGAGATCACGCAACCTAACTCAGCTTGTCCAAAAAGACCCTCGGGCAAGGATATTTCTGGCCAACAATGAAGAAGGATTGGGCAGATTATGTCCACAAATGCGAACAATGCCAAAGGTACGGGAAGATCCCGTGAGCCCCTCCAATGGAGATAACCCTGATGCACATTCCCTAGCCTTTTGCAATTTAAGGAATCGATTTGGTAGGATCCCTCCCGACCGGAAAGGGTGGAGTAAAATACGCTATCATAGCCGTCGACTACTATACCAAGTGGGTCAAGGCAGGACCTATGAGCACTATCACCTCCAAATACCCCTGGACTTTGTCATCAACAACATTTTGTGCTCATACGACCTCCCTCACAAAATTGTTTCCGATAACGAGAAGCAATTTGATAGCGTCAACTTCACCAACTTTTGTGTAAGACATGGCATCATCAAAAGCTTCTCTGCGGTCGCACGACCTCAAGCAAATGGGTGAACAGAGGTCGTGAAAAAGATTTTGAAGGGAACATTAAAGAAAATGCTACAAGCCTGCAAGAGCAAGTGGTCGGAAGAGTTGCCCCGCTACCTATGGGCCAACCGGACCACATAAAGAATGTCAACCGGACATACTCCCTATTTAATGGTGTATATATGTGAAGCAGTCATTCCTGTAGAAACAACGGTCCCGTCTCACAGACGGGACACATACATTCTCATCTGAAACCATGCCTTACTCCAGGAATCCCTAAATCTCATCGAAGAGATTCGGGAGGAATCACAATTGCAGCTGATGATGTATCAGGGTAAGATCACCAGGCACTTTAACTCAAAAGCTAAGAGCCGAAGGTTCGAAACCGGTGATCTAGTCATTAAAAGAGTCTTCCCTACATCTCAAGATCCAGGAGTGGGGGTTCTAGGAACAAACTGGCAAGGGCCATATGAAGTCCAAAATGAAGTATTTCCGGGAACATATCACTTAAGGCGACTAAACGAAACAGAGGTCCCAAGGGCCTGGAACACATAACACCTTCGTCGATACTATCAGTAGTCGAGAGGATCTAATTCTGCTTTTTTCTAACATTTTTTATTTCTAGCAATGTACACCCCAAGGAAATTTCTTTTTTAAGGGAAATGGTGTGCACAAAACACCATAAGAAATGTTGTAAGGAAAGAAAAAGTTTGCGTCTGTCTTTAATTTTTACAAGTGACCTAAGACTACACTCTTTGTCCACTTTGGGGGTAAGGCCATCTATACAAGTCAAGGATTAAAAACAAAAAGGATGCAAAGCTCGGGGCTTAGTCTAGATCCATATTTGTATAGACTGGGGGTTCAAAACCCAAAAGGAACAAGGCTAAAGGCCCAGTCCTAACCCAAACTCACATCATCCAGGGGGTTCAAAACCCAACTCCCAACAAATAGGATGCAAGGGTCAAAGCCCACTCTTAACCCGAACCCAAATGATCTAGGGGGGATCAAAACCTAACTCCCAACAAATAGGATGCAAGGCTCAAATCCAAGTCCTAACTCGAACCCACATGGTCTAGGGTGGTTCAAAACCTAACTCCCAACAATTAGGATGCAAGGCTCAAAGCCCAGTCCTAACCCAAACCCACATGGTTCGAGGGTGTTCAAAACCCAACTCCTAAAAATTGGTTCAAACCTAATGTGGTCCCAGATGACCAAGTCCCTATTCATGTTTTCCTTACAATGGCCTAGAACCTTTGGAACGTGAATCTTAGGTTTAAATTGGTTAAAGTTAGTCTTATAAATGGCCCAGGTTGTTGGAACCTGAACCTCAGGTTTTAAATAAGCTAATCAACTAATCTCTGATGGTCCAGACCATTGGAACCTAAACACCAGAATCAGGACAAATAAATCAGACAACGATTGATAACTCCTTAATGGCCCAGGGCATTGGAACCTGAACCTCGGGTTGAGATCAAGTTAATTAATTAAGTCATATCTAAAAATCCATAACGGTCCAGGCTTTTGGAACCTGAACCATAGAGTCGGGATAAATCAGTTAGGTAATATTGGTTAAGTCCAAGACGGTCCATGTAACGCCCTACTTCCTTAGAGCCATTACTAAGTGAGTTTTAAACGTGCATTTAACTCGCTAATCGAGAATTTTAGGTCAAAAGTGTGATTAAATCATAAACAGTGAAATAAACTTTGAAAATAATTCCATTTACTATAAATCGTTGAGGGTTTGACACTTGGGATCCCAAGATACTGTTTATAAATATTTACAACATAAAATTTACAAGTTTGAGTCGACTAGACGACAAAATCTAAGTTTTAATACAATCATCTCCCAAAACCACTGGCCGTGGCAGCCAGGCAGACCAAACATGTACACGCCGCTTCACGCTCTCCATACTCATGGTTGGCTGACTTTTCCCTTGCCCTTACCTGCACCACAGAGCACCCATGAGCCGAAGCCCAGCAAGAAAACCCTCACAAGAAGATAACATACGCACAACAAACATTTAGCATATAATCAGGCCACCAATAGGCTAAACACATACGGCCATGCCGTCCCAGGCGCTTTACCAGGCCCTGGGTTCGCGGACCACACCGTGAGGATATCCCAGGTATCCTTTAGGGTCTCACCCTGGCAACTTGCACCCCCCATGCACAACGCTGCTCCCGGCCCCTTGCCGTTCTCGACCTAGCACTCAACGTGCCCAACGCCGTTCCCGGCCCTTTTCCGTTCCCGGCCCATGCCAACCTCGACCTGGGCCATTCCCGGCTCTCGCCGAACATTCACATAATCGTAATCATAGCACGACAAACATATACTAAGTACTAACAAATTCAACCAAAGGGCTACACCCTGCAATTCAAACATATTGGGCTCAGCCCTGCATACAAGCTCTGCAGGAACAGTGGTTTTCTTACTTGTATCCCGAGCTTCCGATGCCCCAAAGCCGCGAGCACGGTCCTCTATCCTGAGCCTCTCTAAAAACCTAGTCACAACACATATAAAACACCCTTTAATGCTAACCAATCCAAAACCACTTTCCGGGGCCAATCCCACACTCTCAGAACCCCCAAATCCCTAATACAATACATCGAAGACATCCCTCGAACCCCTGGAGCAAAGGCTCAAAATTGCAAAATCACATGTTCTGAAAATGGCCTAGCGCCACGGCGCTGCCCTAGAGGGTCGCGGCGCCCAGCAAGTCAGAGAGCTTCCCCTGCCCAGAAACACCCTCGCGCCGCGGCGCCCAAGAACAGGGCCGCGACGCTCCTTCGCGAACCCAGAAATCTGGGTTTTTCCTCGCGTTTTTCCCGAGCTAAAACCATTCCAAATCATTCCAAGCAAGTACCTAAGTCCCAAAATCATTTCAAAACCCCAAATGAACCCTTTAACAACCTATAAACATCATAAACAACCCCAATCACACCCAAAATCCCATCTTGAGTTTCAAATTCCTAAAACTTAAACTATGGCTTCCAAGACTTAAACCAGAGCTTGAAAACTATAAATCATGCCTCTAAAATCTTAAACCACACCAGATACGAAAATTAAACATGCTAAGGATTCTTACCTCAATCAAACTTAGCTTGAACTCCTCCCAATTCCAGCTCCAAGCCCTTTTCCTTTTGATTATCCTAACTGAATTTTCCAAGTAAAACCAGCCATATTTCCTTTAGGTTCCCACACTTATTCTCTGTAAATTCAAGCTTAATTTCAACAAAAACAGAGTTCAAACTCTTACCTTTGATAAATCCTTGCTCAAATTCGAGTTTGATTGCCCCAAACTCCCTCAATTCTCTTCCTAGGTCTCCCAACCTCAATCTTCCTCTACTTCCCTTTTCTTCTAGCTTTCTCCTCAAATTTCAGCATAAACCCAATTGCCCAAATGAGAATAACGTGAATGATTTTTCCCTTCAGCTCAAGCTTATCTCTTCTTAGCCAATGGACCATTTTACCCTTCCTTAATTATCCCTTCCTAACTAAACCTCAAGGGCTCTTTTGTCATTTCTTATCTATTACAATTCTACCATTCCTTTCAACCAAACTTGTTACTCTCAGTGGTTACTAGCAGTTACACATGTTACCATATTACCAGTTACCATTAACTCACAAGAACTCAATTTACAAAATCTCCAAAGTACCCCTAGGCTCCTCCCGAGCCAGGTAGTTAACCCTGTTGTGACTTTTAAACTAATTAGCTCCCTAGGACCGTCTCGGCACGTGCATCACACTGTTATCACCACGCTCACGTGGTGCAAATCGCATAACACATTTATCACATTTATGCCCTCAACGGGCTAAAATTACCAATTTACCCCTATCATGCAGACGGGGCCTACATGCACATTTATACCACCTAAACATGCATTCTAATCACATATTAATTTAAATTCACATATTATCATATTAATTCACTTATTGCCCTCCAGGCACGCTAATCAAGGTCCTAAACCTTATTAGTAACTTAGGGTGTTACAGTCCAGGCTATCAAGACCCGAACGTGGGTCTACAGACAGGTTAAATACCTTCTACAATATTTCCCCTAATGGTTCTAGCCATTGGAACCAGGACTCAGCATTCAACCCAAATTGATGCAGAGTGATAAAACACTTAATGAATTTTGAGGAAAACTAAATGAATGTAAAATGAGAATCATTGTGCAGAAAATGAAACCAATATAACAGTGCGGTCAAGTAAAAACTTATCTTGGACGCATCTGCATCCATAAAAGTGATATGATTACAAAAACAGAAAGGAGAAAGGAAGACCTAACTAAAATACAAAGGCTCAGGCCTGGGCTTCATTTTGATCCAGGACATCTGGAGTGTTCTCATCCTGTTGGTCCCCAGCTAGGAGTGCCGCGTCACTTTTCTCCTTGCCTGGTTTCGAAACTAAAATACAAAGGCTTAGCGCTCATTGCAGCTGGATCCGGATAGTGGTGGAGATTCATGTCTTTGTCTTAGAGCCAGGCCTTGTAAATGGCATCATCAACATTGATCACCAACATTTCGTCAGCTTTCTCCTTCTCCTGGCGAGCCTCCTCTCTTTGCTTAATCTCCAAATGGACTGTGGCCTTCAAAGCCTAGTTTCGAGAATCAAGGTTTTCCACCTTCTCCTGCTCATGGTGAAGTTGGGCCTCAGTCGCCTCCAAAAAGGCTTTGGTCGAAGCATTCGTGCCACGAACACAATATAGCTCTGCCTCTAGGTCGTCCACCGACTTCTTATGTTCGGCGTCTTTCCTAGACAATGCTTCCTCGTACTGAGCCCGAAACTGGGCATCCTCCTCATGCTCATCCTTTACCTGGGCAGCCTTCTTAGCAAGGGCCTCCCTAAAAGCTTCCCACTGACTAACGGCCCCCTTTAGTTCCATCTAGGCCGTCTCCAGCTTCACCGTCGTCTCAGCCACCAACTCTGCGTTCCTATGAACCAACAAGGCATCCTGGAACAAATCAAAGTTAGAAAATTCATGAGAAATAATGATGATAAAAGAAAAGATAAAATGGACATATGGCTTACCACAGTGGCCAGATGACGAATGGCCTGGGAGACAAAGAGGGCACCCTATCTAGCCAAGGTGGCATATCGCTTAAGCTGGAGGGTGGACATGGTAGTCCTCACATGGGCTAATAGGTCTGCAGCAAGCGGGGCTGTGTCCTACCCCAACTTAGGCTTAAACCCGATCTCGGCTACTAATCGGTCCACGGTCGGTTGGGGAGCATTGAAGAACTCTGGACGATCAGCAAACTCCCCCTTCCGTCGGATGAGCAGGGCCTGGGCAATCTCGTCTCATTGGTACCGACCTTCAACCTAAGCCCAGGCCAACATTTTCATGCTCTCTTCCTGAATGATCAATTCCCCCTCCTCGGGAAAGGCTAGGTTGATGGGAAGCATGGGAGCCTCTGTAACCTCCTGTGTGATGATGAGGCTTTCCCCAGAGGAATGATCCTTAGCTAGGGCATGATCCTTGGACCTGGCTTTCTTGGCCTGCTTCAGGGACTCCGCAGCGACCGAGTCCACTTTCCTTATATCCTCCCCTCCCCCTCCCCCTTCAGAAGGCTCCTGCTCCAAGTTAATAACATGGAGAGGAGCAGATTGGGGTGGAATTTGTTCGATGGGCGCCATCGAAATGGAGCCTGCAATTGTACCTCTCTCAGAAGCCTCTAGGACTGGCTCTGAGTCCCCGAGTATCAGCTCCATGATCTTCTTTTTGGTCGGGCCCTTGGCGGCTCTCTTTGTTGAAGCCTTGGCCACAGCCACCCTATCCTCGATCATCTCCTTCATTTTGGCCACTGGATTTGACATATCCAGGTCACCTGAGATAGTAAGAAAAATAAAATTAATTAGTAAATTACAGGATGGGGGTAACAAACAAAAACAAAAGAAACACTTAAGTCTAAAGTCCTCCGGGACAAACCCTCATCCATTGAATGGGCACGACTAAAATCCCCTATGGCAAAAGAATGATATCGGTCCCTCATGTCATCTGGGTCCAAAAGCTACCATATTGAAGGAACCAGGACGAGTACATAAGGGTAAGCGTGTCTATAGCAATGGTGCAAGGAAGCCCCACATTGCTAATAGTCCCGATCAAATAATCTCGATATTGTTCCCTATTCCTCACTAAGCCCTCAAAATGAGGGGCATAAATTAAAATCGAAGGCATTTTACCTTGCCCTAAAATGCTAGCCCCGGGAGCTCCAGTGTTAGGCTTCCTCCCCTCGAGAAGGGTGTCCAGTTCATCGCATTCGGCCCTCTTTGCTTTACAGGCCTGCTCCTTCTTCATCTTCTCCACATCCGCCTTGGCTGTGGCCTCCACTACATCGATGTGGATAAGGGCCAGCTCCTCCCTCAGGGCAAGATCCCTCTCTCATTGAGCCCTCGGAAGCTAGAGGCATCTATCGAATGTTAGAGAATATATTTTTATACGCAATTGAAATATGGAAAAACCAAAATACAACTCTATCAAAAAATACAATAGACAAGATAATATTGATTAAAGAAATATTACAACTCAATTGCTCAAAATACAAGTAAATAGAAAGATGTAGAAGAAGAAGATTACACACTCAAAACAATAATAAACAAGTAAATAAGATCAACAAGATCAAAAGAATGAAAATAAAACCAATAAAAAGAACAAAATCTCACACAACCAAAGTGTAGAGTAGTGGGGATCACCAACTTGAACAAGGTTCAAAACCTTTGTCCAAAAGCTTATTTCCCCTTATTCTCTAGGCACTAAGGGATCTCTCTAGGAAATAGCTCTCTGGAATAATCAAGCCTCTATGGTGTATTTTCCAGCCAAGTGCTTTGTGGATGGAAAATGGTGTGTCTTACAAGTGAGCATTAGGCTCCTATTTATAGAGTTTTGAGACACCCTTTGAATTTGAAATTCCACCAAACCCCATGGCTGTTACCAATGATTAATTGGATGTTTACGGAATTAAAATAGAGATTTGGGAGTTACTTGGCTGTTGAAAACGTTCAAAATTGGATAAAACCGAAGTTTGGAAAATGTTGTCAGCCACTTAGGCCGCAGCCTGAAAAACATGAGCCGCGGCCCACGATGTTTTCTGCCTCTTGGGCCGCGGCCTGAAAAACATAGCCAGCGGCCCAAGTCATTTTTTCAGCAACCAATTTTCCAAATTTGCCAAAACGTTCCAAATTCATTCCCACTTGATTTTGTAACTTCCATACACATTATGGGAGTTAAAATCACATCTCTAACAGCCACATCTCTTATGGCTTTTGAGAAATTCAAATCAAAATGTGTAATATCAAATCTACACATTATTGGGTAATATTTGGGAGTTACAAGTTTGTTTGTTTTTTTTTTTATAACTCCAAAATATGTCACATTTGCCACACACATGTGTCCAATTTTTGTGACTCTCAATAATATGTTACAAGGTGTGACAAATCACATTATGTCACATTATTTAATCTAACATTATATTATTTAAAATAATATAACATTCCCCCACTTAGATTAAATAATTACTTTTTGTAACACTTATTTAATCAATCAAAACATTTTATTAAAATATAATACTCCCACACTTGATTAAATAATGACTCTCTATAGAAACTTTTGCATTGGTGCATGAAGTAAAATGTCTTTTGACTTGAATTTTACCTTAGTGTAATTATCACAGAGTTTGTTGAAATTTTGGTTGCTGAAGCATTGAACCACTATCCCTTGATAACAAACCGGTGATAACACACACACATTTGCTATGTTCACTTGAGACCTCATTGTCTCGCTTTTGCACCGTTAATGGCCATGTGCACATTCCATTCATAGACTTTTCTTAAGAATGACTCTCAATTCTCATGAGGGGTGGCACCACCCCTAGGTCTATATAGGTAGAACTTTTACAGTATTTTGTTACCCTAAAATACTTGTCTTTTCAAGACTGAGTTCTATTAAAAAACCTTTCGGTTTTAATCCTCATTTTGGTAACACTCTAGTACTCATATCTCAGATGGGACAAAATTTTGAGTACTACTACTATTCACTTTATTGACTTGTTATTACTTCTTGAACCTAGCACTAGTTTGGTTATTAGTATTAAGATAAGTTACCATCAACCATGAATCTCTTTAGGGAGTCTAAGTCCCATCCCTTGAGATGTAGAAATGATTCCATTTGAATCATTTCTTTTCTCATGTTTGCATACTTAGACACTCTCATTATTTTATTCAAACTTTGTTGCTAGTCATAGTTTGATTAAAATAGTTATCTCTTTAAAATAGTGATTTTCACCATAGTCAACACCCCCACAATTTATAGTTTAATATCCAAGATAAACATTTGAATATTAATTCTAGAAACCTATTTTTTTCTAGAATTCTCATTTATGCTTTAAATTGATTCCTTCTTGAATCAAAATATTACAAAACAATAACTTTAGACACCAAGCATGTCTAGATTTGTTCATTCTATACACATAGCCAATATGATTTAGAATGTGGAATTCCAAATCACCTATTTGATAGGATGACCAAATTAATCAATTATTATCAACAAAATAAATTGATTAACTTTGGAGCATCACCCCCACATTTCACCCATAGTGCTAATAAAATATCATATTTTTTTAAATAGAAATCTCTTCATTTCTATTAAGTCTTATCCTCCAAGATAAATCTAGACTTATAATTCTCAAAGTTCATCATGAGTCATCTAAGACACATGATAAACTCTCAATAGATCAAGATAAAAACCTCAATGTTTTATCTTGATTTATTTGCTTTCTAAAGTAATGCACATTTCTTTCAAAGAAACTTTCACTTAGTTTCTTTCTTTTATGTATTTCACAAAATAAAAATGTGAACACAAATGTAATGTGAGAATTTCTCAAACAAATAATCACAAATTTTTAATTTTAGTTGTCTAAATAATCTCAAAATCACTTAATCAACTTTTGTGTATTTCTTAAGAGTCTCTTTGAGATTCTTTTCAAAACACCAATTTGACATCCATTGTTTTTATCATCAAAATCAAAATGAAGATGTCAATTTTAAAACACTTTAAATCAAAGAAAATAAACCCTCATTGATTTATTTAAACACTTTGATTTCTTTTGTTTAAAATTATCTCCTCATTGTAATAAATTTAAACATATCACAATCTTTTACCAAAATGAATGAAGTTCTCTTTAATTCATCATTGGTGTAAAGATTCAAAATTGTTTCTCCAATTTTGAAATGTCTCCTCATTGAATATTTAAGAATTATTGTCACTAAATAATTCTCAAATATATTTCATTTGACCACACTCTAGACTATAAGTCTATTGAGTCAATATGTCATCCCACAATTTTTTAATCCACCTTGATTCATTTTTCTTGCAATGGAAAGACACAACCATTAAAAGATGTAACCCCCTTAGGTTCATCTTTTCTTATCTCACAAAATGAGATGGTCAACACTTAAATGAGAAATTTAATCTCTCAAATAATTTTCTTTATTTACCAAATAAATGGTAACTCATCACATTTCAATAATATATGATAAACATATTTACATTATTATCACCTTAATAATCATATTATATGGCATATCATAATAATCATGATAATTCTCATGTATAAATAAATATACATTTATATATTAACATAATTATGTCTCAAAGAAATTTCACACAATTTGTCAACATATATCCATCATATTAGCATGCATTGTTAATCTCATAATAATATTGTAAATATATCACAAATATCATACAATAATTCACATATCCACATATTGATATATTCTATTGATTCACAAAATCAATATATAGGCATGCCATATAAAACGCACAAAATTGTTATCTTAATAATTTTTCATTATCTCATAATAAGACAATTCTATAACATGCTAGCATATTACCCAATAATCTACTAGATTGTTTACACATTAATCACATATAACAAAAACTCAAGATATTATATTATCTTCTAATCTAACCACTAAAAAACAAAGAATATTAGAAAACAATGAACCTTATTTATAAATTTTTCTTCTTCTCATTTCTATCACTATATGAAAACTATTAGATCTTCTAAAAAAACAAAAGAAGAACATTACCTTGTCTTACCATCGTTTCAAGGTTGGATCCTCACAAGATCTCTATGGTTTCTCCTTCCATTGAAAAGGAACCTAAGCTTTTGATTGTTAGTGAATATAAAAATTAAATTATATAAATATATATTTTATGTTTACTATAAGAGTTCACGGCATTTTGAACCTTGTATTTTAGCTTATTACCCATTTGAACCCTTTATTTTTTAAAATTAACTTGTGGACCTTGTGTTTTGTCAAAATGCTAAAAATAGGAATATAAAGATAAAACATTTGAACCACGTGTATTTTGGTTGATTATCTGTTTGGATCATTTATTGTTAAAAACTAACATTTGGATATCGTGTTTTGTCAAAATATTAAAAATATAAATAGATAGATTTTATTATTTCTTTATATAGATATTTTAATTCACATCTATTATAATTATTATTAAAATAAAAATGAGAAAAACTAGAAAATAGATAAGAGTTTTTTCCTTAATTAATTAATAGCCATAAATTAGATAAGTAAAATAAAAAATGAGAAAAAATAATGTTTATTTATATTTATAATTTAATTAAACAGTTTTCGTAATTAAATATTGAATCAAATTTGAATTCAAATTATATATCAATTAAATAAATCAAATTAAAATTAGATTTACATTATATATGTTGTTAAGATATATTTTTATAAAACTATTAAGTTTAAATAAAAAACATAAATAATTTAAATAGATATTTATTATTATTGTTATCATTATGGATCATAAATTAGAAAAAATAGAATAAAAATATGAGAAAAAAACAAAAAAAAAATCTTGTTCTCATTTGTTTAAGTACGTGAATATGTATAACATGAAAATGATTCGATTTTATTTTTTTTAAATTTATTTTTATTAATATTCTTTTTAATTCATAATGTGTTCCTTGTTTCTAAACAAGATCTTTTGTGCTTCACATCAACTTCCATATCTTTTGTTGCTGCTGGAATCTCCACTAAAATTACAATCTAGAAAACATGTATTTACTATAGTGAAAACAAATCACAAATCCAACACAATACCATTAATAGTATCATTTTCTCACAAGCTTAAGAAAATAACAAATGAGAGAAAAATACAATTATTAATGTTGCCCATATTTTCCACCTTGAACACGTGGCATGGTCAAACGGGCTTCATGGGCTCTCAGAAGAGGCTCGGGCCCAACCATGACCTAGCAAACAATGAGCAACCAAACCGTATTGGTCGAACCATGCTAAGCAAAACTATCGAATAGCACAAGCATAGTAAGGGGCTCGAACCTGAGACTTAGGCCAGAACCAACTTCATGGGCGAGCTCAATCTCCATCTTCCGGGATTTAGATTATTGTGGTGGGCAGTCCATTCCAGTAGATGGATCCCATTATGTGGGAACCGGATGAAGTTTCTGGGTCCATCCTCATATTTCAACTCTCTACCAAGACACGTCCTTTGGTCCGTCATCACTAACTAATGTTTTTCTCGGTGAATGAACCTGAACCTTGGTATTTGAACTTGGGCCTTAGTAAATGACCCTGGGCCTGAGTAAATGAACCTAACCCTCGGTAAATGAACCCAAACCATAAATCATGGTAGACCAAGACTAGTTCTTCATACAACTGATGTGTTCGCGAGAAGTTTGGCAGTTGCTCTCCTCAACTAACCTGGAGAAAGGGTACGCATAGAATGTACAATGTTCCAAGGATCGGTACTGCTACTACTCTGACAAATCATGTCCCTCGAATCCCCCTGGGGACTCATGCGCACCAGCCCATATTAAGGTACAAAGGTCAGCAGTAAGGCTCTATCACATTTTAGCCAGCCCAGTGGGCCTAGATTAAACCACATGTAATCATGTTACACACTTGTATTATAGCTCCATTAGAGAACATTTGTACTTTTATCCTTATTGGTCCCAGATTAGTCTGGCCCAAGCCACATGACCACCTATAAATAGGGTCATTTCTGCACTGTAGCATGGATCTAATTTTTCATGTATGCATAAACGTTGTTGAACTTGCAGAAAACCTCCATTGCTAAACTCTATAAAGCTCAATACTATTGACTCGTGGACTAAGGCTCATTAACGTCCCAACCACGTAAAAATTGTGACCTTGTTCATTTCTTTTCCTTTCTTTCTAGCTCTTACTTCTTGATATATTTGTAGTTTCCAAAAAACTCAGTAAACATTATGGTGCATTCATTGAGAGTCAGAAGAAAGCTTGAATCAGTCTTTGTCATCTATGAAGGTGGTGAATACCATACACACTATGTTCGATCCGGCTTAAGAGCAGCAACAACAGGACAATGGAGAACCATTGCAAGACCAGCAACTTCCTAAAGGCCAACCAGAGGATGTACCTTATCATGGCCCCCTGCCTGATGACTTCCAGAACTTCGGAGAATTGGGTGAATACGATGAAGAGTATTACGAGGAAGATAGAGAGGGGTACGAAGACCATGAGGCTGAGAATCCCATGGATTCCTGTGAGAAGTATGTGAAACCTAAACAGGAGGTCCTCGATCAAGAGGAAAGGATGGCGGAACTACAAGAGGCCACCCGCAAAATGCAAGAATCCCTCCTAGTTCTGCAAACATTTATTGCTGCTCAAGGATATATAGTTAATCCCCCAGCTGTTCCTCCCCCAGGAACTCAGCCACATGTCCTACCTATAGAGACTGGCGCTCCCAATAACCCTACAACCCCTACACTTCCTTTGGGATGATCCACTCATCCTGGAGCCGGTCCTTCTAACCCAGCTCAAGAGAAAGAGAAGGCCAAAGTTTCTGAACCCATAGAAAAAGAAAACCCCCAAAAGAAGACTCCTCTCGCTCCAAAAACCAGGGTGGACCTTGGGCATTTCCCTAGGAAAGAACGGGTGAATCCTATCCCACGATGGAATCACCTGAACAATCCGTAGGGGAAACGCCTGTAAGGAACCAAGCCCCGGAATATTCCAAGACATGATGACCAAGGAAGACATTTTTATCCCAGCGTGTCCATGAACAAGGATCACGGAGGACATAAATGCAGAGAGGAGCCATAAGCTGGTAGTTCGGGAGATGACATATCCCACGTAGATTTCTGAGACAGCCTCAATGCTTGAAAGGAGTAGGCCCGTAAAGAAAAGATTCACCCTTGAGGAGGCGACTTGAGGACTAACCTCAAGGACAGGCAAAACGAGAGAGTTCCCATTGATGATGGAATGGCTAGGCAGTTCATGGAGCAACCGACCGATCTCAAAAAGGTCACAGACCTCTTGGTCCAAAAATAAGAAGGCGGAGGTTCTGATTCCGAAGATGAAAAAAAGGAACCGTGTGGAAAACACATCCTAGAGGTTGCATTACCCAAGGGGTTCAAGATGTCGAATATATCCTATACCGGAAACATCGACGCTAAAAACCATCTATCCTGCTACAATCACCTGATGATTGTAGCCCATGTCTACAACAATGGAAAATGCCTGTGCTTTTCGATCACCTTGGTCGGATTTGCTGAAGAGTGGTGGAAAAGGCTCAAGAAAGGATCAATCCAATCTTGGTCTAGATTGCAGTCAGCTTTCCATAAGCAATTCGTAGCCGCCCAAAAACTGGACATGGAGGTCAGTGAATTGGCCAACATTATGCAACATCCCACCGAGACCCTTAGGGCTTACATCCAACGCTACACAAAGGAAGGTTCAAAGACTAAGGTGGATGATGGGAAACGCTTAGTATCCCTCTAGTCTGGAATCAGAACTGGATCCCCTCTCTGGGATGACATGCAACGTAGTAAGGCAGTCACTCTTGAAGATTTTATAAGACGGGATCAAGGCTTCATAAACATGGAAGAAACTCGAATCCAAACTTTTGGATGGCCTCTAGCACCGCAACCAACAACCCAGACCATTCCTGGGTACGGGGTGAAATACCCGGTAAATCCCTATCTGGCACCTCCAGCGATGTCTAGGATGCAGTTCATGACTTTGACCGTGTATGCGCCGGCTTCATCAAGATATGCTCCCGCTTCTTCATCTCCTTTTTCTGAGTACGAAGTGGCACCGACCAGATATAGTGTCGCTCTCGAAACAGTTTAACCATCCCAAACTGACGTGGTGGAGGCAAGCATAAACCTTTCCCGGGGAAAATGATCCAGCAAGAATCAGATCCGGACCGAGCCTACAAAGAATGGAAAGAAGGGGTACGAGCCCCAGTACACAGAATACACGAACTTGGTGGATACTCGAGAGAATATCTACCTTGCAACGGGCAATGTAGTCCACTATCGGAAACCAAGCCCCATGTTTAAATGGGGAAAGAACCCATGAGACGCGAGCAAAATATGTGCCTATCATAAGGATATAGGCCATACAACCGAGGAATATCTTCAGCTCAAGGACAAGATCAAGATTTTAATCAAGCTGGGGTACCTCCACCAATGTGCCAGGATGGGAGCTGGAGCTCTAGGACAGCTCCCGAACAACCTTTTGCCCAAGGATCACAATAATAGTTTAAAACTCCTCAGGGAGGGTACGCTCCATGACCGGGAGCACAGGCCCCTCAGTGGCCCCAATAGTGTGACCTCTTGGAGGCCCTATGGCTCTTGGACCCGGGATGTCGTATCTGCCTGGAATTGCACCCCCTCAAGTAGATGGCCACGTAGCCACCATCTTAGGCGACCCACACCTGAGAGGAACATCCCAGAATGACCAAAAGAGGTACCTCAATAAATCAACCACGACCATGAGATGTGTGTGTTGGTCCAAACTCCGGCCCAGTGCTCAACGCTGATTAATCTACCGATAACATTCATGGAGGAAGATGCCTGAAATGTCCACTTACCGCATCATGATCTCTTCGTCATTGATGCCCAAATCGCCAACAAAAAAGTATCCCGAGTGTCGGTGGAAAATGGGAGTTCTTTCAATGTCTTGTTCAAGCCGGACTTCAGAGCAATCGGCCTAACAGAGGCGGACCTCGCATTGTGTCCAACACAGTTCTACGGCTTCAATGGGGATTCATGGCTCCTGATGGGCAAGATACAACTCCTTGTTACATTGGGGAATGATGTTCAAAACACATTCAAGTATTGCACATTCGTGGTGGTGGATTGTCCCACTGCGTATAATGTGATTTTAAAAATAATTAAGTAAATTATTTTCTAGTAAGTAAACTTGATTAATTGACTTCAGAAAATTAACTAGTCAAGATAAGAAATTTTTAAGGATTTTTCTAATTAAGTTAAAATTAGGCTATTTCCTTAAATCGGTTTTTAGAGAGTAAAACCTTAAGAAAAATAAAAGGAAAATTAAGAGATAATTTTCTTGAAAAATAATTAAGGAAATTAATTAATATATTCTAGATATAATACTGGCTAAAATCTTCTATATATTTAACCGACTTGTTGAAAGTACGGGATAATAGCGATACTTTGAAAGAATAAGATTGTTAGCGGATTGTGGGAAAATACTATTGTGTTACCCGAGCCTGGGTATCAAGACCATAGGATAGGTCTCCCTGAGACTTAGGGTTTAGTCTCAAATTTTTTAGTATGAATTTCTTGAATGGGTTTAAAACCAAATAAGGATCATTAATCCTTACAAATGATTTTAAAATGACCAAACTGCCCAAAATAATAATAATGAATTATGAAGTGTCATAATTAATTCGAGTATACTGTGTGGATAATTAAAGTATTGGCTAAGCATAACTGGATTATACATTGGAGGGTGAAATCTTGCTAAGAGCAAAGGACTCCAAGTAAGTGAACTTCTATTGTATGGCTACAACATGAAACGACTATTGTATTGTATGTTAGTATAGAGACACATGCACATATATACATTGTCGTAGAAAGTTTTCTTAGAGACGTTAGTCTAGTTGGTGCTGATTTAGAAAATATGACTGGTAGATACCCGTCATATTCTAGACGGTTGATCCCCGTCACATTGCTTGATTTGATAATGTCCGGTTCATTACTGCAACGAGTGGCCAAGAGGTGAGGATTGCTGGTTTAAACCTAGGGGCGCAAAAATGAATGGAACCTAGGGGCCCTCATGCTTACTTAATTAGTGAACAGTTAGAACTCGAGCAAGCGCTCTGATAAGTTATTCCCAGATAGTAGCCGTGAATATTGGCCATTCAGTGAGAGTGCATAGAGATACTAGGGTTTGCCAAGTTTGAGTGAGCCTTAACACCCTAGGGGCAACTGCTCACCAGCACCATTGATTAACATAGAAGTCTCTGTAAAGCCGTGTAACTTCGATTACACTCTTGAATAGTAGCAATGCCCTAGGTGACTTGATAGTTTCCCTTGTGAGGGATTTACTCTTGGATAAGTAGCGATGCCCTAGGTAACTCGACAGTTACCCTTGATGGGGATATTTATTGGCTAGATCTTAGTGTTGAGACTTGATTCTCTCTTACCGATTAACATTTATGCTGGAAGGCATGATACACCCGAATTGTTGGAAATTGTCGAGTGTTGGTTTCGAATAATAGTTGTGATTTATTATATCTGTTTGCTTTGGGATATTCTGAGTGCAGGGATTTATTTGTTTATATGAAATAGTTGTGATATATTATATTTTCTTGCTCTGGGATTTTCTGAGTTCAGAGATTTATCTGTTTATATGAAATAGTTTGTCATTGGTTATCAGGCATGACCATAAGTTTACCAGGACGCTTTTGCGTTCTTGAAGTTGATAGCGTAGGGTCCGGACGAATCCAGAACCCTAATCTTTGTGAGCTATTGTTATCTGTGGACAGTAACTTGGTCAGTGACCACCTGTCTTCTCTGCATGCTTTTGTTTTAAAGTTGAACTTACTAAGCGTTTTTTCTTACCTAGGTAAGAAAAAGGGCAAGGCAGAGCAGTGAGTGCTGGAGTCTACCTTGTGAATGTACATGTGGACCGACCTTTTGGGAAGCCATTTTGTTTTTTGGAAATGTTGTGTTATTTTCATATACTAGGCTCACCTTACTCTTCATAAACTATGTTTGTATTAAATGTAAAGTATGGCCATACGACTTTTAAAAAGTTTTTTTATACGGGTTTTTGAGACATTTTGTTACTTGAAAACGTTTATATTTCTGCATTTATCGAGTCTTGAAAATCTTGAACGCTACAGTTGGTATTAGAGCTTGAGTTGAGTCAGTTCTGTCGACAACCCACATGTACATTTCACAAAGATAGACTGGCACTCACTGTAAGTATTGTTTCTTCCTTTAGTGTGTTGTTTCCAGTTTTCTTACCTAAATTTTATAAATTGTAGATTAGTAAAAAAAATTGCTAGCGAACTAGAGGCGATGGATCCCGTCGTAGTCGACCCCCATATGGTGTATGACCACTGGCAGAGAGTCCAAATCTACTGTGCCTTCACCAGCATAGCGCCTGCCATTTTCAACGGAGAGGTCCATTCCGATGAAGTCTGGGCATGGACTTACTCGCTGAACACCATTTTCGAAGACATCGGTACACCCCGTAGGTTTAGGGTAGGATTGTCAAGTTTGTACCTGAGAGGCACAACTTTTCTTTAGTACCAGGAGAGGCACTCAAGGCCAGCCACTCCATACTGGACTACCTTTAGGATATCAATTGAGATGACCTTTGGACCTCTGGGTAGGAGGTCAAGGTGGCATATAGAATTCCGCAAGCTCTTTTTTGTGCAAAATGCCCAGGCATATGCGGTAGAGGCAGCACAACGACGAGCAGCAGCAAACCCAGTGGTAATAGAGGCCCTAGTTGTAGCTGAGAAC
Organism: Humulus lupulus; assembly: GCF_963169125.1. Taxonomy (NCBI): domain Eukaryota; kingdom Viridiplantae; phylum Streptophyta; class Magnoliopsida; order Rosales; family Cannabaceae; genus Humulus; species Humulus lupulus. Next base: position 161,460,979 of record NC_084795.1, read on the forward strand.
CTGCTAGTGGATGAAGCGGCTGAGTGGCTGGCCTTGAGTGCCTCTCCTGGTACCAAAGAAAATATGTGCCTCTCAGGTACAAACTTTCCAATCCTACCCTAAACCTACGGGGTGTACCGATGTCCTCGAAAATGGTGTTCAGCGAGTAAGTCCATGCCCAGACTTCGTCGGAATGGACCTCTCTGTTGAAAACAACAGGCACTATGCTGGTGAAGGCATGATAGATCTGGACTCTCTTGGAAACGGGGAAATTTCTTATGAGGAGCCGATGGACCAGACTGAGGAAGATTCTGAAGAGGATCCTGAGGAAGATCTTGAAGAGGATCCTGAGGAAGATCCTGAGGAAGATCCTGAGGAGGATCGTGAGGAGGGCTCGGATATGGCCACCGACAGCAACACAGAGTAGGTGTTAGGGGCTACATAGGTGTTAGAAACCCACCTACTATTGAAATATGTGCCTACCTTTTATATAATTAAGAAAATAAGTAACTGGTCTAGCAAGGGTATAAGTCCGTTTTTTTAGGGCTAATTTTGTAAATCCCTTAGACTGGCCGACCCGAACTTAGAACGTTGTTGTATATGGGATAAGTTATGAAATAAAGTTGCTATCTTTTGTTAAAAAGTGTTGATTGCTTGTTGTTCGTGATATGTTTGGCGGCTTAATTAGGTTAATTAACTATCTATGTTGATATTAACTTTTCGTCCTTATGCGCCTAGGAGCTTTTTGATTTGAAATCAAACAAATGGCAAGGGCAAGAGCTCAAAGAGGAAGGGGTGTTGCTGGCCGAGGCCAGGCCGTGCCTGCTGATAAAGCTTAGAACATGCCTGCCGCTAGAGCTCCAAACCAAGCTGCCAGGGTTCGCGAAATAGCCGAGTAGATGAATAATCTGAAAAGGCTAGTGGAGATGCAGGGAGCCCAAATTGAAAGAGGGCAAAAGAGACAGGAGGACTCTGATGCCCTCCAAGCTGAAAGGTTTAACACCCTTTTGGGATGCCTCCCCATGCCACCCAATAATGCTCAAAACAACGAAATACCACCTGAAAACAATGAAGGACAGAATCCTAGCCTGCAAGTTGTCATTGAGCAACCACTACTGCCAGAAGAAGCAACAAGAGATGCCCGAGCAAAAACTATATCAAAAAGGTTCAGCAACCAGAATCCACCAATATTCGAGGGGAGCAGTGACCCATCAATGGCAGAGGAATGGAACAGTATTTTGGAAAGGATCTTCGACTTCATTGGAACTACCAAGAGAGAAAAGGTAGTTTGTGCGACCTATATGCTGAGAAAAGATGCCCGCATCTGGTGGGACGTAGCCAAGAAAGGGCTTAATGGTTCTGAGATGGAATGGCTAGAGTTCTTGACCTTGTTCAATGGCATGTACTTTAGAAAGGCAGTGATCGAGCACAAAGTGAATGAGTTCACTAATCTAAAGCAGGGAACGTCGAGTGTGCAGGACTATGTTCGAAAATTTGATCAGCTGTCTAGGTTCGCGAAGAGCCAGATGAATATTGAAGAGAATAAGACCTGGAGTTTTAGGAAAGGCCTGCGCAGAGACATTGTTAGGTGTGTAGACATTGGTAGATCTGGCCCGGAGACGTCTGCCGAAGCTGTGGAACGGGCTCTTCTCCAAGAGTCTTGGGACGTGTCAGACAAGCCAGAACCACATAAGAACAAAGATAGGAGGTACGCTCCCAACAACCCCGGACATTTTCAGGCCAATTAGAATGGCCCAAGGGGAAATTTTAACCCGAGGTTCAGCCAGAGCTCGGGGCGAACAAACAATCCAACACGCACAAGGCTGATTTTTGGGGGAAATAACAAAAGAAAAGGGGGACCTCCCAATCAGGTAATGGCTAGTCTCGACAAACAACCAAGATGTGAGTTTGAATAATGGCCATTGTGCAACAAGTGTAACCGACACCATCGGGGCGAGTGTGGGGTATGTTATAATTGTGGAAAGCCAGAGCACTTTGCTAAAGATTTTCAAATGCCAGCCAAGGGCAATGGAAATGACCAGTAGAAACAAATTGGAGCTCCACCTCAAGTTTATGCACTTATGCAAAGTGAGAAAGGAGCTGGACCCTCTGATATGGTGTCAGGTCAGATATCCATCGCCCAAACCTCGACATATGCATTAATGGATATTGGTGCATCACATTCTTTGGTATTTGCATCCTTTGTGGAAAAATTAAATAGAATGCATGAGCCTGTGCCTATTATTTGTGGGGTATCCTTGCCTTCGGGAGAGGATATGCTGGTGCAGACATGGGTTAGAGCCGTACCAGTTTTGGATTGAAGGTCGTGAGCTGACGGTGGATCTGTAAGTCTTGGACCTACATGAATACGACATCATATTTGGGATGGATTGGTTAACCAGATATGGAGCCATTATCAATTGCAAGCGCAGAAAAGTGGTCTTCACCCCAGCGGGAGAAGAGCCATTCGAGTTCAAGGATACATTAAGAGAAAAGAAGTGCCCCGTGATTTCTGCAATGAAGGTGAGAAATATGTAGACTGACGGATGCATCGGTTTTCTGGCAAACATAGTGGATAAGGATAAAGAGATGGGTCAACAACCTTCTGAAGTACCAGTTGTGTGCAAGTTTCATGACGTATTTCCTGAAGATCTCACAGGGATTCCATCAGAACGAGAGATCATGTTTGAGATAGAGCTAATCCCGGGAACTGCATTGATCTCAAAGACACCTTAGAGGATGGCACCAGCTAAACTCAAGGAATTTCAATCACAACTACACGAGTTACTGGACAATAAGTTCATAAGGCTATGCCATTCTCCGTGGGGTGCCGTGATCTTATTCTTGAATAAGAAAGACAACTCGATGAGAATGTGCATTGACTATCAGGAGATAAACAAAGTGATGATCAAGGATCGATATCCATTGCCCAGGAATGACGATCTTTTTGATCAACTACAAGGAGCGTCAGTATTTTCAAAAATAGACCTACGACCAGGCTATCATCAGCTCAAGGTTAAGAAGATGGATATACCAAAGACGGCCTTTAGAATGCGCTACAGCCACTACGTGTTCTCAGTGATGTCCTTTGGACTAACCAATGCACCTGCAGCATTCATGGATCTCATGAATCGTGTATTTTTTGAGTATTTGGATAAGTTTACCGTCGTGTTCATTGACAATATTCTAATATACTCGAAAAGCCAAGAAGAGCATGCAACGCATCTGGGACTGGTCCTTCGGCGTCTGCAAGATGAAAAGCTTTACACTAAGTTTTCAAAATGCGAATTCTGGCTAGAGAAAGCTAGTTTCATGGGGCACATAGTGTCGAGAGATGGAATTTCAGTAGATCCCGCCAAGATAGAAGCTATTAAGCAGTGGAAACCTCCAAAAAATGCTCATGAGGTTAGAAGTTTTCTTGGGTTAGTGTAATATTACCGGCAATTTGTGGAAGGATTTTCCAAAATAGCCACACCAATGACTGCCTTCACCCGCAAAAACATCAAGTATGAATGGACTGACAAGTGCGATAAGAGCTTTCAGGAGCTGAAAATGAGATTGACAACTGCCCCAGAGCTGACAATCCCTAATGGCACAAAGGGATATATTATTTATAGCGATGCCTCAGGCCGAGGGTTGGGAGAAGTGTTGATGCAACATGAAAAAGTAATTTCTTATGCTTCTCGACAACTAAAAAATTACGAGAAGAACTTTCCAACTCATGACTTAGAGCTGGCAGCGGTGGTTTTCGCACTGAAAATTTTGAGGCACTACCTGTACGGGATACACTGTGACATCAACACTGATCCCAAAGGCCTGAAGATTTTCTTCACTTAGAAGGAATTGAATATGAGACAGCGTCGATGGTTGGAGATGTTCAACGACTACGACTGCGACATTCTATACCACCCAGGAAAAGCAAACAAGGTGGCAGATGCATTGAGTCGACATCTAAGTGCTTACATGATGAAAATGAAAGAGATTTCACCGTAGTTACATGCCGACCTTGCTACCTTGGATTTAGAGTTAGTATTCGATCAATTGGCTAACCTCTCTATCGATCCTACCATTATGGACGTTATAAAAGGGGGGCAGTTAGTCGATCCTTGGGTACAAAGACTGATGTACAAAGTGAGGGATGAGGGGCGACCATAATTTCATATCTCTAAAGATGGAGTATTGGGGTTCAAGGGCAGAGTATGTGTTCCGGATGATGACGAGATCAAGAAGCAGACAACAGAATGTACCAAATGCTCATTATGCCATGCATTTGGGTACCACGAAAATGTACCAAGACTTGAAGAAGTACTTTTGGTGGCCTATGGTGAAAAAGGAGACAGTAGAAGATGTGGCACACTGCTTGACTTGTCAACAAACAAAGGCCGAGCATCAACGGTCAGCTGGATTGTTGCAGCCCTTAGAATTTCCAGAATGGAAGTGGCAGATGGTCACTATGGACTTTGTTACAGGTTTACCAACCACTCCCAAGGGGCACAATGCCATTTAGGTTAGCATAGATAGGCTGACTAAGTCTTCTCATTTCTTGCTGATCAGGGTAACTTATGGGGCACATAAGTTAGCAGATATTTACATTGTAGAAATAGCAAGACTGCATAGTGTACCCAACTCCATTGTATCAAATCATGACAGATGTTTCACCTCGGCATTATGGGATAGAATCCAAATGAGGTTGGGTACTAAACAAAAGTTCAGCACTTCTTTCCACTCACAAACAGACGATCAAAGAAAACAAACAATTGAGACCCTGGAAGATATGCTAAGAGCCTGTGTGCTCGACTTTCAAGTGTCATGTAATAAGAAGCTTCCACTGATAGAGTTCGCTTACAACAACAGCTATCATGATTCCATCAAGATGGCTCTGTATGAGGCTTTGTATGGAAGGAAATGTCGATCACCGATTCATTGGCACGAGGTCGGTGACAGAAATTTTCTCAGATCAGATGATACCGAGGACATCCAGAAGATAAAGCAACACTTGCAAACTTCGGTAGATCGACAACACAAATATGCCGACCGACGTAGGAGACCCCTGATGTTTGAGGTTGGTGATAATGTGCTACTGAAGGTAGCTCCGCTACGAGGGGCTATGCGGTTCGGAAAGAAAGGAAAGCTTAGCCGAAGGTTTGTTGGACCTTTCGAAATCATAGAGAGGATCGAGGAAGTAGCTTATCGTTTAGCTCTTCTGCCTGCCCTGTCTAAGGTGCATGACGTGTTTCATGTATCCTTGTTGAGAAAATACATGCATGATCCCTCGCATGTACTCACCTATGAGCAACTAAGCATTGATCCTCAACTCGTCTATGAGGAGAAGCCGGTGATGATTCTAGACCAAAAGGAAAATGTGTTGAGGAACAAGATTGTGTCGTTGGTAAAGGTGCAGTGGTCTAACCATGGCATGGAAGAGGCAACCTGGGAAACATAAGACAAGAAAAGGTAAATGTATCCTCATTTGTTTTAAGTTTCGAGGACGAAACCTCTATAAATTGTAGGTATTGTAACGCCCTGCGTTTCGGGTACCTTTAAACAACTCGGGTCGAGATTTTTTTCCCCGAGTTCAGAATATTATTTTAAATAATATTATATTTGTTTGGAATTTATGTCCATGAGTTATTGCTAGCCAAATTATGAATTTTGTGATTTAAAAGTCAAGATAAGACTTTCGGTCTTGGGCCGACACAAAAACCCTAATCGGGTTAAAATCTCGGAAAATAAAATGCAAAGCCTATGGCAAATATATTTTGGGCATAAAATACATTCATAAAAATTAAAGTTTGGTCAAAAATAATAAACCTAAGAGAAAATGGAAATTTTAGGGTATTTTGTGTTAAATGCTTAATTTTACCGATTTTGGGAATTTTGTTCCATGAATGGACCTTAAGTTAAATTTTATTGTGTGATTAATTAAATTAAATGTGAGAGACATTTAATTTAAATATTATCTATTAAGTTTTCTTTTTTTTTTTTAAAATATAATAACTTTATTATGAGTGAAAAAGGTTATAGAAAGTCAATTTGGATTTTTCTTCTTAGGAAATATTTATTAACCATTATAAATATATATATATATCAGAAATAAAATAAAGGGTTGCCGGCCATGTGAGGGAAAATATTAGGTAAACCAAACTATTTTAGTTTTAATCCCCAATTTAAATTTAGTGTTAATAGGCATCAAGTGGATAGTAAAAAAAAAACACTCAAGTGTTTTAAGATATTTAAGAGTTGTCTAAACTCTTCTAACCCTCCCCAAAACCGACCCCCTCTCTCTCACAATCACTCTCATCTTGTTTGAAAATTCTCTCTCGAGTTTTCTCTCCATTTTCAAACTCAAGAACACTAAGAAGGCTTAGAAGCTTAGCTTTGGTCTAGGAAAGGTTTCCCTAAGATAAAGTTTAAAAAAAACTAGACTTTTTGTAAAGTTTTAACCACAGATTTTTCAATAGCTAATTATATATGTTTTTGGGGGAGTTGGTTAAGGTTTTGAAAGAGTTTTTAAGGATCCAAAGCTAGTAGAAACATTCAAACCTAAAGCAAGAACAACAAGAGGTAAAAAGTTTACTTTTATGGTTGTTATTGTATGGTTTTTATTTTTTTAAGCATTATTATATATATTTAATACTTAAAGTTTCTTATTGATGATGTAATAAGGCTATGGTAGTTGCTTTATAATTTTTATGATGCATGTGTCTTGATTTTTGAAAATAGGGACCAAAATCCGTAAGGGTTTTGTTGAAAACCCTAAAACAAAAATACAAGTTTTGAGCTGTGACTTCCAAGGGATCAAGCATCCACTTTATATTAATTTTGTAATTATTAAATTATACTGTGGTGTTTTTGATATTGAGTACATAAAATTGAGCATTTTAAACACTCAAAAATGTTTAGAAATGAGTGAGTTATGATATTTCAAAGTTTAGGTAAAAAACAGTTTTTTCGTATTCTTAATTTCTAGACCAAGTTTAGACAGCCACTGTACAGGTCAAATGTACCCAGTTTTTTCTAAAAATTGGTGGACATATTCTTGGCATAATCTAGTACTCCACTGTAACATTTGGTAACAAAATTCGAATGGTTTGAATGTTATTAACTGCCAAAGTTTGGAAAAAATAAGCATTTGAAAATAAGGTCATTTTTACCTCATTGTTTGGAAAATATTTTCACCAATAAAAAATGCTCCTTTTTACCTAATATTTTACAAAGACCTAAATAGCATACCAAAAATAGAATTGGAAAATTTTGGCAATAATTGGGTAAATAAATTTCAAGTTATGCCCTAACAAAGTATGTTGTTTAAAAGGTGAAAAATAAGATTTTCACACTTAGTGTAAAAATGAGATTTTGGAACTTAAGGTAAAAAGTACAATGGTGCTTATTGCAAGATAAAAACTTGGTAAGTCTTGAAAACATATTCTTGACCTAAAATACCACTTTGAGATTAGTGAGAATTATTTTTATTAAAGAATTTTCATTTTTTCTAAAAATAAAAGATTTAATTTATTAATAAGTTAATAAATTAAAAGAGGTTTTAAAACCCTATATTTTGATAAAATAATTAAGTAAATTATTTTTCTAGTAAGTAAACTTAATTAATTGACTTCAGAAAATTAACTAGTCAAGATAAAAAAAAATGAACGATTTTTCTAATCAAGTTAAAATTAGGCTATTTCCTTAAACCAGTTTTTAGAGAGTAAAACCTTAAGAAAAATAAAAGGAAAATTAAGAGATAATTTTCTTGAAAAATAATTAAGGAAATTAATTAGTATATTCTAGATATAATACCGACTAAAATCTTCTATATATTTAACCAACTTGTTGAAAGTACGGGTTAATAGCGATACTTTGAAAGAATAAGATTGTTAGCAGATTGTGGGAAAATACTATTGTGATACCCGAGCATGGGTATCAAGACCATAGGATAGGTCTCCCCCAGACTTAGGGTTTAGTCTCTAATTTTTTAGTATGAATTTCTTAAATGGGTTTATAACCAAATAAGGATCATTAATCCTTACAAATGATTTTTAAAATGACCAAACGACCCAAAATAATAATAATGAATTATGAAGTGTCATAATTAATTCAAGTATATTGTGTGGATAATTAAAGTATTGGCTAAGCATAACTAGATTATACATTGGAGGGTGAAATCTTGCTCAGAGCAAAGGACTCCAAGAAAGTGAACTTCTATTGTATGGCTGCAACATGAAACGACTATTGTATTGTATGTTAGTATAGAGACACATGCACATATATACATTGTCATAAAAAGTTTGCTTAGAGACGTTAGTCTAGTTGGTGCTGATTTAGAAAATATGACTGGCTGATCCCCATCACACTGCTTGATTTTTTATGTCCGGTTCATTACCGTGACGAGTAGACAAGAGGTGAGGATTGCTGGTTTAAACCTATGGACGCAAAAATGAATGGAACCTAGGGGCCCTCACACTTACTTAATCAATGAAAGGTTAGAACCCGAGCAAGTTCTCTGATAAGTTATTCCCGAATAGTAGCCGTGAATATTAGCCATTCAGTGAGAGTGCCTAAAGATACTAGTGGTTGCCAAGTTTGAGTGAGGTTGAACACCCTCGGGCAACTGCTCACCAGCACCACTGATTAACATAGAAGTCTCTGTAAATCCGTGTAACTTCGATTACACTCTTGAATAGTAGTAATGCCCTAGGTGACTTGATGGTTACCCTTGTGAGGGATTTACTCTTGGATAAGTAGCGATGCCCTAGGTAACTCGACAGTTACCATTGATGGGGATATTTATTGGCTAGATCTTAGTGTTGAGACTCGATTCTCTCTTACAGATTAACATTTATGCTGGAAGGCATGATACACCCGAATTGTTGGAAATTGTCGAGTGTTGGTTTCGAATAATAGTTGTGATTTATTATATCTGCTTGCTTTGGGATATTCTGAGTGCAGGGATTTATTTGTTTATATGAAATAGTTGTGATATATTATATTTTCTTGCTCTGGGATTTTCTGAGTGCAGAGATTTATCTGTTTATATGAAATAGTTTGTCATTGGTTATCAGGCATGACCATAAGTTTACCAGGACGCTTTTGCGTTCTTGAAGTTGATAGCGTAGGGTCTGGACGAATCCAGAACCCTAATCTTTGTGAGCTATTGTTATCTGAGGACAGTAACTTGGTCAGTGACCTCCTGTCTTCTCTGCATGCTTTTGTTTTAAAGTTGAACTTACTAAGCGTTTTCGCTTACCTAGTTGGTTCCTATTCTAGGTAAGAAAAAGGGCAAGGCAGAGCAGTGAGTGCCGGAGTCTACCTTGTGAATGTACATGTGGACCGACCTTTTGGGAAGCCATTTTGTTTTTTGGAAATGTTGTGTTATTTTCATAAACTAGGCTCACTTTACTCTTCATGAACTATGTTTGTATTAAATGTTAAGTATGGCCATACGACTTTTACAAAAAAAAATTATACGGGCTTTTGAGACATTTTGTTACATGAAAACGTTTATATTTTCGCATTTATCGAGTTTTGAAAATCTAGGATGTTACATATAGAAGAGGTGTGAATCAGTGACACAAATCCGATGAGAGTAATCCGAGTAGGAAGAAATTTGAATCCGGAGGTTAGGGTTTCCATAGTCACCTGAGTAAAAGAGAACCAAGATGTCCTGGCCTGGTCTCACTCGGATATGACTGGGATTGACTACAACATCATTTGTCCCACTCTGAAGATCGATGAAAATGCAACTCCAGTCCGGAAAAAGTGAAGGTCATTGGGCGCAGAAATGGCAAGGGCCCTCAAAGTAGAAATCGAGAAGTTATCTTCGATTAACATCATCCTGGAAGCATTGTATCCTGTTTGGCTGGCAAACCCTGTGTTGGTGCCAAAACCAAACGAGACATGGGGAACATGCATAGATTTCACGGACCTCAACAAAGTATGTCCAAAGGACTACTTCCCACTGCCCCAGATAAAATAGATGGTGGATGCCATGTCTGGGTATGAGTTGCTTAGCTTCATGTATGCCTACTCCGACTACAGCCAATTTTCGATGCACGTAGCAGACCAGGAATGCACCAACTTCCAGACGGACAAGGGTGTATACTGCTACATTGCCATGCCTTTTGGGCTAAAGAATGTCGGAGCCACATATCAAAGGCTTGTCAATAGAATGTTCCAAGACCTACGTGGGAAGAACATGGAAGTCTACATAGACTACATGTTGGTCAAGTCCAAGACGTCGGCCCAACATGCAGACGACTTGGCGGAAGCATTCTCCATTATCCGAAAGTATGGGACAGCATCCTCCTGGTAACAGGAGGAACTCAGAGTTAGGCTCTGCGGTCCGAGGTCCCCCACGGCATGATAATGCACAGGGACCCAACGACCAGCGCAGGCCACCCACTAACGCTCGGGACGTTTCAGCCCGGGAGGGAAATCGAGGGAACAGTCGATCCCGTCATAGCCAGTCACGATTCAGAGATGGAAATGGTTATGATGAAGCCGATTCCGGCAGAGGAAATGTCGGTAGGAGGAATGACGAAAGAGGTGAAAACAGGAATCAGCCACCTTAGGATGACCAACCCGGCAGACGGGACGCTGAGGGGTAGCCCAGGCAAAATAACGTCTTCAACCAGCTCCGAGCTAGCGAGCAGTAGAGAAGAGACGAGGATTTGAGAGATGTGCTCAATGATCGCCATGAGCGACATGGCGAGAACATCCCCCCAGCAACAGAGGCCACAGCGATTCTTATCGTTGTGCAGGCCCAGATAGATGCCCTCAACCAGGCGGTGCAACAGCTGGTCGGGGGAAGAACTTCTTACATCGACGACGACAGGAGGAAAGGCACTCCTTTCGTCCAGAGAATAGCTATGGCAGAGACTCCTAGCAAGTTTAAAATGCCTACGCTTCCAAACTTTGATGGGTACGGTGATCTGGTGTCTCACGCCAATAAGTTTGAGATACAAATGGACATTTAGAAAGTGTCCGAAGATGCTCGGTGCAGGATCTTCCCTGCAACACTTTCTGATGCTACACAGGAGTGGTTTTTCAAGTTCCCTTCTGCAAGCATAGTTTTCTGGGAGATGTTCGTAAAGGAGTTTTACGGACAGTTCTACACAGGTCGTGTGCATCCGATTGAGGCAAACCGGCTGGTTGAAATACACCAGCAGGATGGAGAGCCATTGAAGGACTACATCCAGCGCTTTATGCGAGCAGCAGCTGGAGCAAAAACAGTGGGGGACGAAGGAAAAATTATGGCCATAACCGCAGGGGTTAGGCGTCGCACCCCTCTCTGGAAAAGTCTCCGAAAAGATGGGGTTAGAACTACCCAGGAATTCTTGGACCGGGTTGATCGTTACATCAAGCTCGAAGATGCCATTGCCGATGATGGAAAGCCTCCAGGCAAGGATAAGAAGGCTGCCGAGCCCGCCAATGGGCCTAAGCCTAACGGCAACGGCAATGGGAACGGCAATGGCAAGAATGGTGGAAAACAGCCACACAATGAGCCTTCCACCTCTGACAATAAACGAGCCAAGGGTAACCGTTACGAACCTCGGTTCACTAACTATACTTCCCTAGTTGAGTCTCGGGGAGAGGTTTATCAGGCCACGAGTTCCAGTGTGCCTTATAAGAAGCCTGCCCCCATTCGAAAGGATATTTCGAAAAGAGACACTACCAAGTTATGTCGTTATCATAACGACTACAGACATGATACCAACGAATGCAACCAGCTGAAGGATGAGATCGAGTTCCTTATTAGACAAGGACACTTGAGAAGATGCGTACGGGCCTCGGGAAATTCCCAACGAGAAGCTCCAGGTGGCAACGAGCAAGCGCCCACACGCCAATGCTCGCCACCTTTGCAGCCTGCCCCCGTGACTGGCACATTGTTAACCATCTGTGGAGGCCCGCACCTCGCGGGAAACAGCGGAAAGGCCAGAGAACGATACGCTCGGACTTTGCGCCACGACCAGGACATCGAGATGATGACTGTGGAGGACCGCGCGCCAAAAAAGGCTCGATCAGAAGAAGGTGAGATAACCTTCTCTGATAGCGATGCCCAACATGTCTGGTTCCCACATTCGGATCCGCTGGTCGTGGATGTCCAAATGGCCAACATGATGGTGAAGAGAGTGCTGGTCGATACAGGAAGTTCGGTGAATATCCTGTATAAGTCTTCGCTGGAACGCATGAAGTTGTCCGTTAAGGACCTGGAGCACTGCAACCAGACAATATACGGCTTCTCTGGTGAGGGACTTGCCCCCGCAGGGTCAATCAGACTACCGGTGATGACAGGTATAGTGCCGGCTACCAGGACATTACTCGCTACTTTTATAGTAGTTGATTGTCCTTCGGCGTACAATACCGTCATTGGGAGGCCTATACTGGTTGATCTACGGGCCGTCACCTCCATGTGGCACTTAGCCATGAAATTCTCGACAGACGCAGGGGTAGGACGCGTGTTGGGAAACCAAAGGGAGGACAGAGAGTGCTACAATGCCTCAGTCACGAAGGCGAAAAAGGGAACATCAAAGAGCACTACCTCCGATAGGTTGCAGATGGAAATTGATGCACCAGCCCAATCCGGTGATGAGGTCACCAAATAGGGTGTTGCCCAAAGTGAGGATAGAGATTTAGATCCTCGCTTTGGGGATTTTGAAGAGAACGTTTGTAATGCCCCAAATTTCCTAATAAGGTTTAGGACCTTGATTAGGAGGCCGAGAGGGCCATAATTGATTTATTATAGTATTTAATGATTATATGCATGTTTACGTGGATTATATTATTATATGATGGTGAATGCATGCATATGGGCTCAAATATTAATTATGAGGGTAATTTGGTAATTTGGCCACTGTGGGCGTAATTGTATATTTTGGGTGCATGGTTGTGATTAATTAATATAGCCACATTATAAGGTGGATTAGTTCGAGCTATCGACATGAGACGATCAAGAGGTGTAAGTGTTCGGTCTAGTCATAACAGGTTTAGTTTCGGGGCTCGGGGTGGGTCTCGGGGTGAATTTAATGACTAGAGCATTACCGGGAATTAAAGGGTAATGGGATATGGATTATTGGTGTTTGAGGTTATTGAGAATAGCGGGAATTGGAGGGTGTTAACTGTGATTAATGAAATAGGTGCGAAAGGACGGTTTTGCCCTTGGTAGCTGTTAAGGTTTTATTTTAGACCTAAGGGTATTTAGGTCTTTTTACCCTAAGAGATATATATCAGCCATTAAGGCTATAGAAGAGTAACAAAAACAGAGTCTCTCCTCCTTCTCTCCCAATAGATTTTCTTCCTCTTTTCTCTTTGGATTTTCAAGCTCAGTTTGAGGAATTAAGCCAAGGAACCAAGCTTAGCCAAGCTAAGGTTGTGCTCCACCATTGAAGAGGGTGTGTTGCCAAGATTAAGGTGAGTTTCTAGCCACCGGAACTCTTGATTTTGCTCTGTTTTCTAAGTTAAGTTTCAGCTGGTTTTTGGGTTGGAAACTTGGGAATTGATTGGAGTTTTGGCTAGGGTTCTTGGGGTTGTGGTCCCTAGGACATGTGGAGATGGTATTTGGGTTCATTTGGGAGTTAATTTGATGTTTGGAAGCTTTTGGATTGGGTTAGAAATGGTAGAATCGAAAGAAGGAAAATCTGGGAATTGGCTGGCTGAAGGTAGCGCTACAGCGCTACCTGTAGGGAGGTGGGGCGGCTTGGGGTTCTGTCTTGAGCGCTGGGGCGCTAGTAGGGCAGCGCTGTAGCGCTACCCTGTTCCTTCATAACCCTGTTTTGGGTGTTTTTAAGGGCTTTTGGCTTAGGGTTTCAATCCTTAAGGCCCGGGATCGAATCTACTCACTGTGTGGGCATGTTTCGAGGTCCCGAGAGTGGGGTTTAGGTTAAGACCCTATCTTTGGTGATTTTCATTAATTGGAGATTGTATCTGGTTATGACTAGGTGACCGCTAAAGTACTAAAAGTTGATCGTTCTCAAGGGTCGTTCCTCTAATAGTTCTAGCTCGACTTTGAGGTAAGAAAACTGCACCCTGTGTAAATGTGACATGCATGGTTATTATGTATGCATGTTGGTTGGTTATTGAGCATGACATGCATGGCTATTATGATGCATGCTGGTTGATTATTGAGTATAACATGCGTGGTTAGTATTGATGCATGTCAGTTGATTATTATGTATGAAATGCGTGGCTGTTATTGGAGCATGTTGGCTGACTATTACACGTGACATGCATGGCTGTTATTGGTGCGTGTTGGGTTACTGGATATATTGCTTATGATGCATGAGAAACATGTGTTTGGGACATGCTTTATATACTGAGTATGATATCGTTCAGAGCTTGAGTCTTTGTGTTTATGCATGGTCGTAATAGCACTAACACCTGTTTAGTAAGCATGCCAAATGCCTCGTTTATGGATATGGAACATGTGATATGAGATTGGCAGCGTGACCTACTTGTGTATGACACTGATTATTCAGGGACCAACCCTAAGGTCGATGATTACGCATTGAATGGCTCTATGGCATTAATGCTAGACCGACCCTAAGGTCGAAGAATTTATAAGCGCTTGCCTGGTCTACGACCAGATGACTATAGCCAAGGTATATGACCCGGTGACTGTTTGTCACATGGCTAAGGGACGTTGTCCATAGTTTCGACTCTAGAGTCGTGAGGAAGGTTATGTTGGTGACTAATCACCTTGCACCTGTCCTAATCAGACTTAAGAAAGAATCACTTACCAGTTAAGCCCTGGTGACCCTATCGTCACATGGCTAGAGGGAGCGATGCTCATTATTGTGACTTTTGGCTATTGTCACCTATATTGCTTGGACTGATAGTCCTGAATGGTCATCACAATTGTTGTTGATATTATATCATGCCTTATTGTGTTTTCTTGCTGGGCTTTGGCTCACGAGTGCTACATGGTGCAGGTAAAGGCAAGAGGAAATTAGACCATCCTTGAGTTGAAGAGCTTAGGTGATGGTGTGTACATATGCAGCTGCTTGTCCGCTACGGTCGAGGTTTAAAGTGGAACTAGGGTTGAACCCTGTTTTGCCGCTTAGAACGGCCTGTTGTAAATATTTTCTGTAATAAACTCTGAAATTATATTTTCGGGATCCCAATGTATATATTAAACGTTCTAGTGAAACGTTACATCCTAATCAAAGTTCTTAATCCCTAAACCGCTAATCATACTTAGTTCACGATTTTGGCCAAATGACTCGGTTAGCGAGTTTAGCACTGTTTACAAGGCACACCGTAACGGTCCCAGGAGTTGGGGCGTTACAACGTTGGACCCGTCGAGGACCTAGAAGAGGTCCAACTCGATGAAAAAGACCCGACCAGAGTCGTGAAGGTCGGGAAAAACCTAGAGCAAACCACGAAGCAGGCACTGGTGGAATTTTTGCAGAAGAACCAGGAAGTCTTTGCCTGGTCACACAAATACATGGCTGGGATAGACCCTGTAGTTATCAGCCATGTCCTGAGCATAGACAAGAATTTTCCACCCGTGCAACAAAAAAGAAGGCTGCTCGATAAGGATCGATCGAGAGCCTTAAAAGAAGAAGTTGAAAGGTTAAAGGAGAATGGGTTCATCAGGGTGGCGTTCTATCCGCTGTGGGTCTCTAATCCAGTGCTGGTTCCCAAGCCAAACGGAAAATGGCGAACCTGCGTGGATTTTACAGATCTCAATAAAGCCTGCCCGAAGGATTGCTTCCCACTACCAAGGATCGACCAGCTGGTCGATGCTACTGCAGGACACGAGATCCTCTCTTTTATGGATGCATACTCGGGCTATAATCAGATCAGCATGCACCCCCCTGACAAGGATCACACCAGCTTTCGGACCGATACGGGATTATACTGCTATAAAGTAATGCCCTTCGGACTGAAAAACGCAGGTGCGCTTACCAGCGGTTAGTTAACCACATGTTTAAAGATTTGATCGGAGTAAACATGGAGGTATATGTGGACGACATGCTGGTAAAGTCTAAAAAGGCAGAAGGACATGTGAAGGATTTACAAGAATGTTTTGATGTATTGAACAAGTACCAGATGAAACTAAATCCTCTCAAATGTTCCTTTGGAGTTGGATAAGGGAAGTTTTTGGGGTTCATTGTAAATTCAAGAGGAATCAAGGCCAACCCCGACAAGATAAAAGCCCTAATCGACATGAAATCTCCAGAAAGGATCAAAGATATACAAAGTTTAACCGGGAGGATTGCAGCCCTAAGTAGATTTATTTCGAAATCAACAGACAAATGCATCCCTTTTTCAATCTACTTAGGGGCAATAAGAAATTTGAATGGACAGGAGACTGCGAGCAAGCCTTCCAGGCCTTGAAAGCCCATATGGCACAGCCTCCCATTTTATCAAAGCCAATCGAAGGAGAAACTTTGTTCATTTACCTGGCAATCACTGAAGTTGCTGCTAGTGCGGTACTAGTACGAGAGGAAGAGGGCGTACAAAAAGCGGTTTACTACGTAAGCAAGAGGCTGATCGGGGCAGAACTGAGATATCCACCCATCGAAAGGTTAGCATATTGCTTAATCCTGGCCTCAAGGAAACTGCGCCCTTACTTCCAAGCCCATCCTATCACCGTCTTAACCGACCAGCCCCTTCGGCAAGTCCTCCAAAAACTAGAGGCGGCTGGGCGTTTATTAAAATGGGCAGTCGAACTAGGGCAGTTCAATATCACATATTCACCGCGAGCAGCAGTAAAAGGACAATTTTTGGCTGATCTTATTGCAGAGTTCACCGAACTCCCAGACAGCAAACAGTGCGAACAGCCTAGTGCGCCTGAGCCTCAAGAGAAAGCTCCATCGTGGAAGTTATTCACGGATGGGTCATCCAACGAATCCCATGCAGGAGCAGGAGTGATATTGATAATGCCGGAAGGGCATCGATTTCACTGCGCCATTAGGTTTGACTTCACCGTGTCAAATAATGAAGCCGAATACGAAGCACTCCTCGCTGGATTGAGCATGGCCGAAGACATGAGCATAAAGGCGCTTGATATTTACAGTGATTCACAGCTGGTAGTGAATCAAGTCCTTGGGGAATATCAAGTGCGAGGCCTAAAGATGGTGGCCTACTTGAATAAAACCAAAGACCTGCTAGCCCAGTTCACAAAGTATACACTCCAACAAATACCGCGGGATCAGAATTCGAATGCAGATGCTTTAGCCAAACTCGCGAGCGCGAAAGATGCTGATACTTTGAACATTGTGCCAGTAGAAAGATTGAGTGAGTAAAGCATACGAGCAATAGAAGCCAGTATGGAAATCCGAATGGAAGATACATGGATAACGCCTTACTTGAAGTATCTAACAGATGGTGTGCTACCAACAGATAGAAACAAAGCCAGAACTCTCCAAAGGCAGGCTGCTAGGTACATACTGGTCGATGGTGTTATGTACAGAAGAGGATATTCAATGCCATTACTCAGGTGCATTACACCGGAGAAAGCTAAGGAGCTCATGAAAGAGGTACATGAAGGTTTCTGCGGAGACCACGCTGGGGGGCAAAGTTTGGCAAAAAAGATTTTAAGGCAAGGCTACTTCTGGCCGACTATGAACGAAGATTTGATGGAGTTTGTATGAAAATGCAATAAATGTCAAAGGTTCTCCAAAATTCCACGAGCAGCTCCAAACAAGTTGAAACAGATGCAGATTCCGTGGCCTTTTGCAATATGGGGGATAGATTTGATTGGGTCCTTGCCAACCGGAAAGGGTGGAGTGAAGTACGTCATTGTGGCGGTCGATTACTTCACCAAATGGGCCGAAGCTGAACCACTCGCTACCATAACGACCAAGAAAGTTCTTGACTTTGTCATCAAGAACATTGTTTGCCGCTATGGTTTGCCTCAGAAGATTGTTTCAGACAACGGAACCCAATTTGACAGCGACTTATTCACCGACTTCTGCGAAAGACACGTGATTATCAAAAGCTTTTCTTCAATTGCGCATCCACAAGCAAATGGGCAGGTCGAGGCTGTGAACAAAACTCTTAAGGACACCCTGAAGAAGAGGCTTGAAGACGCTAAAGGAGCATGGCCAGAGCAGCTGCCTGAAGTCCTCTGGTCGTACAAAACTTCTCACTGAACGGCGACAGGTCATACCCCATTTTCCTTAGCCTACGGATATGAGGCCATGTTACCTGTCGAGTTAGATCCCCCCTCACATCGACGCATGACATACGACCAGGGCCAGAACAGCCAACTGATGATGGAGTCCCTAGACTCAATTGACGAAATACGAGAAAAAGCCCAACTCCGAGTTGCTGCGTACCAGCAAAAGGTTGCCTGGTACTTTAACTCAAGGGTAAAGGAAAGAAAATTCAACGTCGGTGACCTAGTACTACGACGAGTTTTCTTGAACACCTGCGACCCCACTGCTAGAGTACTCGGACCCAATTGGGAAGGACCGTACCAGATTGAAGAAGTCCTTCACCCGGGCACCTACAAACTTGCACGCCTAAACGGAGATCTCGTTCCACACTATTGGAATGGAGAACACCTGCGCAAGTATTATCAGTGAACAACCCTTTTTAAAGGAATGGCTTGTATTAAATTTTACTTTTTACAAGTTTTGGAAAAAGGGTTAGCCGCGTTGTATGGCTAATCGCTTATAAATGTAAGATCCTTTTTTTAGGATCACTCGTAAAGACATGATTAGTCCATTTTTAATACGAGATTATAAGGGACTGTGCGCAGCCAGTCATTCTTGCCAACCTTTGTAAATTTATTTTTACAAGTATTTTTTCATTACGTGTGTTGTTTTGCTGTATTACAAGTGTTGAATTTTGCAACGAGTAGTAATGTTCGCACAGGTCGTGGTCAAGGAAAGTGACCAAGGACCTAAAGCTCCTCGATCACTTGGGGGGCATATAAGGTACATCGATAGCAAAGCATACTATGAGGTATGTAAACACATGAACAAAATAAGTGAAAGCATGCTACGGTACTTAGAGCATTTTTCAAAAATTTATGTTTTGTAAAATCAAAACTAAGTACTATGCTAAGTTTTGTCATGCGAACAGGTATTATAATAAAAGAAACATTATAATATCAGAAAGGCAATCGTTTACACCGCGAGCATTGGAGCTCGGATGTAAATATGAAATTAAAAGGAAAAAAGACCTTTACACCGTGAGCAGTATTACTCGGATGTAATTGTTCAAGCATAAGTAAAAAAGCTGCCCTCGCAGCAATAAAAGAAAAAAATTGTCTTTACAAAAAGACCCGTGGGCCATAAAAGCTGAAAAAAAATAATAAAAAATATTAATTTTGCTGGGGAGCAGGAGGGTCCTCTGGGTTAGGAGCATTCTTATCAGCCGGAGGTCCAGTCGCAGCATCAGCAGCAGGGATTTTGGCCTTGGCTCTCTCTTCCGCCTCCAACCGAGCAGCGCACTGTGCCATCAGCGTCCTTTGCAGCCGCTCGGAGAGATAGTCAATGTTGGCCTCCCGATTGTGCCTCCAGAAGTCGTAGAAGTAAAGGAAGGTGGCTTCCTTGTACTTCTTAAGAGTTTTGGCACTATCCTCCTCTAGCTCCTGTACTCGTCCCTCGAGCTCGTGCACCCGCTCCTCAAGCTTCTTTGCCTCATCCCTGCTGGCGGTCAGATCGAGAGTGAGCTGTTTGCACTCTTGGGTGTGGAGTATAGAACTCTCCTTCCATTTGTGCCGCTCCTCGATGGCTTTCTTCAGAGCCCCTTGACTTTCCTGAAGCTCCTGGGTGAGGGTGGCTTGGACCTCGCATAACTGTTCGTTCAGCTTGGACAGCTCCTGGTTCTCCTCGAGCAGCTTTTTCTTCTCATCCTCAAGTGCTTGCTTGGACTGAGCAAGCCTGGAGTCAAAGTTCTGCCCGCGAGAAACCAGCGCCCCAGTACGGCGCCAGCCAGCAGTCCCTGAAAACAAAGAACGAAAAAGTAAGGAATAGAAGTCATAATAAATGATGAAACAACAGAAAGCGACTTACGTTGGCTATCTCATTCAACCCCCTGTTGATGATTTGGTCGGCCTCCATTGAGGCAGTTTCGTTGATGGCGGCCTGGCTGCGTCTGTGCTTCGAAAGCTTATTGATTCTCTCCCTGGCCGACCCAACCACGAGGCTGGACAGGGAGCCTTCGGACGAGTTGTCCAGAGTCTCTCTACCAGCAGCCCTGGAAGAAGGTTGTGGATTCTCAGGCGCGGGCGTCGACTGTTTGGTGGGAGGCAGAGGTGTCATGTTCTCCTTAGAAGGGCCGGCACCGGGAGTATCCTCTGTTCGGGTCTTCTTTGAAGGGGTCTTGCTGCTTTCCCCTCGAGCCCTTTTGTCGTCCTTTGGGACAGAAGCAGCAACAACAGTTTGGTAATGCTCAAAGAAGTCCTTAGAGTCCATACCTGCACAAAGGAAAACAATTCGAACAGTTAGATTAAAAGGTCACGAGGAGCAGAGATCGAAGTGAAAGGATTACAAGTAAAATACCCGAGCTACACCTACTGGTCGTAACATTATCTACTGAACTACCTAGTTCCTGGAAGAAATATGAATTTAAAGAAGGAGCGTTCCTAAAGTTTCCATACCCATCAAATAGGTGGATGGGAATTGGCAAGTTATTTAAAAACGAGAATGGTGTACCGTATACATCCGACGAGTCGTCAGACTGTTCGACAGGCTCAGTGGCCTTTTGTTTCCCCTTGCCCTTGGGGACCGATGGTTCTGCTGCTCGGTGGGGAACAGCAGGTTCCCTGATTGTAACCCCAGTCGGCCTCCTCCTAGGAGGAGGTGCCTGAGGTTGCTGCTCGGGTCCCTGCCCACGTCCCACGCCAGCATGGACACCACCCGCCGCGGGTTCGCTGGTCGCAGGTGGGGAGCCCTTAAGGCCAGCCAACCTAAGGTTGGCCTCATTGATCAAGTTTTTCACACTCTTAGCAGCATTGGACATACTGGCTAAGAGTGCTGCCCTCGACTCCATTCCTGGAGTGGGGGTCGGGCGCAACCATGGACCTGGAACACAGTGGAACAGTGAAGTATTACGACAAGAAAGATTTAAAGGGAAAGAACTACTAGTTTAAGGCTCATTATTTCCCTTACCTCCTCGAGTGAAGGCTAGGTTGTCCGCGGCGATGTCAGGCGTAAGAAAGTATTCTAGATGATACTTCCCCACGTTGGAGATATGGGTGGTCTCGGACAGAAAGGTGCGTCCGTTCTCCTCGTGGAAAAAATGGAAGAACCCCGTACCGTCTTGGTTGGGGTTGGACTTGAGGTCAAATAGATAATTGACCTCATGAGGGGAGGGGGCTGGCCATTTCTTGAGTTTGTAGAGGATATAGAGCGCGGTCAGCATCCTATACCCGTTCGGGGTAATTTGGAAAGGGGCCACCCCAAAGTAGTTTGCCACCCCTTGGAAAAATGAATGAAGAGGCAAAGTGGCACCCGCCTCGATGTGGTATCTCGACCAGGCGCTATAAGCCCCCCCTGGCAGGTTGGCTCGCTGGTCGGTGGAAGGTCTGACTAGGGTTATCCCTGTCAGATTATACTTATTTAAATAATTTGAGACCATGCGAATGGTCACCGTAGTTGGGGATACCACGTGCCACTCGACAACCAGCTGGTCGGCATGGCGAGGACGGGCACACCCCTGAACTTTGGTTTCTGGAGGGAATTCTCCTCGACCACTGGTCGAGGGGGCATCAGCAGAAGGCTGACTTGGAGAAGAAAGGTTGCGTCTTTTTCTAGCCTTAGTTTTTATTCTGGCCATTTTCTGGGTAGGAGCTGGTGGAGGATTTGGGTTAGAACGTGAAAATGGAATTTCTAGAATCAGCATGGATGGATTCTCTTCGCCTTCGAGTAGTTGGGCTAAGAGTTCGTCTTCGATAGGTCTTTCTCCCCCCCAAGGGTCTTGCATATGAACTGCAAACAGACAATGGAGGAGATAAGACACAATCTGCGAAGTAGTGTTGGGAAGTTGGGATAACGTTATTCGTGCCTAAACAGCCAGCAGCATCCTAATCCTACACTAACTTCAACGTGGGTAGCTTAAAAGACGGATAAAATTGAAAAAGGAAAGAAAAACGTTTTCTGAAAAGAACTTTTTTTTCGACTTCTGAGGGGCGGGAAAAAATTTCGGTTTTTTTCGCCTAGCATAAAGATTGAATCTTTCGTCAACTTAACGTCCCAAATCAGAGATTCTATCTACCAAAGTATTGACCTAACCTATGCAAGGCATAAAGACGCACTTTTACCAAATATTAGGTGGTTTATACCAAAAACCCTATTCAAGAACGCAGACATATCAGAGCATAAAGACGGCATGCATGGCATAATAAAGAGCTTAAAAGATGGAATCCTTACCTGAGAGAAGAAGGAGATTCGGAAGAAAATGAAGACTCGAACTAGAAAACCTTCGGCTAGACGTCGGACTGATATTCGGAGCTCTGAACTCTGGTGCAAGTTCTTGAGAATATTGGCGAAAATGGTGAATAAAAATTTTCTTAATGGGAAAGAAAAGTTTATTTATAGGGATTGAGGGCATGGCAGAAAGGTGGTAATCATAACTTCCCACTTTCGAAACGTGGGGAAGTGTATAAGCCGTCAAAAGTGTCTTTTTGGAAACCGAAAAGGCTTGATTAGACATAATTATATCACGGTTTTCGAAAATGCACGGGGATTCTGACAGACGTCATGGGAAGGTGAACGGTTGTTCCCTTAAGTTTCTTTATTGCTGGTCGCACTAAACAAACTTAGGGGGCAAATGTTATCCCAAAAATCAGAAGTAAATAACATGGCAAGCATTAATTACACGTGGCTGACACCTGGAAGAATCTGTGTTCAACTATCGACCAGGAAAGCACCCCATGTCATACGATCGGTTTCTCCATACGACCAGCCTGGTCGTACATACATTATACGCGGAGAAGATCTTTAGCAGTTATGATGGAATCCGAAATTATCTCCCATGATTTCCTGAGTATCCGATTATTTAGGAAATAATATCTGTAACAAATCAATGTAAATCTTCCCTGAGCTTATAAATAGAAGAGGAGGGCTAAGGGAAGAGGATCCTCTTTTCTTTTTCTGACTTCTAGATCACTTGAGATTAGAGTTATCAAATTAATCATATTGTATTGTTCTTCAGAGGTTGGTGAAACTCATTGAACCACAGTTCTTTGATCACTCATTTTGATCTCACACCAATAACAATCTAAGTGGACGTAGGTTATTACCAGATCCTGGGGCCGAACCACTATAAAATATCGTATTCTTATTATTTTCGTCATCACGTTCTTTTCAACGCATTCATCCACGTCAAGCATATTTTAACTCCGTGTCAGTTGCCCAAAATCAGGGTCAATAGTAAATTTTTTAAATTAATTTTATTTTTTAGTAATTGTTAATGATTAAGTAATTAAGAAGTAGAATTATAAATATTTATTATTATTATAATCTATAAAATGAATAAAAAATCAATATAAATATTTTATTTAAATTTAAACTAATGTGTAACTACATGAGAAAGCGTGCATGATACATTTTTTTTAAATTAATTTTATTTTTTAGTAATTTTTAATGATAAGTAGTTCAGAATTAGAATTAGAATTACTTAGTATTATTATAATATATAAAATGAACAAAAAGTTAAAATTAAAGAAGAAAATAAATGGAGCAGTTTGAAGAGATTTTAGAGTGTTGCATCATCTCTTTAACACTCTCATTTATCAATTATTTACTATTATTATAAAATGAATAAAAAAATTAATATAAATATTTTATTTGAATTTAAACGAATGTATAACTACATGAGAAAATGTGCATGATACAATTTTTTTAAAATTAATTTTACTTTTTAGTAATTTTTAATGATAAGTAATTAATAAGTAGACTTAGAATTAGTTACTATTATTATAATCTATACAATGAATAAAAAAAATTATATTAAATGAGAAAATAGATAGAATAGTTTGAAAAAATTTTAAAGTGTCACATCATCTTCTTAATACTCTCATTTGTTTTTTTCTGAAATATTATAGAATTTTGATATTGTCCCATTTTAATTAATTTATAAAAAAAATATTCGAATATAATATTGTATTAAAACTGTATTTAAGTATTCAAACTGTAGCTTTTTTTCTGAACAAAAACTGTAGCTTTATTTACCGTGATATATGTGAGGTTTTTTTTATTTTTTATTTTTTATTTTTTTAACAAAACGCTAGTATATTAATGAAGAAACGATTTTGAGGAGAAGGAACTAACGGAGCTATGTTTAGAAAACTGAATGGGCTTCTGGCTAGTGGCTATTCTAATATTTAATATTATGGGACCCTTCAATTAATATATGACACAAAAAGAGGGAAACCATAGGAACCAGTTAGGAAAATCATTTCACTGAAATAGTTTAATCGTATACTATATAAAAAATCTTCATCCACTTGACTTCAACTACTAAAGTTATATACGAGATCAGTAGCTCATCAGATTAGACAGATTGCCAAGTAATGGAAGCCGCCGAGGAGGAGATCATAGACATCGCTATAGTGGGCGCTGGTATTTGCGGCCTTGCCACGGCACTTGCACTTCACAGGTATTTTTTCAGTGATACATAAGTAATAAAATATATGTAGCATGTTTAGATCTCTTTATTAAATTAAATAAAAATAAAATATAGGAAGGGTATACAGAGTGTGGTTTTGGAAAGATCAGAGACCTTGCGAGATTCGGGAGCTGCGATTGGCATTTTAACAAACGGCTGGTGTGCGCTTGATCAACTCGGCGTAGGCCACAAGCTCAGGTCAACAGCCCTTCCTCTTCAAGGGTACTACTTACTTGAATTATTTTCTTTGAGTTGTATTCGATTAGAATATTTATATATAAATATATTTACATATATATATATATAAATATTGAAGAAGAAACATCATCTTAAATTATTATGCTCTCTACTGAAACAGAATCCGAGACATTTGGCTAGATAGCAACAAGCAAAGAGAAGCACCAGTCTCGTAAGCAACTAAACAGAATATATCTGATAATATATATTATGTTTTTAGGAAAATTTTATAGTGGGGTGCACGTTTAGCACGTTTAGCGATGTTTCTATCCGGTACGTAGATAGATTATAATTCAAATTATTTTACATGATGTTGTATATTGTATAGTAAACTTCTCACTAATTTTCGAGAAATTTAGAATAATTTAGGATATCAAAAACAAGATTTAAATGTCAATTGTATGCGTGTATTTTATACGCGTGCAATTAATTATTTTGAACTCTAGTTTTTGATATTGTAAAATATTTAGAATTTTTTTAAAATTAGTGGGGTGCTTACTATAACTGTAATATACATTATCATATAAAAAAAATTTGGGTTATAATTTTTATACATCCCGAAAACATAAATGTCCCTATCAATAAGAGCTAAACTAACACACATACTATAGAATTTACCTATATTTTTATTTGTTATGAGCTATTATGTCGTGAACCCTATATTTAATTATTGAAGAAATTAGACTAGGTGCCTACTTTTAGATAACATGCATGCTATGAAAAAATAAATTGTATCAATTGCAATTGACAATAGTCAAACTCATACACTTGAGATAGCATAACTATCATATCCAACTCTTTTTATTGTTAGTTAATAGCTTTGAATAATATTTAATAACAAATAAAAACGACAAATACATTATTAAATTAATAACTAAAAATCTATACATTTTATTTTGTTAAGCCTAGTAGTGGAACTTTTAAGTCTTGTGATTTAAATTTTAAAAAGACGTGGTTTAAATTTTAAGTCTTGTAGTTTATATTTTAAAGACTAATGATTTGAATTTTAATGAACCATGGTTTAGATTTTAAAGGATCGTGGTTTATTTTTATATGGTCACAGTTTAGATTTTAATCGTGTGGTTTAACTTTTAAGCCATATGGTTTACATTTTAAAGAGTGGTGGTTTAAATTTTAATCATTGTAGTTTATATTTTAAAGAGTCGTAGTTTAAATTTTAAGACTTGTAGTTTAAATTTTAAAGAGTCGTGGTTTAAATTTTAGGGCTTGTGATTTAAATTTTAAAAACTAGTAATTTAAATTTTAAAGAGTTATGATTTAGATTTTAAATGATCATGATTTATATTTTATATGATCTTGGTTTATATTTTAAGTCTAATAGTTTAACTTTTAAGCATTGTGGTTTAAATTTTAAAGAGTCATAGTTTAAATTTATGCATCGTGGTTTAAAATTGTATTGAGTCGTAGTTTAAATTTTAAGTCATGTGGTTTAAATTTTAAAGAGTCGTGATTTATATTTTAAATGATTATGGTTTATATTTTATATGGTCGTGGTTTAGATTTTAAGCTTAGTAGTTTAATTTTAAACCTTGTGGTTTAAATTTTAAAAAGTTGTAGTTTAAATTCAAGCCTCGTAGTTTAAATCTTAAAGAGTTGTGGTTTAAATCATAAAAAGTTATGGTTCAAATTTTAAGTCTCGTGGTTTAAATTTTAAAGAGATGTTGCTTAAATTTTAAGCCTTGTGGTGTAAATTTTAAGTCTTGTGATTTAAATTTTAAAGAGCCGTGGTTTAAATTTTAAAAAATTATGATTTATATTTTATATGGTCGTGGTTTAGATTTTAAGCCTAGTAAGTTAACTTTATACCTTATGATTTAAAATTTTAAAAGTCATGGTTTAAATTTTAAGGCTTGTTTAAATTTTAAAGGGTGATGATTTATATTTTAAGCATTGTGGTTTACATTTTGAAAAGTTGTGATTTAGATTTTAAATCTTGAGGATAAACTTTTAAAGAGATATGGTTTAGATTTTATGTCTTGAGATTTATATTTTAAATGATTGTTGTTTATATTTTACGATTTTTTGTTTACATTTTAAGCCTTGATTTTTACATTTTAAAGAATATTTTTTTTTTAAATTGAATACAATCCTATAAATATAGTTGTCACACATATATACATATATGGGTGCACTTTTAATGGTTACTACCCATGAATGGTTACTTTAATATTAACCATTGGATTAAGATCAATGGTTCATATTTATAGTTGTTAATTAATATTTCTAAAAATAAATTTTGATTTTTTCAAATTTTTGGAAGGGTTACATGATGAAAATTGTGTATTTATTATGAAAATATATAATATTGTAAACTTTTTTATTTTTCAAATGTATGTCAATTTCTAAATATAACTAGTGTTTCTCATTGGTTGAAAACACCATTAATTATGGCAAAAAAATAAAAATAAAATCGAAATTAATATAGAAAAAAATATTTACTTGTTGGTGACTTGCTATACCAAGTCATTATGTTGTCACATCATCATAATTGTTAGTACCCATCTATGGGTAGTAACCATTGAGAAGTCTTCCATACATATATATGACATTCTACAATTAGAATGCATTTCTAATTTAACTATAATATGACATATATAATATACACTACAACAACACTTAGAACTATGTGCTCAAATAATAGTAGTTTGAGAAGTCTCATGATAATAATAGGTAAAGTTCAACTAAATATATCTAGTGTCTAGTTTTAGTTAACTACTCCTAAAAGTTGATAGTTTTCAACTTTTCCCTTAACCATTTGACAAACATGAAAACATAAGCTAAACACATAAAAACCCAAATAATATGGAAAAATTACACCTAGTACTGTAAATTTCAAAAACAAAATTTTGAAAAGTAGGGAATTTTACAAAAATTATAAAAATGCGCATATTAGTTTGTTACGTTTCTGTAATTGCTTTAGTTTGTAAATGTTGTTTACAAAATTGTAGCATATGGTTACAAACTTGTAAATTTTAATTACAAATTTATAAACTTTGGTTACAAAAAAACTGAATTGTTACAAATTTGTAAACTTTGTTTACAATAAAAAATTTTGTATTTACAATTATAACATTCCGTTGTAATTTTTTACGGATTCCGTATTTGTA
Organism: Humulus lupulus; assembly: GCF_963169125.1. NCBI lineage: Eukaryota > Viridiplantae > Streptophyta > Magnoliopsida > Rosales > Cannabaceae > Humulus > Humulus lupulus. The sequence goes on from NC_084795.1 coordinate 161,488,887, forward strand.
GTATCTTTTTTAAAAAAACTTTATGTATTTTTGTGAATTTCCCAAATAATATAGATCCCATTTTATTTCAGCGTTAAAAATTATTTAAATATTTTATTAATTTCTAAATAAATATGTTAGTTTTCTGTTTTCTTAATTGTTGTTTTTTTCTAATTGACTCTTCAAATATTATCTTATCTCAGTCGTATATGAGAAATCCTTAGTTAGATATTAATAGAATATGATGAAGTCCCTGCCCAAATATAAAATAATACTTTTGTAGAAAACAATATAAAATTAATGTTGATTCAAACCTAACTATATGTTAGTAAAGATGCCAAAATATATAATATTGTGTAATTGATTGTTTGAACTCTGATTTGAATACCGTAAATTATTCGGAATTTTTAAAAAATTGGTGATATGTCTGCTATAATTATAATAAAAACTGTGATGAAAACAAATTGGGTTATAATTTTTTCAAATGTCAGAAATAAGAAACACCTCTACGGTAGAGTCATTTTCTATGCCCCTATTAAAAAATTATCCTATATTATTTATGGTGTTTTTGTATTGTAAGCATCCTCAATTTCAAACAATTATAATTATATATTTTTTTGTAAATTAGTCAAAAATAGTAGCTCAAATTTAACCAATTATTAATTAAAAAATAATTTGAATTTTTATTACTCATCTCTGATAAAGCTAAAGAAATAATTATTGAGGATACCATTTTCTATCAATTTACAAAAAAAAAAAAAAAAAACTGTTTGTAATTATTTGAAATGAAAGATTAAAGATTAAATGGAATTTATAAAGAATAAATTGTTATAATTAACATGATTTATAATAAATTTTTAAATTAAATAGAATTATTAAATATAAATTTTAGTGTTAAAACTTATAGGAAGCCTATATTTATGTATGTATATATATATATATATTTTAAATAAAAAATATGTATTTAACAATTTTTTTAATTTTAACGGAATATTATAAATATTTGACATAATATATTTTTAAAAATAATTAAAAATATAGTACAATAAATATTTAATAATTATATTAATATAAATTTAAATATTATAAAATATTATTATTATAATAATATTTAATACAAAACTAAATATTAAATAATTATATTGATATAAATTTAATGTTATGAAATATCATTATTATAATAATGTATAATATATAATACATAGATATTTAAAAATTAAATTTATATAAATTCACAATGTTATAAAATATTACTATTATAATAATATATAATACATAATCTTAATTTTTATTAAAAAAATTATAATTTATATTTAAAAAGAAAACTTATTACTTTTTTTTTATTACTTAGTCTAACTTATATAAATATATATATATATATTAAATAACAACAAACATTATAAATATATTATATTTAGGTGTCGTGTGTGTACAAAAAGAATAATTGTGTAAATTTATAAGAAATTATAGTAACATTTCTCTTCTATTAATAATAAACAAACTGCTTTTCTAATCATTGATGTGTTGAATAATATTATGAATGTTTTGTAACTTGGATAAAGTGATCTAAAATATTCTCAATTTTTTTACATAATAAAAATAAACAAAATATGCATTGAATGTTGCTCGCACTCAGGGCGCTTGATATATATCTGTATGATGTGTATGTTTGATATTTAAGTTGGCATTATTGTTTTTTGCACTGGGGGAACGTGTACATTATATAGGAAAGGAGAAGCAAGATGTGTGAAAAGGAGTGAATTAATGAACACGCTTGGTGACGGGCTGCCCCAAGGCACCATACGCTTTGGATGTCGAATTCGTTGTGTGAAAGAAGACCCTTGCACTAATTTTCCCACTCTGGAATTTCTTGATGGTTCTACTATAAAGGCCAAGGTAATTTTTGTCTCTTACTTCATGGATAACAGGGTAATGTCATGCTCAATATTCATTATGGAAAACTACACTAAATATACTTCATAGCACACTAATTACTTATTTTATAACTATTTCAATATTTTTCACATAACTATCCTTTTACAAGTGAAAATGACCTAATTACCCTAACTAATATAACCAAACAAAACACAAGTGATCTCATTTTACAAATTCTCCTATCTCACAAATCATCACAAATATTTGTTTATAATCTTTGTTGTGAGCTGCCCTGTCCATATTTAGGGAAAGTCTTGGGCTAGAAGGCATCGGGGAATGATTATGTCAAGCTCCCAAATTTCTTGCCAATGTCAGTGAATGTGTGTAACTGATTGCTAAGATCAAATGAAGTAGGAAAAGAACAAGGGTTATAGTGGTTTGACTAAGAAGAATCACCTACGTCCACTAAGTCTTTTTTATTGTTGTTTTCTCTTTGTGTTCTTGCTCTTTACAAAGCCACCAACCCCCTTTAATGGAGGCTTACCTCACCTATTTATAGAGGAAAAGGCTTTACAATTTACGAAAATTCCATTAGGCCTCTACACAACTAATAAAATCTTCGGTGTTGCTACAGTCGTAGTCTGCTATCAGTACTATATAGTATGGGTTGCTAAGCGACGTGCTTGAAGGTACTGTGCCAAACGGCGTGGTAGCTAAGATCTTGTAGAGTGTTAACGAGGCCTTAGGGATATTGTCATTCAGACCTTCTCGCGAGGATGCTCACCTCTTTTAGCAATGTGAAAATTTTCTTTCGAGATGTACACATGGAGGTGAACGAGTTGGACTTCTCGTTGGATGCTTAGCGGGTAGATTTTGTGACTTATGCCTCGTGAGTAGCCTTCTCGCTCGATGATACGCAAGAAGGCTTAAGACTACTATGAAGAAGGTGCTCACATTCATGTCCTCCTCTTTGAAGGCTCATAACTTTCAGCTCGGGATGAACTACAAGGCCCACAACATATGAAATCAAAGCTAGTTTAAAGGCCTATAACATTGCATTAGGACTTTCCTGTTGCGTCCAACATTCATGCCCAAGTAATATTGTTTGTAGAACTTTTGGGGGCCTAGAAAGCTTTTACTCATTCACCTTGCCAATTTTTGGGTACAACAATCTTTCATTCTCAAGTCTCTCACATTGCAACTTTTCTCCAACTTTGTAAATTTTAACATCATCTTTGGTAAATTTTTATAGAGTTGAAGGAGTTCATCAAAAAATTAATAATAATTAAGTAAATATTTTATATTAAGCTTATAGGTGTGTTATAAAATATTTTTTTATCATTTTCTTTTCAAGTTGTTTAGTGCTAAAAAAAATGATTCTATATTGAGATTGTTGACGCCGTTTTTTGTCAACTTAAAATGTAGAGCACGTAAACAGTAAATAATTATGGCCAGAAAAATACAATAAAATAAGAAGAGTTTTTTACGTGGTTCAGCAGTTAACTCTGCCTAGTCCACGAGTCTTTGTTATTAGAACTTAGGAAATTTCTGGAAATTCTTCATGGATGAATTCTCCAGAGTTTCTCTCAAGATCACAAAATTTCGGTCCTTTACAAAGGTACATGACTTCTCTATTTATAGATGAAGTCTCAGGATACTATCCCACACGTTCAGGGAAGTTATCATGTATATTAATAAATTTAATGGCTTTAAATCCTGTAACTCCTATATACAAGGAAACGTCCCCTGAAGATCAGGGGGCGTATAACTGACTAATAAATATCCCTTTATTGTAGGGAAGTTACAGCAATAAATGTAGACCGCGTCTCTTCAAGTGACTCACTAAGCTGTTCGAAATCAGCAATCAACATCATCAGCATCATGCCAGTCTAGGTCTCTGAGTAACTTTCGAGTTATATTATTTTCTCCAAGACCACATTGTTTCGAGCTCATACTCATGTCAGGCTCGGAACTCTTGATCTGAGGTCACCCGAGAATGGACGCCTTCCGATGCCTGTCTTTCGAGCTTATTAGGACTTTGAGGTCACCCATCTTCGAGGTTGCCACCAACTATGAAGATTTGACGCCTAGGTTGCGAACACGTATTCTAGACATTGCGAACTCACACCTGACGAATCCAGCTTTCGAGAACACAATTCTTAAGGCTCGAAATCTGGGTGTAACATTTTGCCCCCTCAAAAGTATTTGTTCGAATCCTATGAGAAGGAAACTTTTGAACTACTTTCCTCGGGTGCTGCACCGTCACACATACTCGAGTATGGACACGTGTCAGTTGGGTATTGCTCATTCAAGGTACTTGAGTGCCTTGGAAATCTGCCCACGATCATTTGCCTGCCACCTTTTCGGTACTATCTTGTCATTTATCCCCGGCCGTCAGATTTGATAAGGATCCTGTCCAATAGCTTGGATTAATCCCTTTTTACCACTTCTGATAGTCTATATATAAGGCTCCAGTCATCTTCTTCCTCTTACTTTTACGTTTATCAAAGAAAAAACCAGAGGCCATCCCAGAAAGTTTTCTCTTTTGCATGTTTTCCCAGCCAAAGAAGCAAAGGACCACCAGCCTGTTTGAGACCGTGAGATCATACCTGCTTCTTCAGTCATCCGTTTCTCTGCAACCACCATTTTCAGTGTGTAAGTATCTGATCTTAACTTGTATGTATATCTTCTTTTTCTTTACGCTAGTTTCTGCCTTTGTTGCTTTGGCATTTCTGGGAACGTGCTGGTTTATTCTGTAGTTTGATATACTAGGACGCTTTGATCGATAGATATTAGGTTTAGGTTCTCCCATTACTGGTTCTAAATCCAGTTCAAATGTAGGAAGACCCAAATATGGTCTTCTTTTCTGGGTTTTCAAATTTTGGAGGACATATCTTGTACACCAAGATATCGGGTACAAAATCTTGATTTTAAAGAATGCACGATACCCGAAAATACCATTTTTAAATAACCGCCACTTTTTTTTCCTGATATTTTGGGATTCTCAAAACTTAGACCCACTTCCCTTCCTTTTTCGTGGAATACACGTCGTGACACATAATCGGGTCTCCAGGATCGAGCTCGTCTCGTATCCAAGCATTTTCAAGCTTGACCTACCAAGATTGTTATTCTTGATTCCTTGCATACATGGCCCTCACCATTTTTTCTTTCTCGCTACTAGCTATATTTATAGACGGTCTGTATGCTAATGTTGATTTCTTTGTATGCCAGGCTCTTGCTGTCTCTGCTCAGCTCAACTATAAGTTGAATAACGAGATCCATTCAAGCAAATCCTATGCTCAGGAGGCGAAGGATCTTCAGCTCAAACTGAGTGATGAACTAAAGGCAACAAAGGCAAAGTTTTAGGCAGGAGCCGAGGAGCTTAAGGCCAAGACATCCGAGCTTGAGAAGCAGAACGCTAGGCTCGCGGAGATTGAGAAGGAGAATGCTAGGCTCGCGGAGCTTGAGAAGGAGAACGCTTGGCTCAAGGAGGTTAATGCCAAGCTCGAAGAAGACAAGGCCGCCACTTTTGATAAAATTGAGAGTGAAAAGGCTCGCCTCCTTGCCGAGTACAAAGAGAAGAAGGACTAGGCGGTTAATCTGGCTATGTACAGAATATGGGCCAACAATGACGACCTCGATACCAGCTTCCTAGGTCCTCTTGAGGCGAAGCTCGTAGATAAGTGGAATGCTCGGCTTGAGGCGGAGGAGGCTGTTCGGGAGGCTGCTCAGGAGGTTGCTCAGAAGGATAGTCATGATATTCGTCCTGGAGAGTCTAGTGCTGCTGGTGCTGAGAAGGCTAAGGAGACTGCTCCTTCTTGAATCTCACCTCGGGGCTGCGTCCCTTTATTTTTGTAATTGTTTTAATTTATGCTCGTAGGGCTGATACAATCTCTTTTTCTTTTTGGCTTTTTTTTTTTTTAATATATATGCTTTACATTCTTAGTTTGAAATATTTTGCACATTTTATATTAAAGAATCGTATGTGCTTGTTTATTCGCACAAACATAGTTTGGATTTAGGCTCGAGGCTCAATGCATTCATGCACAGTTTGCTCGAATTATCCGCTTCTGATCTCGTTATTTGTCAAGGTCGGATATTACTTTAACCATGCACCCGAAAGTACTTGTATGATGTGTAATGCAAACAGTTTAGTTGTATCTTATTTTTTTTTACTTACTTTTTCTCGTCCTCGGTTATCTTTCCGAGGTTATGAGTTTGAAACTATTTGTTTTATAAGATACTCCAGCCTCGATCTCGACTTAACTCGAAGTGGGTTTATGTTCCAACTTATCGTCGATTAGTTTTAGCTAGTTTGTTCCAAACCTATTAAGGTCGTGTTTGGTTTGTAATCCATACACTTATATTTTTAATCTAGTTCGCATATTTAGTTACATCCAAACATTTTTATCTTTTGATAATTTGGTTACGTCCAAACTATCCAAGCTCGCGCATTTGGTTACATCCAAACGCTTGTATGTTTTTGATAATTCGGTTATATCCAAATTATCTTAGCTCGAGCATTTGGTTATATCCAAACACTTGCATGTATTTCGTATATGTAACTTTATTTTTCAAGCTGGTGGTATTTACATATACCAATGATGCCCCCTTAATATCCTATGAATGTGACCATAGGTTATTAGATTAAGAGAGATTGCAAACATAAACCATATTAGAGGAAATAAATCTTTATTTGATAAAATCCAAATGTTGGCAAAACAGTACAAATAAACAAGCATGGTTACAGGCAACATCCTTCCTACACTATTGATAGTAAGGTCTTAGGTGTTCGCCATTCCATGCTCACGGTACTAGGCTCCCATCCAATCTCACTAACTTGTAGACACCGGGTCGGATGACTGACTCTATCGGGTAGGGTCCTTCCCAATTTGGCCTGAGCACGCCAGCTGCTGGATCTCGCATTGCCAAAAATACACGCCTTAGCACCAAATCTCCCACACCGAATTTTCGATCTTGAACTCTCTTGTTGAAGTACCTGGTAGCTCGCTGTTGGTATGCATCGTTTCTTAGCTGAGCTTCGTTTCTTCTTTCTTCGATCAGGTCTAAGGTTTCTTCGAGCTGAGTGTGGTTCGAGTCTTGGTCATAAGTGTGGGTTCGAATCGTAGGAATTTCGACCTCAACTGGCAACATAGCCTCGCAACCGTACACCAGGGAGAACGGGGTATGTCCTGTTGACATTTGGGCCGTAGTCCTATATCCCCATAGGACTTGGGGAAATTCTTCGGGCCATCGCCCTTTTGCTTCTTCCAACTTTTTCTTCAGCGAACTCTTGAGAGTTTTGTTTACAGCTTCGACCTGGCCATTCGCCTTGGGATGAGCTACTGCTGAAAAACTTTTTATTATTCCATTTTTTTCGCAAAAGTTGGTGAACAGATCGCTATCGAACTGGGTTCCGTTGTCGGACACAATTTTCCTCGGGATCCCATATCGACATATAATGTTCTTTACTACAAAGTCAAGGACTTTTTGAGAGGTTATTGTTGCTAACGGTTCAGCTTCTGTCCACTTCGTGAAGTAGTCTACGGTAACTACAACATATTTCACTCCGCCCTTGCCAGTTGGGAGAGAGCCTATGAGGTCGATTCCCCATACCACAAATGGCCATGGGGAAGTCATCATGGTCAGCTTGGATGGTGGAGCTCGAGGAATCGTGGCGAATCGTTGGCACTTATTACACTTCTTCACGTATTCGAAGGAATCCGACTTGATGGTAGGCCAGAAATAACCTGGCGTATGATTTTCTTGGATAGGCTATGCCCCCCAGTATGGTCTCCACAAAACCCTTCGTGAATTTCTTCAATGATTTTCTTGGCTTCGGGTGGAGTCACACACCGAAGTAATGGCATGGAATACCCCCTTCTATACAGCTTTCCATCTAAAATGGTATAACGGGGGACTTGATACATCAATTTTCGAGCCTGGTTCTGATCTTTTGGAAGGACACCGGTCTCGAGATATACGACTATCGGAGGTTTCCAAGTATGCTCAGCATCAATCATACATACATCTTCCTGCTCTGGCTTGTTAATACTAGGCGCCGAGAGATGTTCAATTGGCACAACATTGAGCTCATCATTCTCGGTGGAAGTAGCGAGCCGAGCTAAGGCATCTGCATTCGAGTTTTGCTCTCGGGGAACCTGTTCGATCACATAAAACTCGAAATGTTCCAACGCTGACTTTGCCTTTTCTAAGTAAGTTGCCATTTTCGTGCCACGAGCCGGGTATTCTCCCAAAATTTGGTTAACCACTAGCTGGGAGTCGCTGTAGCAATGTATTGCTTTAGCTTTGAGCTCTTTGGCTATACGATGTCTCGCCAGTAAAGCCTCGTATTCGACCTCGTTATTCGATGTGTTGAAGTCGAATCTTAAGGCAGAATGAAATCTGCTTCCTGCAGGAGTGATCAAAATGACCCCTGCCCCCGATCCATTTTCATTAGATGACCCATCAACGTAAAGTTTCCACAGCTCGTGGGCTGGGGTTATAACTTCATCGTTGGTCATGCCAGTACATTCCACTATAAAGTCTGCCAAGGCTTGCGCCCTAATGATTGTCCTTGGGTGGTAGGTGATCTCGAATTGCCCGAGTTCAACCACCCATTTAAGAAGTCGACCTGAAGCTTCTGGCTTAGACAAGACCTGTCTTAGTGGTTGATCAGTTAATACATGGATGGGGTGCGCCTGAAAGTAGGGTCGAAGTTTTTGAGATGAATGAATTAAGCTGAGAGCTAGCTTTTCCATCAAGGGGTATCTCAACTCTGCCCCCAGTAATCTTTTACTGATGTAATATACGGGCCTCTGCAGCTTCTCTTCCTCTCGCACAAGCACTGCACTTATTGCGTGCTCAGTAGTGGCAAGATATAAATATAACACTTCTCCCGTAATAGGTTTTGATAAGATGGGGGGCTCTGCGAGGTGATTTTTAAGCTCCTGGAAGGCCAGCTCGCACTCTTCCGTCCATTCAAATTTCTTGCCTCCCATCAATAGGTTGAAAAACGGAAGACAACGGTCTGTAGATTTCGAGATAAACCTACTTAGTGCCGCCATCCTGCCGGTCAAACTTTGGACATCTTTGTGTCTTCAAGGTGAGGGCATGTCGATCAGGGCCTGGATCTTGTCTGGGTTAGCTTCTATTCCACGAGCATTTACAATGAAACCCAGGAATTTTCCTGATGATACCCCAAAGGAGCATTTCTGAGGGTTAAGCTTCATGTTATACTTCCGGAGCACGGCAAAGCATTCTTCGAGATCGTCAACATGGTTATCGTTAAGTTGGGACTTGACTAACATGTCGTCAACATAAAATTCCATATTGTTCCCTATTTGCTCCGAAAACATCATGTTCACGAGCCGCTGGTATGTGGCCCCAGCATTTTTGAGCCTGAATGGCATGACATTATAAAAATATAGCCCTTTGTCCGTTATGAAGCTCGTATGTTCCTGGTCGGGGGCATGCATGGCAATCTGGTTATATCCAGAATAGGCATCCATGAACGACATCAGTCCATGCCCTGCCATGGCATCCATGAGCTGGTCAATCCTCGATAAGGGAAAGCAGTCCTTTGGACAAGCCTTGTTGAGGTCCGAATAGTCAATGCAGGTTCGCCACGTCCCATTAGGATTTGGGACCAGTACTAAATTGGCTACCCAGTCGGGGTAAAAAGCATCCTTAATGAATCGGTTTGCTTTTAACCTGTCGACTTCCTCTTTCAGTGCCTTTTTTCTATCGTCGTCCAGTTGTCTTCGCTTTTGTTGCTTCGGTGGGAAGCTTTTATCGATATTTAGCGCGTGGCTCACTGTGTTCGGACTTATTTCTACCATGTCCGAATGTGACCACGCGAAGACATCCTGGTTTTTCTTCAAGAAGCAAATTAATTGCTATTTAGTTTCTTCCTGGAGATGTTTCCCGACCTTTACCGTTTTCGACGGATCTGACTCTTCAAGCTTGATTTCTTCGAGCTCTTCTAAAGGTTCGAGGTCAGCTTTCTCCTCCACCCTTGGGTCGATTTCTTCATCTATCTCCAAGATCGTCCCATCTTTATTTTGAACAATGACGAGTGCCTGTGCGCTCGTCTGTTTCTTTCCTCTCAAGGAAATGCTATAGCATTCCCTTCCAGACAACTGGTCTCCCTTCAACGTCCCGATGCCACTAGGAGTTGGGAACTTAATGGCCAGATGCCTTACAGACGAGACTGGCCCCAGCCCTACTAGGGCGGGTCTTCCGAGCAGCACGTTGTAGGCCGAAGGTAGGTCTACTACTACGAACTCCATCATCTTGATTGTTGAGACTGGGTAGTCTCCCAAGGTTACGAGGAGTTCGATGGACCCCATGCAAGCGGTCCCTTCTCCTGAAAAACCGTACAGTGTTGTCGCACATGCTTTCAGGTCGCAAAGAGTGAGTCCCATTTTCTCTAAGGTGGCCTTATAGAGAATGTTCACTGAGCTCCCATTGTCTATGAGAACTCGGTGAACTCTCTTATTCGCAAGCTGGAGAGTGATGACCAGTGGGTCATGGTGAGGAAACTGAACATGGGACGCGTCGTCCTCAGTAAAGGTTATTGGTTGAGACTCAATATCTTGGCTTTCTGGAGCTCTAGGTTCGGGTTCATAAGGAGACCTGTCCCCAGTCTTTAGCTCGTTCACACATCGCTTTTGGGCATTCTTGCCCATACCTGCGAGATGAGGACCTCCCGAGATGGTTATCACGTCTTCTCCATCAATCGGAGGGGGCCTATCTTCTTCCCTGGCTCAGGAATTGTTGTTTTGTGCAAGTTGTGGCGCAGCTGCCCTCTGGATTGTAGACGCCTGATTAGTATTCTGGTTTTTGACATATTGTCTGAAATAGCCTCTCAAGATCAATCCTTCGATCTCGTCTTTCAACTGTCGGCACTCATCAGTAGTGTGCCCGGTATCTCTGTGAAATCGACAATATTTGCTAGAGTCCCTCTTGGACTTCTGATTTCTCATGGGGTCTGGATGCCTGAAGGGGACCTGGTTTTCATTAGTTAGGTATATGTTCTCCCGAGACTCGTTGAGCTCTGTGTACACTTTGTACACGGAGAAATATATCTCCCCTTTCTTCTTCTTTCCCCCTTCGGCCTCGGGGTTACTCCCTTCGTTCTTCTTTCTCTTGGAAAGGTTTTCCGCAGTAGGCTTTGGGACTAGTGGGTCCACCGAGGTTGAGGCAGAGTTTACGTTTATTGTTGTAGTTACGGGCTGGGAGGTCATATTCAGTGTCGACCTCGCCTCCTCTACATTGACAAACCTCTGAGCTCATTTATTAAACTCGGTTAGGGACCTCACCGATTTTCTTTGCATATCGTCCCAGAGAGCACTTCCTGGCATTACTCCAGCCTGGACAGCCATTAAATGACTGCTGTCATCCACATTTCGAGCTCGGGCACCTTCCAAGTTAAACCTCGTAAGGTAACTTTTTAATGTCTCGCCTGGCTGCTGCCAAACGTTAGTCAGAGTTGATGCCTCAGGTCTAACCCACATCATGGCTCTGAACTGCTTCTTGAATTCCTTTGATAGCTCATCCCAAGAAGTGATTGAATGCCTTTTATATTTCTCGAACCAGCTTTTGGCTGGTCCCGTAAGTGATGCGGGAAATAACATGCATCTGAGCTCGTAACCCACGTTACTTGCTCTCATTATGGTATTGAATGTACTCAGATGGCTGTATGGGTCGGACTTTCCCTCAAAAGTTGGGACGTGAGGGATCCGAAATCCTTGAGGAAACGGAGTATTGGAAATATGGGGAGTGAACGGTTCGAGCTCCTCGTCAGAATCCTCATGCCGACCCCGACCTTGCTCATTTTGCAAAAGTCTGAAGGCCTTTTCCAACTGATCAATTCTTTCCTAGACTGGGTCCGCTAGGGGTGTTGCCTGAAATTGGCTGTCGTTGATCACAATTCCAGGCTCGCGCCTCCGCAAGGGATCTTTACGCCCATTTAGGCGATCCCTCAGGTTCGGGTTTGACGGGTTAACATTACCCCGATTCTGATTCAAGTGTTCCCGCAGTTCGGAGTGATTCCTGTGGTTCCCAGTATTCTTTCGACCTCGATCATACATGCTGACTGATCTAGTGTCTCCCGAGTTGTCACTGGTAAGACTCGTCGCATGATTATTTCGAGATGGGTCTCTTTCATGCTGCTCGTCTCTATGGTGCGAGACCGGGACACTTGACTTCTTGTAGATTGGGCGCCTCTCCACTCCCTGAAAGCTTCTCTATTCCCTTTCCTCCTTCCCGCATGTCTTTCCTCGTCATCTCGAACTGGTTGAGCATTCCTGCGAGGCGGTGAAGGGTATCTTATAGGCGATGGTGGGAAACGTATGGGTGATGGTGGCTACCACCCATTTCGCGGCCTAGACGGTCCGGAGTTTGCCCGAGACGGGTCGGTTGCATTCTGCGTGTTACCAGGGATTTGAGTTCGAGCCTCTGTTGGGGCTCGGTTATTCCCAGTTCCCCCTGGTACCTCCGCAGTTGAATTAACCGAAGCCCTAGCTCGAGTACTTCTTCGGGGTCTCGAGGGAGCGGATTGCTCTGCTGGTGCTGGAGGTTGCTCTGGCCTCCTCGTGGCAGCATTTTTTCGAGGACGTCCACGAGGCCTGCGGGGAGGAACATGCACGTCCCTCGGAGGAGGGGCTTGGTTTTCACGCGGAGGTGGGGGCTGAGCCGCCGCAGCTAACCTAGCCAACTCCTCATTCCGCTTATTAGCTTCAGCCAATTGTTTTTTCAGCTGTCGGTTTTCAAGTTCCAAAATGGGAACATACAGTTCAGGATTGTAGTACATATCCTCATCCCTTGGAGGTGCTGGAGGTCCCCGAGAATCAGAGGACTCGCTTCTCTCTTCAGTATCCGGGTTTACCATTGGCTGCTTCCCAGGGCGTCTTGGATAGTTTTCTTCAAGAATGTTTTGATCGTTTGCAGACATAACTTGTTCAGGGATCGCACTGCTTAAGGCTCTCAATGAAAGCACCAAACTGTTGACGCCGTTTTTCGTCAACTTAAAATGTAGAGCACGTAAACAGTAAAGAATTATGGCCAGAAAAATACAATAAAACAAGAAGAGTTTTTTACGTGGTTCAGCAGTTAACTCTGCCTAGTCCACGAGTCTTTGTTATTAGAACTTAGGAAATTTCTGGAAATTCTTCAGGGATGAATTCTCCAGAGTTTCTCTCAAGATCACAAAATTTCGGTCCTTTACAAAGGTACATGACTTCTCTATTTATAGAGGAAGTCTCAGGATACTATCCCACACGTTTAGGGAAGTTATCCTGTATATTAATAAATTTAATGGCTTTAAAGCCTATAATTCCTATATACAAGGAAACGTCCCCTGAAGATCAGGGGGCGTATAACTGACTAATAAATATCCCTTTATTGTAGGGAAGTTACAACAATAAATGTAGACCGCGCCTCTTCAAGTGACTCACTAAGCTGTTCGAAATCAGCAATCAGCATCATGCCAGTCTAGGTCTCTGAGTAATTTTTGAGTTATATTATTTTCTCCAAGACCACATTGTTTCAAGCTCATACTCATGTCAGGCTCGGAACTCTTGATCCGAGGTCACCTGAGAATGGACGCCTTCCGATGCCTGTCTTTCGAGCTTATAAGGACTTCGAGGTCACCCATCTTCGAGGTTGCCACCAACTATGAAGATTCGACGCCTAGGTTGCGAACACGTATTCTAGACATTGCGAGCTCACATCTGACGAATCCAGCTTTCGAGATCACAATTCTCAAGGCTCGAAATCTGGGTGTAACAAAGATGACGAATTTGTGTCAAAAATCCTAAGTTTTATGATTTTTTTTTTATTTTGTTTGAACAAACAAGGTTAGAAAACCCTATAACATAAGATTTTTTTTACAAAAATCTATCATTTCAATACAAAACCATTTTTCTCATTTTTTTTCATTACAAAATAACTCAAAAAAAGACAAAACATACATATATCTTTTATAATATACCCATAAACATAAAACAACATGTGAGTTATCATCAATTATACGTCAAACTCATTCAACTTCATAGAGTTTTGGAAGAACATAAATTTTTAATATGTTAGGATTAGTTAAGGGTAAGTAGGTTTCTTCTAGTAAGTAAAATGATAGTTATTGAAATTCCGTATTTTAAAATTACCAACTTATTATTTAATTAATCAATTAATTAAATGCGGAATAATTAAGTTGATATTGAAACATATATTCTGTAGCTATAGACCAAGATTCTGTAACTACATACTAGAAAACCAGAAAAGAACTAAAGTGCATAAAATAAAAACACACAAGGTTTTCATACGTGGTATCAGCAATCCTTGCAGATTGCTACTAGTCCATGGAGCCACGCCCAGAGATAAGATTCATTAGTAAGATCTCAAAAATACAAAGTTTTTTACTTATGCATAAATAAACTCTCTATTATTATATGCCGCAATCCTTTGTAGCAATCTGCAATCCTTAACCCTGAAAAACAATTACAAGGACAATTATAGAGCTGTTTGAAGACTCAAAACAATTACAAGGACACTGAAAAACAAAGGTAGAGTCGAACTCACTCACATCTACAAAACAAAGACTCTCTTTTACAATAAGAATGATATACAAAAAGAGGTAACTAAAACCTAGCAGCCAATATGAGTATTTATAGTCATTACACTCATATTGGGTAGCTAATACTAAACTGACGTAACCCTTTCAAAGTTTTTGACTTATGCATAAATAGACTCCCTCTTATTATATGCCGCAAGATTGATGTATTCCACCTTGACAAATGAACCTTGCTGAACCTTCAAGAATACGAACTCCCTTCGATCTGCTTGAAGTGTGCTTGCTTTCTCCCGAAGCAAGACTTGAACCACCTTCTCCTGAAGGCTTGAAGAACCTTCTCTCGAAGGTTTGCACTTTGTTCTCCTCCTTTGTAGAACTGTTTGAAGACTCAAAGAAATTACAAGGACATTGAAAAATAAAGGTAGAGTCGAACTTACTCATCTCTACAAAACAAAGACTCTCTTTTACAATAAGAATGAAATACAAAAAGAGGTAACTAAAACCTAGCAGCCAATATGAGTATTTATAGTCATTATACTCATATTGGGCAGCTAATAGACGGTCTAAACTGACCTAAGTCCACAAGGAAACTTTCCTAAAAGAATTCTTCAATTTGACAGGATATCATGAACTATATATGGTAACAATCCATCCTTTGATGTAGGAATCAAGGCTTCCCTTTTATAACCTAATCATGCAATAAAATTCAATTATATGATCAGGTACAATGAGGCAATTGGCTGGAAAAAGACAGCTCAAAATTTTTTTTTTTTATAATAATAAAGTCACACTATTTTTGGCAAACTTTCATAATATAGAAAATTTTGTCATCAATTATACGTTTATTATTTAAAACATATATAAAAAATATATATTTATATACAGCCGAATATAATAAGAAAATACAAAATATTTTTGTCAAATTAAATATGCCAAAAATGGAATTAACAATTATGTCAAAAAAAAAAAAGTGGGTTAATAGAGTTGGTAATACACTAATAATGGGGCATATTTATTCTAGTTTACTAGAGAGAATTTGTTATTTAATTGTGAAATTCACACACAAAAAGAAAAAGGAAAAAAATTGACATTACATAGAACTAGACTTTCCATCTAGGTCCTCAAATTTTTATTAAGAAGAATACTAATCACAATTACAGACAAACCTTACAAATAAATCCTTTTGTTTTATAATTGAAAATTTTAGATTTTACACAATGCGCTCATGAAACCATTTCCACATACCATTGTAAGAAAAAAAAAAATACACAAGTACTATGTTTATCAAACGATACACGACTAATGACATAAAAATTAAAAGCGAAATTTGAAATAAAAGTTGTTATTTTACAATTATATCATAGTATTTAAGTCATTTTGTAACATTAGTGGAAATAAGAATAATTAGCATTTTTATCCCTGAATTTTAGCACTATTAAATTGTGCCTACTAAAATATACAGGCTATTAAAAGTTCGATCTGAACTATTACATTTGCAGAAACATAGTCCTTATATTAGCTTCCATTCTATTTTTTTGTTTAAACTATGATGTGGCATTAAATATTAGCATTTTTACCTCCGAACTTTGACAACTACCAAAACATGCCCCCTTAAAAAAATTAAAAATTAAAAAAATCAATTCAAACCTTAAAAATTAAATAAAAAACAGGATTAAGAAAATTTAAAAAAAAATACTAAAATTTTAAAATTAATTAACAAATAATTGATTTTTTTTATAAAAAATCATTTAAATATTAAAACTTCAATTCAAAATGATTCAAATTTAAAAATATATAATATTATAAATTTAAAATGTACTAATTTTAAAAGACAATCTCAATATTAAAATTAAACCTTAATGGTTTGTGAATGGGTGAATTAATTGATTATATTGTTGATTTTAGATGGGAAATTTGCATCTTTATTTTTTTTTAAGTGAACTAGATTATATTAATTGAAGAATTATTGGATTATATTAACCAAATATTTAATTTAGATGAATTAATGAATCTGAGTTTGTAAATCTGAATTAATGAATATCAACAAGCTTCAATCCGAGTTTGTTTAAGTGGACTTGAATATTTTTAGTTTAACTTCCAAATGAATTTTAAATAATTAAATTTTTTTTATTGAATTCTTCTTTAATTTTTTAATAATAGAAAAATAGATTTAAAAAAAATAAATTAATTTTTCTAATCAAAAGGGGCACATTTGGTAGTGTAGCCAAAGTTCGAGGTTGGTGGAGGGGGTGCAAAAGTGCTAGTTATTTTATGCCACATGTAACTACCCAAAAATACTAACACCGGTTTTGCGGAAATTAAATCATTTTCATTAATTAAAAGGTCTCAAAAATCCATATAAATAAAGATTTTAAATGTAATGTGTGGACACACTATAAATATTTACATTTTAACTTAAAGTTTTGCAGTGAACCAAAATAGTTTAAGACATAAATTAAAAGCATTTCAAAAGTGCATTCCTCCCAGATGTTGGGCCACATGTACATCCTTGCAAGCAGACCCTAGCGCTCACTATTCCAGCTTGTCTTTGCCATTACCTACACATGAAACATAAAGCCAGACCAAGGTAGATACAGAATTGACCTTAGAAACCAACTCATGAGCTGCCAAAGATATCCCCTAGTATAATCTTCAAACCACAGTGGAGACTCGAGTCTCTGCTTTGGTATCCAACCATAAATCTCTCTCGAGGGTAACCAATGGGTTACCAAGGGCATTCATATTAACACATGGGGTAGGTGAATTCACACCGGCTCATTGAGACTCATAGGTTTACCTGATATACTTATCTTCTAGCCAAATGTCACGGTAGCTAATCAGACCAATAATAAACAATGTCAAAGTATTAAACCAGACGAAATAACATATCAAAAATTGAGCATAAGCACCCGTAGGATCGTTCAAGCTCCTAAGTTTAACTGGTATACTTATCTCCTTTCCATGTCACAGTCGCAACCCGAACCACAAATATCTCACGTGGAGCATAAGCACCCCTAGTCATTGTCTCTAAATGAGTACTCTCTCACTAGTGTATAAGCCATACTTCTAGCAAACAATGTACTAGTTATTTCATGTTGTAGACACGTAAATCACATACTGACTTACAAGTTGTCCTTTGCTGCATGCGGGCAATTCTCTCATAGATAGTCTCGTCTTGTTAGCCAATATTGTAGTTAGCATACAATATACTCGAATTAATTATGGCATTTATAGTAGATTAATCTACGTTGGGCATTAAGGTCATAAGTCGAATACCCACTAAGGGTATTATCGTCCTCACACTTTTTAAGCCGTAAAACGACACTCAAGGTTCTCAGAAAAATTCCCACAACGGGTCTAGTTATTTAAAAGTCGGCTTTTAATCAAATTTCCCACTCTGTTTCCTCTATCAAACCTAGGTGAGAAAAAAATAATTTTGGAAGTACTTTAGCTTTACCAATTTTACCTTCTCTTTGATAAATTATCAATAATCTATAATTTTTGGTAAAATCATTAAATCGTAAACTTCTGATAAACTAAGTTAATTTTATTTGATCAAGAAAGTAATTATAAAGATGATGATAAAAATTAAGTTTATTTTTAAGAAAAATCTAAGAGAAAGCTAATTTGATTTTAAAAGGTAATTAATCTCATTTTCTTAAAAATTAGGGCTTTGGACCTTTTTTAATTTCTTTAAACAAAATTCATTAATTTATATAATAATTTATTTCTAATATCTAAATTAACTCTAATAATTATTTAATGTACTAAACTTAAGTCCATAACTAAGATTAAAGTAGCATAAAAATCTAATCTTTTTAGAAAAATTCCCATTTTTCTACCAAGTGTAAAAGTTGTCTATTTTAGTTATAAATTGCTAACTTTAGAAAACTATAATTTAGAAACTTTACCTCTAAAAATTCCCAAAATTTTCAGAATTAATATTGGCTATACCTAGAAGTCCCTTGCCCATTTTTATACAAAAATAATCATTTTTACTTGGTGAAAACTATTTTCAAAAATGCCCTTTTGAATCTGTCCAGGAATTCTTTAACATTTTTCTTAAACTTTGAGAGATCATAAAATCCAATTGATTCATTATATTAGTCTGAAATTTCTTAAGTCCATATTAGGGTATGTGAAAAATGTCCATACTAAAAATTAGTCAAAAGGATAATTTTTACTTAGTGAAAAACGTTCACACATGTGGCTGTCCAAAGAGCCTATTTTGAAAATCTTAAATTTTTACTCAACTTTGAAACTTATAACTCCTAGCCTTTTAAATATTTTTACTTGAAACTTTACCAGTTTAATTACCAATATCACAAGAGTGTTAAGTATGAAAATCAGCAAAAAAATGCATTAATTTACTTATGGAACTTGTTGTCCAAAGTCGGTTATTTGTACAGTTTCTAAAAATCATTTTATCCAGATTGCACAACAATTTTGTAAAAATCATAACTTCGTCAATTCAAAATATTTTTGAACATTTCTACATACTATGAACATCTACTCTTCTTAAACTACACATTGGAACCAAGAAAATCCAGAAACAAGTATGTATAGGTTTCACTTGACCCTTTCGAAGTCAAGACTTAAACATTTGGAACATAAAATTACACAAACCTATGGAATGTTGGATTCCTCTTCTAACCATTCAACCAAACATCCATGCATGCATGGTCATCCAACAAATATAACATATTAAAGTCCTAATAATGAATTTAACCACATAAAAATACACATGCAAGTCAGATTATACAAAATTTGAGCATAAATACAACTAATGTGACCATATACCTCTTGTAGGCACTTGTGATGGTTTGGGTTTGTCTCTAACACGTCTATCCTTTGATCAAGCCCCCAACCTTCACAATTACACTCCCAAAACCGCAACACTCAGATTTACCCAAATTAATAAGTGAAAAACTAAAGAAATAAACTAACCAAACTTAACATAACAAGAGTTTATAACGTTTACCTCTTGTGTTTTCTCTTTTGTAGTCTCTTTTAGCTTATGAAAATTACCAAAGGATGTAGGGTTGTGTGTTAGGAGAGAGTAGAGATGAGATATTGAGAGAGATTTGTGAAAATATTTGTGAAAAAATGCACAGAATAGCTTAAGGAGGCTCTCAACCAACCTAGAGAGAAGGGAGAGAAAGGAAAATGTTGAGAGAGAAAGAAAAGTGAGAAATGAGGCTTTCTCTTGTTTTTTGGCTATTTATATTCTCTAAAAATGTGTAAAACGACTAAAATACCCCCTCGACTGCTGGCCCTATTAAACTTAATTAACCTCAAAAAATTTATTAATTAACACTAATTAACTTACTTAAACTTACACTTGATTATGTACTCCAAACATAATTACCAAGTGGTAATTTTTTTTTTACTTCACCCAATTGAATTCTTAACCTAGGGTAATTAAATTAAATGTGTCTTGTCATTTAATTTAAGTGGTCACACTCTGTAATAACCAAGGTTATTATTTTATAAGCTCCTTAATTATGACCTTAGGTTAATTTTTTTTTTTTTATGATTTATAGTTTATAAGTTGAGTGGTGGAATTAGAAAGATTGATTTATAATATTTTATTTTAAGATATGATTTTTATGAAAAAATAATTATAATTTGGATAATTTTAATGATTATGGTTAGTATTTATAAAGTGTTAGCATATGATATATGATCAAGATAAGTGTATAATTTTTGTTTTTTAAGGAAATAGAAATTTATAAAGGATAAGTACACATGTTACATGGTGATTTAAGTTGTGTGCATGTGACATTAAAATAAGTCACATAATATTTGAATTTCTCTATGTTGGCCGAAATTCACTATAGCTTAAATAGGTAGAATTTTACATGAATTAATTAAATAGGAAACAAAGCTTTGATTGAAGAACCAAGTGTCACTTGGTTGAAGAACAACACTAGGTGGCTTGAAGCATAGGAATAAGTTATGATTTGACTCAATTTTGAACTCAAAGAATATGTGTCATTCTAAGCTTGAACTAAGTGACTAAGTTGATGATAGTTGAAACTTGTTGAAGAATTTTGAATTTGAAAGAGTATATGTGTAGGCATGGGAGAAGGTCTTGGAGAAACAAGAGAAGACTTTGACTACTTATGGTTGTAGATGAGTGTGTGTGGCAATAAGTGAGAGTTTGTAATACTTGGAATGGGTAAACACTAGTGCTGGCCGAAACCTTAGAGTGGGAGGGAGATTTGAATTTTGAAAGCTAGTTGAATGGAGATGGAGAAGTTTAAGGAAATGAGTTGAGCTGGAAGCCTATAAATAGTCTTTCCCCACACCATTTTCTCGCACTCAAAAAACATTTTAGTGCACTCAATTTTTTAAAATTTTTATGTCCAAAATATCCATCTTTTTGCTCCATAAAACACCATATAGCTGAAACCACTATAGCATTTATAGTAATCCGAATTTTTTTTTCTATTTGTCTATAAAGCCTCAAACATTATTGCCACTATACAACCACTACATAGCCGAAATACACCAAGCCTCTCAATCCTTGTTATAGGCGAAATACATAAATATCAAACTCTAAATATTGTTGTTGAGGATAGACACTGTTGTGGAGGCTCGAAATTTTGGAAGTCTTGTGATTTCATTTTAGGGTGAAGGTATGACTTTTATAAGGTTTAGAATTTTTGAAAGTTTGGTTGCTATTATAGTCTCTAATTTTAGTCTTTTATGTTATATATATATATATATATAAGGTTTTGGCGAATTTCACTAGCAAAGCAACCTCTCTTTTCTTCTCTTTTTCCACACTCAAGGTAAGGAAAATTAGATAGATTTAGTTTATGACATTAAGTGATTTATATGACCCTAATATTCCAGGTACAAGGAGATGAATGTGGCTGTACCTAATAGTGTTCGGAATTGTATGACAGACCAAAGTGATGTCCAATAGGCTTAGATGCCAAAACCTATATGATAGACCTAAGCGATGTCTGGGGCTTGATTGCCAATATTATATAGCACTTATTCTTTCTCTTGCCTAACTTGTTATTTAGCTATTATTACCTATATGAATATGACCAATAGTGTATGATTATGACCTAGAATATTTTATATGATTAGTTATCTTGATATAATAGTGTTGTTACGAAATTTTGTATGAGCTTATGATGATATGTATTGTTATGATTATGTGATTTGCTTGTATGCATTTTCCTTGCTGAGCTTAGAGGCTCACTTCTTATGATATAATTGTGCAGATCAAGGGAATTAATGATAGAATGGTCGGTGGTGAGTGGGACCTAAATAACTGTGGTGGTGTATTCGTGAGGACCATATAGTCGCTGGAAAGATTTAGGGCCTATGATTTTCGTTTATGATGCATCTCCTTTAAGTATTTTTATTTCTTTTATTCTAATGTTGCTTATTTAATTTTGTCAAAGACCATATTTTCATTTGTAAAAACTAGGATCCCTTTTGCTTTATGTTATTTTTAAATAAAAAGAGGAACATTTATATTTTATGATCCAAAGATGTGTTCTCGGCATTATTATGAGAAGTTAGGGCGTTACAAGTGGTACTAAAGTCACGACTATATTGGTCTTGAATGTTCTCACGAAATACACACGACAGCTACAAATGACCAACTCGCTACCAAGTAAGTATATTTTTTTTGTGATATGTTTTGTATATGTGATGATGAATTTTATGATTTATTTTCATAACTTAGAACCATGGACCCAAATGTCATTAGGGATGTTAAAGCAATAAGAAGAATACCAGACCCAGATAGCGAGACAACATTTGAAAGAGTATTTCTTAGGATAAATTGAATCCAGAAGGAGATAGAAATGATCATTGGCAATCACAACACACTATATAAATCTCATGAGAAATTTATAGTTCTCACACACTCTGCAAAACTAACACTAGCTGAACTAAGTTTGAAGATAGCATGGAATGAAGTTTTGTATGACCAAAGCATACCAATCGAGGATAAGTATGATATATTTATGGATAGATTTTCCAGCAATTTTAGAATTATTGAAGATATTGATATACCAAATGGGGAGATCGGTGAAAGAGTACACCAATTAGCAAGCAATCTTAGAGAAGGATTTCTTAATAATATTTTATCTAAGAATTTATCCAGTTAGGATGGAACCCAAAATGCTCGGTTTGTCACAAAACTGCACATTTCACAAATGCTAACATTAACAACATGAAATTTTCTTCCCAAGCATATATTATTAATCAAAATAATATTCATAGATATCTCACCACCCTGTTCTAGATATTAGTAGGTCCCCAAAATGTGGGGTGTTATACCACACCAGCGTTCAAATGACAAAACATAATGGAAGATAACAAAATGATTATGTTTCTGTAAATGATATTGTTCAGAGGAAAATTTTAACATCTCGTATATTTTAGGGGGCACGATCTGGTAGTGTCATAAGTTCAGAGGACAAAAATGCTAGTTATTCTAAAAATAATTGAAGTCGTTTTGTAACATTAGAAAAAATAATTGTCATTTTGTGACAATATTGAAAGCGGATATAGGTTAAACCTAGGGATTTTTTTTGAAAACTACCCACTTTTATCATTCATTAACTATAAATAGCCACATATTTTATATTTATAATTAATACCTACAATTAGAGACAGAGTGACTAAAATACCATTGGTTTACATTTTTGGCTTGTAGTTTAGATTTTAAAGGATTATGGTTTATATTTCAAAGGGTTGTGGTTTACATTTCAAAACCTAGAAAGGGTAATTATTAGTTCTAAAATTTTGAGTAAAAATAGAAGGGGCTAACTAAATCTGGGTATTATCTGCCTACATTTTGGGCATTCAGGATCCAACCCCATATTTTATGTATTACAATTATTGTTGATTAATAAAATTAATATATTATGCTCGGAAATTTGGTAAATAGTCTCAAGAAATTTTTTTGTAAATAGTCTCAAGAAATTTGCATAGCATTGAAAAACAAATAATTATTTTTTTATCCTAAATTATTAATAAAATTTCATTTTTTGGTTCCTAAATTCCCTTCAATTATTTTCTTGTAAGGTTAGTCCTTGAAATTAAAAATTGACTCAATATTAGTCATCTTAAAAGGAAAGTGGATTAAAAACACCTTTTTTTTTTATAAAAATTTCATTAATATTTAAAAACATGTCAGTAAAAGAGTTATACACATGAGTTTTTATACCCTGCAGATTTTGATTGGATGTGATGGAGCTAGCTCAGTAGTAGCAGAATATCTAAAGCTAAAGGAAAAGAAGGTATTTGGAGCATGGGCAGTGCGAGGTCTTACCTATTATCCAAATTCAGAACATGGCTTCCCTCCTCAGTTTTCTAGATATCATGGCAACAACGTTGTTTGTGGAAGATCTCCTATCAATCATAATTTGGTTTTTTGGTTCCTACTTATACCAGGATACAACGTCCCTCAAGGTATTTTACTATATATATATGTGCACATTTGGTATTATAGCGAAATAATGAATCAAAATAACTAAAGCCAATATGGGATCAAATTATCAGATATGTAAGAGCAATAACACAATTGTTATATTCAGTTAGTTCTCCATCTTGGTTTGTGATTATTGCGTTAATTATTTGAACTATAGATTCAGAGATTTTGAAAAATCCAGATTTGATCAAGCGCATGACAGTGCAAAAAATCACCAATGGTAGCACTACTTTCCCCAACGAAATAGTAGGAATGATAAGAGATTGTGACATGGCTTCACTATCCCTCACACACTTAAGATATAGGCCAGCTTGGGAAGTACTGCTAGAAAAGTTCAGGAAAGGGACAATAACGGTGGCTGGTGACGCCATGCACGTGATGGGTCCATTTCTTGGGCAAGGTGGCTCAGCCGCATTGGAAGACGCTGTGGTTCTGGCCCGATGCTTGGCTCAGAAGATTAATGATCATGATCATGATACTAAGAAAATAGAAGAAGCAATGGATTTGTATGTGAAGGAGAGGAGAATGAGGTTGGTGAGATTGTCAGCTCAATCTTATCTAACTGGTCTGTTGCTTAGCTCTTCTGCTTCCTCATTGCTTAGGAAGCTCTCTCTTGTTCTCATCATGCTAGTCATCTTCCACGACCCTCTTTCTCACACTCTCTACGACTGTGGCCCTCTTTAATAACTCCACTGCAAATTTACATTATGCTTTTCCTTTTAGAGTAATTTCTAACTGTTTTATTACTCGGTGTTTGAATTATACGTGACAGTTTTGAATGTCCCTAATTTGTATTTTATAATAATGAACTATAATATACGGTTATCCATTCTCATTGTGAATCTGACATTAATCCTCTCACACCTACTAATTGGTGTACTTGAGAAGCATTTTTCTCTCTCCCGAAAAAGACATCATATGAACTGGATTAAAACGATCGGTCATCCAAAAATTAGGATTTGTTTCTTGTCCCAAATATTCACTTGTAACATACCATATCTCATTTCCACTGCATGTACATTTCCATAATGATAGTGTTTTATCAAGAAAATATTGGTTTTTGTTCCCTTGTGATGGACCTAGAAGAGGGGCACATGTCAAGTATTCACTTAGGATCATGTATTCTTAGGGTTATTCTGAATGTATAATTCAATTTAATTCGTAATATTCCATTTCAATTGGAAAATACAGTGAGACATTTGCAAATCATGTTTGAGACCTTGCCTCAGTGTAATAATCAGTAATCAATGCTATAAAGGAAAATTCAAAAAGTTCCTACCAGTCAAGACAGGAAGGTGGGACATTGCCTCTTGATCGAAGCGCCAAGCCCCTTTGCTAGTGCGCATATTAATTGCTAGGATACTTGATAGAGATGGTGTCTAAAAGTATGTGTAAAGACATTTTATTTTGAAATTAAATAAAAATACATTTTTCTTATAATTGAATGTTTTGGATTATTATTGAAAATTATTATAAATATCATAAAATTCTATATTCATTGATGAATGTAAGATATTATATGAGTACGAAAGGATTAAGATCATATATAATGAATAAAATAGGCAGCAACATATTATAGTATTGAATATTTAATGAATGGTTGCTAGTACAATTCACTAAGTATTTTTGTAATACATGTGATCTAGATCCAACTCGCTAATGTCACTACAAGAAAAGAGGCTTTTGCCGGCGCAACTCGGAATTATGCCGACAAAAAATACTTTTCCCGGCGCAAGTACTGAAATGCGCTGGCAAAAACAAAGGTTTTTGCCAGCGCAATTCCGAGTTGCGCCAGCAAAAGTTTAACAATATAAGAGAAGGGACTTTTGCCAGCGCAATTCACCTAACGCGCTGGCAAAAGTTAGCGTGAAATTAATGTTGTGCACGTTTTCAAGGAGGTAGGTGGCCCGACTTTTGCCGGCGCGTTTCGTTGCGCCGGCAAAAGTCTAAAAATGCGTCAGTAAAGGTATGCTTATTTAAACGACGTTGTTTTGAACTAGGGTTTCTCTGATAGACTTTTGCCGGCGCAACGAAACGCGCCAGCAAAAGTCATAACGATATAGCTCAGCCGCCCGAGCCTTCTTCCCCATTTTTTTCAATTTCTCAAATTTCTCTCATCTTCACCATTTTCCTCTCTTCTTCAACGGCACCACCCTTCATTTTCCCTTTCAAGGTAAGCTCAAGGTAAGTTATTTTATTTTCCCCATTGTTTGTTTGATTTGCCCATGAATTTTCCCTCTCATTTCTATTTTTTTTTTCTCAGTTGTACACCGGACCACCACCAGTCGACCGGACCACCTCGCCACCACGCCGACCGGACCACCCCGCCACCACCGGACCTCCACAAATCTGGTATATACAAATATATATTATATATAATCTGATATATATATTATATATTTAAACTGGTATATATATTTATATTTATATATGTTTTTTATGTTTGAAAATGGTATATGTTTATTTTTATGTTTTTAATTTTCTTATTTTTTATTTATTTATTTATTTTTATTTTTTTTATTTCTGTTTATATATGATTTAATTTTTGTTTTCTGTTTTCTGTTTTTTTTATTTTCGTTTTCCGTTTTAAATTTTAGAAAAAAAGGTACAAGAAGAAATCAAATTTTATGTTGTGCATGATAGTATAGTAAAAATCATCACATTAGATGATCTAATATAATCTCGTAATTAGAAATTAATTTAATTCGTATTCGATTAATCTTAAGATTATGAGATTAGATTTGGTATTATAATAAGATTAAATTTTAGCAATTAAAAATCAAATTTTAAAATATTATAGAAATTTTAAGTAAATATGCGTTTATGTTGTGCATGCTCTGGGAATATTCTGTATATTGATCTAGTAATATTATGTATATTTTTGTGTGTAGTTTGCAGGTTTTATAAGACTTTGGGATAGTTTAAAATATAGCTGTTATGCTGCCCAAATTTTGTTAGTCTTAGGAAAATTAACATTAATTACAAAAAATATAGCCGTTAACATTAATTTTTATTTTAATGCTTTATATGTATTTGTTTCTCTTAATAACAACTATATTTAAGTTACTTTTATAATATATGTTTTTTGTATTTATTAATTTTTTTTTGTAAAATTAAAAAAACAGATTTGAATATGTATTTTTTTTTATTTTAATGTGTAATATGTATTTGTTTAATTTTGCTTGTTAATATTTATTATATTGTATTTTGTGATATATGTATTTTAGTTAAAGTATGAACTTAAAAAAATCAGATTAATAATGTATGTTTATATTTTTAAATTGTTTTATATTAAAGGTGATATATTTGTAAATATGTATTTAATAAAATTTTTTTGTATTAATAAAAAAATCAGTTTTGGTATATGTTTTTTTGTGGTTAAATATTTGTATATATGTAAATTGATGTATTTGTTAATGTATATGTTGACGCGGTTCTTCGGCAACAGATAATTAAGAGAAGAAGAGAAAGAGATTAGTACTTAAAAGTAGAACCGTCGCAGATATGAAATCTTTGTGGAAAGAACTAGGTGACCCTAAACACGTTTTTAAGTGGTTCGAAGGTTAAAATCCTTCTACTCCACTAGTCAATATTATTGATCTTTTCTGGGTAATTGGTTTACAAAATATATAGTTCTTACAAGACTATTTTTTCCAACCCCTATCAACTCCCAGGGTCTCCATATTTATAGGAGAAGGCACCTGGAAATTGGTAGGGAGGTCATCCCGTGATCTTACCATTTGTCATATCAAGTCTGTGATATTCATGATTAATTCCTAAACCTGACACACAAGTGTGGTCTAATCAGTATGGAAGGAGATAATGGGCCGCACGGCCCAACCCGTCCGTGGGTGTCTGAATACGCACGTTCCTGCTGCGTGTCCGAGAAGTCAGGGGGATATCGGACACGTGATGGCAGGATTATGCACGTTTATCTTGCGTGTTGACTTCCCATAGGGTCAGAGCTTCCTAAGAAGCTCGCTACCGGAGCAATCCATAACCCGAGCTGATCCGTCAGTGGTCGCCGGATGTTGTTCCCAGCTCCTGGTGCAACAAGAGGGAGCTGGAAACAGGACCCCCCGAGCTAGAAAGGGCCCGTCCTGAAAATAGAGCCTCTGGCCTGTGGGAGCCTCGGGCTAAATTATGTTTAGTCCGAGGCTCGTCCTGCTAAACAGCCCGTGGGAAAACCAGGGCGTACAGTATATATATGTTTTGTATGATCTGGGGAATATTCTGGTTATATATGTGTTTAATTTGTAGGTTTTTCAATTGTTGGGATAGTTTGAAATATAGTCGTTATGCTGCCCAAATTTTGTTAGAGCTAGTAAAATTAATAAAAGTTTAATAATTAATTAAATAAAAATTTAAGTATAATTAAAAATTCATCAAAAAAATAATTTTTAACTATAATTTAAATAAAATAAAATTACCAATCATAATAATTAATAATTAATTTTAACATTAATAGTAGATGTTTTGTAATTGAAAAAGTTAAAAATATAAATGATTTAATAAAATATAATTAAGTAAAATATAAATATAATAAAATTGTTATTGATTAAGTAAATAATCCAATACAAATTGAAGAATTTAATAAAAAATTACAAAATGAAATTAATGTATAATTAAATTAATTTTAAAATAAAAGTAATAAATAAGTAAATGATTTTAAAATTTGTAGTAATTAATAATTAGCTACATTTTCTTTTGTAAATATAAATAAGAGATATTTACGGCTAAAATACTCAAACTTACAACTTACTAATACTTAAATACCCAAACTGATTTTTTGGTGGCAAAACCACCAACATGTGAAATTTACTTGCAATTAGAGATACACAGTGTTAAATGTTAATGTTGACTGGTCAAATGAATTGTGGCACTACATGGTTGGTCCACATTGTTATTATTCTTAAAATAATATTCAATTTATTTTTCAATTTAACAAAAAATAAAATTTATATTTTTTTCAAAAAAAAATTCAAACTTTTTTTCAATTTAAGATTAAGTATGAAAAATACATTTTTTTTAAAATTTAATTTTTTATTGTTAATATCCTCAAATTTTTTAATTTATTATTATTATTATTATTATTAAAATCTTCCTATTTATCATTTTGTCTACTTTTTTTCAATTAAAGATTAAGTAATTTTGTTTAAAATCCAAGCAATAATTTAAGATTAAATATTTTTTTTACTTAATCTTAAATAATTGATTAAAAGCAACAAATTTGATTTTTTTTTAAAAAAAATGAGAAAAAATTATTTTTTGTTACTTTTAAATTGAAAAACAATAAATTTGATTTTTTAAAAAAAATGAAAAATATAAAATGATATTTTTTATGAAAAATTATTTAAAATAATTATAATAATGTATACCAATCATGTGGTGCACGTGTCATTTAAGTGTTAGTAAGTTGTAAGTTTGAGTATTTTAGCCGCAAATATCCCTATAAATAATTATTTTTGCCAGAGATAGGATATTATTATCAGTTAGTGATAATTAGAGAGACAAACAATCATGAAATATTTTGACTATCATTTCCCTCATTTTAAGACAATTATTAATATTTTCTTAATTATTTCGCTTAAAGATGGCGAGCGACAGAAGTTGTATGAGTGCGAGGAATCGTTGGTCTCGGGAGTATAGAAATGGTGTTAAGGAGTTCTTCGATATCACCAAGAATCAGTTGAACGATCGGGGTTTGGTTCGTTGTCCGTGCAAGAAATGTGGGAATGTTAAGTTCTAGCCTATAAATGCAATTTCGATGCATTTATTCAACAATGGCATCATACAGTCCTACAAAGTGTGGCATTACCATGGAGAGGCACTGCCGTCGCCACCAGCTGTGGTACGAGATCATGATAGAGATGAGATAGCGGATATCCTAGAGGATGTTTACGCTGAAGATGACGTTCCCGTTGGAAACTATAATGATCCTCCCCAAGATGATCCTCAACATCGCGACAAGTATGACAATTTATTTAAGGAGATGTCAAGTGAACTGTACCTGGGTTGCCGAAAGTATTCCGCGTTGAACTTCTTGGTGAAGTTGATACATCTGAAAGTTATTAACAAGTGCAGCAATCATTAATTTGATGGTTTGCTGGAATTGTTAGTCGACACTATGCCTGACGGAACAATTTTTCCTAAGTCTAACTATGAGGCGAAGGCAAAGTTGCGGAGTATTGGATTGGGATATGAGTCCATCGATGCTTGCAAGTATGACTGTGCACTGTTTTGGAAGGAGAATGCGAATTTGGAATTCTGTCCGGTTTGTGGTGAGTGTCGCTGGCAAGATAATCGTGGGAACGGGAAGAAAGTGGCCCATAAGGTCATGCAGTACTTTCCGTTGACGCTGAGATTGAAAAGGCTGTACAGTTCCAGATATACTGCAGAGGATATGAGATGTCACTATTCTAAAAGGCCAAAGGAAGATGGTGTGATGAGGCACCCCACTGACAGTAAGGCGTGGAAGCACCTTGATGAGTTGTACCCATCTTTCACAGTCGAACCTCAAAATGTTAGGCTTGGGTTGGCTACAGATGGTTTCAATCCTTTTGGGAACATGAGCAACTCTTACAGCATGTGGTCTGTGATACTTGTCCCATACAAATTGTCGCCGTGGAAGTGCATGAAACCACAGTCATTAATGTTGTCTATTCTAATTCCAGGTCCTTCTTCACTTGGAAAAGATATCAATGTCTATATGAGACCTTTGCTTGACGAGTTGAAGGAGTTATGGGTGAATGGTGTCGAGACACGAGATGCATACAATAGTACCTTGTTCAATATGCGTGCAACAATCTTGTGGACCATTAACGACTACCCAGCGTATGCTATGATGTCTGGGTGGAGCACAAAAGGGTACAAGGCGTGCCCCACATGCAATGAAGAAACTCCCTCTTTAGGGATTAGAAGTAAAATTGCATACATTGGCCATAGGAGGTTTCTTGATATGGATCATGAATGGAGGAGAAAACTAGCACTATTCGACGATAATAAGGAACTCAGGCCACCACCGAAAGATTACTCCGGTGGTGATGTGTTGAAGCAATTAGAGAATTTGCAGATTAGACATCCTGGGAAACACAAAGAATTTGGTGGTGTGAAACGCAAAAGGACTCCGATTGAACTTAATTGGTCGAAGAAGAGCATATTTTTCGAGCTTGATTATTGGAAGGAATTATTGCTGAGGCATAACTTGGATGTAATACACATTGAAAAGAATGTTTGCGACAATGTCTTGGGAACTTTGTTGAACTTAGAGGGAAAATCTAAAGACACTGACAAGGCAAGACTTGATCTAGCAGACATGAAAATTAGGGGAAAACTCCACCTCCGGAAAGAGGGAAACAAGTGGAAGAAACGGCATGCCAGTTACACCCTCAGTGTCCCGGAGCGTCGAGTTTTCTATGAATTTGTGAAGTCAGTTGAATTCCCGAACGGTTTTGCTGCAAACCTTTCGAAGAATGTCAATGTCAATGATGGCAAGATAACTGGGTTGAAATCACACAATTGCCACGTGTTGTTTCAGCAGTTGTTGCCCGCCGCAATTAGGTCATTTTTGGTTCCTGAAGTTCGAAAGCCAATTATTGAGTTGTGCGGTTTTTTCAAAAAACTTTGTTCACAGACTTTGAATGTGAAAGACCTTGAGAAGATGGAGACAGACATTATCACCATTTTATGCAAGTTGGAAATGATATTTCCTCCAACATTTTTCGACATTATGGTGCATTTGGTTTTGCATCTTCCAAAAGAGGCAATTCTTGGAGGTCCCGTGCACTTTAGGTGGATGTATCCCATTGAACGTTTGATGGAGGTTTATAAACAGTATGTAAGAAATCATGCACGCCCGAAAGGTTCAATCGCAGAGGCTTACGTGGTCAACGAGGCCTTAACCTTTTGCTCAATGTACCTCTGGGGGGTTCAGACTCGATTCAATCGACCTGAGAGGAATTACGATCACGTTGAATCCCAACCAAATCGGGAATATTCTATTTATAAGGCTGTTGATCGTCCATTTGGTAAGAAATCAAGTATGCTCCTCAATCCGTAGTTAAAGCAAAAGGCTGAGTGGTATATCTTGAACAATTGTGCCGAAATTAAGGAGTACCTTAGGTGTGTTTTCTAGTCATTTTTCAATAAATTTGTTTGGTTTATATACTGAGTAAAGACAAAAATCATAACATTGTTGTTCGTTTGTAGTGAGCATATGGATGAATTAAGAAGACGGGGGGGCCCAAATCTTGAAGTTCAACAAGTAGCTGATTTTCCTCAGTGGTTCAAAGAAAGAGTATGTATATTAGTCAATTCTTTTCCGAAACCCCACTTAATCAATCCAAAACTAAATTTCAATGTTAATGTTGACAGGTGAACGGTTTGCATGAGTCAACACCTACTGAAGTGATTAATGAATTGTATGCTCTCGCAAACAAATCAAGCGGCACCGTGTTCTCATATCCAGGGATGATAGTGAATGGTGTGAAATTTGTGATTCATGGTCGTGATATGAAGCTTAAAACACAAAATTGCAGTGTAATGGTGCCAAGTGAGGAAGGAGTGAACTACTATGGAGTTCTGGAAGAAGTAATTGAATTGTCCTACTTGATGGGTTACAGTGTTGTCCTATTCAAGTGTAGATGGTTCAATATAAGTAGAATTAAAGTAGAATCCAATTTTACGAGCGTATATGTGAAGGAAGAATGTTATAAAGATGATCCTTTCGTTCTTGCATCTCAAGTGAATTTGGTGTATTATCTTCGAGATGCGAAAAATGGGGATGATTGGAGGCTAGTTAATGAATACATTCTGAGGAATGTATGGGATTTCTCAAATTCCGATGTTGATGATACTGAGACCACAAATGATATACCAATATTGCAAGAAGTTAATTATTCTTCATTTCAGTTGTGGGTAGAACTTCCAATTTTTGATAATCTTCAGTATGATCGGGTTGATGTTAATGCCACTAAAGTGTACAACGTCGATGATTTGGTTGGTGAAGGTTTAGATGAATTTGTTGTCGATGATGAAGTTGAATTTGAAGACGACACGTTGGCCGGTATGAAGACGATGAGGATGACGACAATGTTCTAGTCGATAGTGATAGTGATAGTGGTGTCTGTAATGATGTTGTAGTTAGTGATGATAAGGATAGTGATATGTAATTTGAACAAATATATGTAACTTTTTATTTAATTCAATGAAAACTTTATTTATTATCATTAATTAATGATAGTATCAGATATAGGTACACATGCACCTATTGGATGCCTTGGGGATAGTCAATGTATTCATGTACTGGTACTTATTTTTTCAAGATATTTGATGAAATATCTTGAAAAAATGGGTATTCGAACATGTCTGCTTACTATCTCCAAGGGATCCACTAGGTTGGAATAAGGTAGGTTGGGAAAGACAATAAGTAATAAAATGTTAATTTAATAACAAAAAACAATAGTGATGCACCTAGTGGATGCCTTGGGGATAATTAATGTATTCATGTACTGGTTCTCATTTTTTCAAGATATTTGATGAAATATCTTGAAGAAATGAGAATTACTACATGACTGCTTACTATCTCCAAGGGATCCACTAGGTTGGAATAAGGTAAGTTGGGAAAGACAATAAGTAATAAAATGTTAATTTTATAACAAAAAATAATAGTGAAGCACCTAGTGGATTCCTTGGGGATAGCCAATGTATTCATGTACTGCTCCTCATTTTTTCAAAATGTTTGAGAAACATTTTAAAAAAATGAGGAGAAGTACATGACTCCTTACTATCTCCAAGGGATCCACTAGGTCGGAATATGGTAGGTTTGGAAATACCATAATGAATAAATGTTAATTTTATAATAAAAAACAACAGACATACATAATTTGAATTAGTTAATTAATGAATATTTTAATGTAGAATGGCCGAACCAAGTAATGACACAGGTGGTGGCTCGAAGAGGGGCAGGGGAGCTTATTACGGTGCCAATATCGAGAAGGAGCTAACCACCAAAAAAGTTAGTCATTTGAAAGTAGAGTTTGATGCACAAACTGGAAAAGTTATTCAAATGTACAGCAAGTGGTTCAACAATTCCATGGCTCGTTATTTACGTAACATCGTACCCCCAACTACACTAGCTTGGGAACAAGTAAAACCAATTGATATCCAAGTTATTCGAAATAGGCTATCTGTAAGCATTTTTTAAACCTGTTGTAATCATGAATATCACAGACTTGATATGACAAATGGTAAGGTCACGGGATGACCTCCCTACCAATTTCCAGGTGCCTTCTCCTATAAATATGGAGACCCTGGGAATTGATAGGGGTTGGAAAAAATAGTCTTGTAAGAACTATATATTTTGTAAACCAATTACCCATAAAAGATCAATAATATTGACTAGTGGAGTAGAAGGATTTTAACCTTCGAACCACTTAAAAAACGTGTTTAGGGTCACCTAGTTCTTCTCACAAAGATTTCATATCTGCGGCGGTTCTACTTTTAAGTACTAATCTCTTTCTCTTCTTCTCTTAATTACCTGTTGCCGAAGAACCGCGTCACGTCAGGAGCCACCTCGGCCTGCTTCTCCACCGCCGGTCCAAAGTGAGGAATTGGCGAGCTGGTCACCACCGCCTTTCCTTTATCCTTCTGGGAGGCCAAACTTCCCACATTCTTCTGTGGCAGATTTCTCTTTGGAGCCATCTGGTCGCCTATCGAGCAAAAGAAAACACTTTAGAAAAGGCGACCCAAGCAGGAGAGTGAGGCAAGCATTAAGTACACGAGCTGGGGTAAGCCCAGCCCGTGGAGAGTGGTGCCACGCGTTCCAAGGAACACGCGCCTATGCCCTCAACAGATCCCAGATTACTCGGAATTCGTGTGTCAGATGGCTCAGAGTAAAAAAAAAAAAAAAAAAATTTTGCCTTGGGGGGAAAGTTTCAACAGGCAAGGCGTGGCAAAACCGCTTTTAAGGCGTATTCCCTAAGCTACCCGGTTTTTGCACCCAAAGTTCCTACGGATCCTACCAGAAATTGTTCCTAAGAAAGAATCATGGAACCCATGTTCTAAGGCGATGTCCCATGGCAAATGTGCCCTAATCAAAGAAGGGCCATCACCCTCCATATCCGCGCGACCCAGAAAACCTCTGCATGTGGCTACAGTAAAATTTTTTACCTAGGCTACAGTGGCATGCTTTCAAAAATAAATGGGGACAGAAGACTTACAGTATAGGGTTGGATGGTGAGCGAGG
The DNA here is from genome assembly GCF_963169125.1 of Humulus lupulus. Lineage (NCBI taxonomy): Eukaryota > Viridiplantae > Streptophyta > Magnoliopsida > Rosales > Cannabaceae > Humulus > Humulus lupulus. The sequence goes on from NC_084795.1 coordinate 161,524,026, forward strand.
TTGCTGCGCGGGTAGGGGCTTCGTTGGCACAGTAGTCTCCAAGGCCTTGAAGGAACTCGCACGCTTAAGCTTCGTGAACGGAGAAGATGAGAGCAATGGAAATGAGGGTTTTGCTCTTCGGAAGGTCAGAGAGAAAAGAAGGAAATTTGAGAGGTTCTGAATGGTAAGGCGGTCCGTGCGTGGGATGACCACCCCCTTTTTATACAAGGTGGGATCACGTGTAAAAGGCTCCTGGGAGACCCTCCACTCGAAATGTGAAACGACGGCTGGACAGTAGGCTAGGCCATTTAATGCGGTTCTCGTAGAATGTACCGTCGCCACCCGCGGCGTTCCACGTATCAGACGCATGCGAAAAGCATGGAATGCGAAGGGTTGTGGGAGAAGTCTAAAAGCTCCAACTGTGGTCTCCCATGTCTGACGTCATGGACCACGAGCAGGAGCTTGGGGGGCAGATGTACGCCCTGGATTTCCCACGGGCTGTTTAGCAGGACGATCCTCGGACTAAACATGATTTAGCCCGAGGCTCCCACAGGCCAGAGGCTTTATCTTCAGGACGGGCCCTTTCTAGCTCGAGGGGATGGAGTTTCCTGCTCCTTCTTGTTGTTCCAGGAGCTGGGAACAACATCCGGCGACCACTGAAGGATCAGCTCGGGTTATGGATTGCTCCGGTAGCGAGCTTCTCAGGAAGCTCTGACCCTATGGGAGGTCAACACGCAAGATAAACGTGCATAATCCTACCATCACGTGTCCGATATCCCCCTGACTTCTCGGACACGCCGCAGGAACGTGCGTATTCAGACACCCACGGATGGGTTGGGTCGTGCGGCCCATTATCTCCTTCCATACTGATTAGACCACACTTGTGTGTCAGGTTTAGGAAGTAATCATGAATATCACAGACTTGATATGACAAATGGTAAGGTCACGGGATGACCTCCCTACCAATTTCCAGGTGCCTTCTCCTATAAATATGGAGACCCTGGGAATTGATAGGGGTTGGAAAAAATAGTCTTGTAAGAACTATATATTTTGTAAACCAATTACCCAGAAAAGATCAATAATATTGACTAGTGGAGTAGAAGGATTTTAACCTTCGAACCACTTAAAAAACGTGTTTAGGGTCACCTAGTTCTTCTCACAAAGATTTCATATCTGCGGCGGTTCTACTTTTAAGTACTAATCTCTTTCTCTTCTTCTCTTAATTACCTGTTGCCGAAGAACCGCGTCAACAAAACCTTTAATGACTCACTATTAAATATTTTGTCTATCTTCATAATATTTTAAAAAATTCCAAATTTAATTGTGATTTTAGGACAAATTCATTTATCCATAAGACCATCCAGTAATCAACGATGCCATGGCAAGACAAATGCAAAAACATCTGACTGATTGGCGCCACACGATGAAGAAACACTGGGTAGAGGTTGGAGGAGAGGTGGACAATGAGAGAGCGAAGTCAAAACCTTTTGGGTCGATTACTTCTTCTGATTGGGCAATTCTATGTGGTTTTTAGGCTTTTGATTCTCAGCAGGTATGTCGTAGATTTTACATTAATTTTTAATTATAAAATTACAATCTAGATTAATGAGTACTGTTTTCTGTTTGAAGCGTACATCGAAGAAAAATAAAGAAGCTCGAGCAAAAATGACCATACCAGGAGGACACGGTTCCAAATCCATCGTTGTCCATGTTTATGATCACGTAAATTATAATAACCTATATCCTTACATTTACGAAAATATTATAAATGTCACAATGTTTAAATAATTTTCTTTTTTAGATGGACCCATCTACTGTCGAGCTCCCGAGCATGATCGACACATTCGAGCACCTCCACAAGAAGAAGGATAAGTGGATTAGTGATGTAGCGACGAAAAAACATATAAGTTGCATAACCTTAACTAATTTATGATCATTTAACTTTAAAAAAGTTTTGTAAATAATTAATAAATATTAATTATTAATTGGTTGTTGTCAATTAGTAATTATTTATTAATTATTAATTAAATTTTTAACAATTAAATCTTTATAATCTATGTGCCAATATTTTTATGATTAATGATTGTGGACTAAGATAAAAAAAGAATGTAACTAATATTGTCCCTGTATCAGGGAGCTTGTGGACTAAAGTAAATTTGGTCATGAAAATCCATATCTAAATAAAAAAATATGCAAATATAGTTGATGTATATGTTTGGAGACGTAAATTCCCCATTAATGGAATTAACTACACTTACCGTATATATCAACAACATCTTCATGATTTTGATTTAGATATGGATTTTCATGACCAAATTTACTTTAGCCCACTTGCTCCCTGATACAGGAACAAAATTAATTACATTCTTTTTCAATTACTGGTCTGCAGTCATTAATGGCAGGATGTTGGCAGATAGATAATAAAGTTATATTTTATATGTTGTTATGTTAAAAATTTATAAGATAGGTTTTCAAATAATGTTATATTGGAATTCGAGATACGTGCTTTTTATTGTGCAGACTGAGATGACCGAGCGTCGAGCATCGCAGAGTATGGCCCCTGTATCATCTGCTGCTTCTTGTGTCGGCGATAATGTCGACGGTCAGTTCCCGACTAATATGGATATTGTCACGGATGTCCTTGGACCCCGCTTGCGTTATAAGAAAGGGTTTGGGGGGTTGCCTAGGTTGAAGGCAATTGACGCAAAGAGGGCAGCATCTTCGTCAACTTCTCAAATGTTCGGGCAATTGCCACCTGAAGTGGACACCATTTTGCAAGGAAGTGAGGACATTATGCTAGAAAATCTGAACCTAAAAAAGCATAATACTAAACTTGAGAGTCGTCAACGGCGTCAAGATCTCCTACTCAGTGCTTTGTTGAAGCAGGTTCGTGAAATGGTTCCTGGTTTTACTGTTGACTTACCAGAACAGGTTTCAAACAAGGACGATGATGCTGACGGGGGCGGGGATGATGAGGCGGGTAGTATTCATTTATAGAACTTTTTATTTATTTATTTAAAGTTTAATTTATTAGACATTTATTTTACTAAACTACTTTTATATTTTCATGTTTGGCGGAGACAATAAATATTAATAGTTGTAATTTTTTTTATTTATTTATAAAATTTTAATTTTAATTTTATTTCTAATTAAATAATATTAATAAAAAATTAAATAATTATTAATATATTAAAATCGAAATTTATTAATTAATATTAATATATTGAAAATAAAATTAGTAATATAATCAAAAAAATTATTTAAAAAATACTTTTACCGGTGCAAAATTACGTCGGCAAAAGTCTCAACCCTCACTGCATATATACACCTTTCGTGGCGCAAAAATGCGCCACTAAAAGAGTCATCTTTTGCTGGTGCATTTTTGCGCCGCTAGAACTGTTTTCCACAACAACGTGACAAAAATTTTTGCCGGTGCATCCTTATTTTTCCCGGCGCATTTTTTCGTCACCAAAAGATACGATTGCCGGCGCATTACAATTTTCATCGGCAAAAGTGAAATTAGCGACGGGGGTACGTCGCGGACCTTTGCCAGCGCAAATTTGCGTCGGCAAAACCTATATGGCTTTTGCCGGCGCAAATTTGCGCAGGCAAAAGTGAGGTTTTTTGTAGTGTGTAAATAAACATCTTAGTGAATGTACTTTATATAATTAGATTATATATGACTAGACCGATATAAAAAATTCATTTATAAATATATCGTTTGCAATAAATATTTAATTCATATCAATATGATGATCATATGTAAATCAGTCTAAATCTTGAATAGTCATGAACTCTTATTCATGTTAGTTGGGTCGTTAAGGTCTCTTAGAATAATGAGGCTAGTAACTTTTGTTTTGGAGATTCAATAGCATGAATGGTTAGGAACATGATCTTACAAGATTTGGAATCCAAGCTTTCCAAAAAGGGTTAATTATAGAACTGAATAATTATTGAGCTCAAATTTATAATATGATTATAAATTAGCTATTCACTAGTGAATTAAAGGTACTTAAGGAACAAAAGGTAATTAGAAGGGTAAAATGATGATTATGGCTAGCTCTAATTCACGAACCAATAATTGGAGGACAAAATTACATGAAGTGATTATATTAATGGTTGCACGAAATAATTCTATAATAACTAAGAGTTCAATTCCATATTTATAGTGGAGTAATAATAGAATTAATAAATAAGATTAATTTATTAAAGAATTTAATTAATAGTCTGGTTTATTGGAGCTTAGTATTATGGGTCCATAGTCCCCAAGTCACATCTATACTACACTGTCTAGGGTGTGGGTGATATTGACAAAATAAATCTAGAAATGACTAAATTGCAATGAATTAATTTTCCAGAGCAAATGTATAGTTATGTGATAATTATATATAATTAATTTAACTAATATATTTTATTTGAAAACTACATATTCGTTGAGAATAATATTAATTAACTTTGGATTACTTAAAAATTAAGAGTATATGATAATAAATTATTTATATTTATAAGATAAAGTTTTTATTAATTAACTGATATTTATGCATTTATGAAATAATGCATTGTTTTAATGCATATATATTTTATCTTATTAATTAAATAAATAAATGAGGAAAATTTGGGGAGCACTATACAATGATTGGCGTGTAACCAAGGGTCCATCCTAATTTTGAATCGTTCAAATTTTAAATGTTATAATTTGAATAATTTTATTTATTACATTATTATTTAAAAGAGATATTTTTATTTGATTAAATAATTAAATCTAAAACTAATCAATTGACTAAGTTAAATATTTTAGGTTTATAAATCTAAATGTATCGTGAATTTTAGAGTGAGACACATTACTCAGTTTTTAGAGAAAACCTAAAAAATAACGAGACACCCTCTTAGCCTCTCTCCTTCTCTAACCTCTATTGATCCCATGTGTTGGGTACATCTAGAGAATATATATTGTCCATATCATCCTATGTGCCCACACACATCTTAGTGTGGAGGATTGGCTTGGAAGATCGCGATGTGAATTTTGGTGCAATCTTGTGGATTGAATGTTTATTATTATATACTAAAAGATAGTGATGACACTTGATAGACTACAAGAGGTATTAGATCAGAATATATCGTTTACTGTGTTTTATTTAATATATACATACATATATTGATCCTGGCTCAGTATTAAAAAGAAATTTTTTGCAATATACCTTCCTTTGCATACTCTGATTTACACATTTAACAACAACAATACTATGATCAAACTGTGAATAATTTTTTGAAATTATCAAAGAAAAAAATATATTAGAATTATAATAATTCTCCACTTTATTTATATATATATATGGGTGTACTCTTAATGGTTACTACCCTTGGATGATTACTTTAATATTAACCATTGTATTAAGATCAATAGTGCATATTTATAGTTGTTAATTAATATTTCTAAACATTGTACGCCCTGAATATCCGTACACACTTTGGCGAGCTAGAAAAGGGCCTAAATCGATCTGCCACGTGTCAAATGTCCACCCGGAGCTGTTTTGTTACAGACCCCTAAAAGAACCAACCCGATCTGATGGATCATTTAGCTGCTCCTTGCGTGAAGCCATTGTTTCGACATAATAGAAGCCACGAGCTAGCGCCACATTAAGCTCGTGGTGCATCAGAGGTCCGACACCCCCGAATCCTTATAAAGTCAACCACGCAATATAAATGTGCATATACCAGACATCACGTGTCTGTTCCATTCCTGAATTCTCGGATACGTAGTATAAATGTGCATGTTCAGACATCCCACGCTTGATTTGGGCCATGCGGCCCATTACCCATCTTTACCTATTGATTAGACCACACTTCACTGTAAGGTTTAGGAATTAATCATCAGTGTCACATAAATGACATGATGGATGAAGAGATCACAGGATGACCTCAATACCTACTCAGAGATCAATCTCCTATAAATAACGAAACCCTGGGTAGTGCAAGGGGTTGGCTTCTTCTTGTAAAGCAAATACCTTGTAAGAAATAGTAAGGAGATATGAATAATATCGACTGGTGGACTAGGGGGATTTTAACCTCCGAACCACCTAAAAAAGGAGTGACCATCTTTTTCTTGCAATTAATTTCCACATTCTAGATTACTATCATTTTCATATTACGGTTTATCAATCAGCACTGATCTATCCTATTTATTTGTATAATTATCTGTTGGCGAAAAACCGCGTCAACAGTTTGGTGCTTTCGTTGAGAGGAATTTAGATTAGTGCTATCGCAAAAGCTTGATCATGGTGGTTACTCGTTCGAGGTATGATAACGAGGCAGATCAACATGGTGGGCAGGAGGCCCACCATGCCGCCATATCCAACTAAAATGTTGCGAACGTGCATTGCACGTTGCTTGCACCCAATATCTCTTATATATAAAAACTGGTAAATAACATAAATTATTGGTTTTAACGGTTTGTTTTGTTAACTTTAAAGGAATATTCTAAATATTTAATGAAATATACCTTAAAAACTAGAGATTTTTACATAAAATACTCATTTTCGCTAAAAAATTACGTTTTTACGGTTAAACATTTTTTTTCTTCCAATTTTACGGTTTTAAGGAAATTTTCACATTTTTACAGTTTGGTCTTTTATTTTTTGTTGTTTTCAAGTTGTTTTTAGGTTTTTTTTTGTTGATGTTTAGTTGTTTTGATATATATATATATATATATTTTGTTTTGTTGATCCATTGAGTTGTTTTCAAGTTACTTTCAAGTTGTTTTTCCTAAAAATCTTATTTTTGTAATTATGAAACTTTGAAAATCGTATTTTTGAAAACTTGAGTTCGTATTTTTGAAAAAAAAAGTAGGAACCGTGAAAAAGGTTAAAAAAATGTGTATTTAAGAAAAAAATCTCTTAAAACTAATTAAAAATATATATTTATTAATTATATTGTTGTACTCCAAAATAAATACGAACTGCTCATATTTTTATTACACACTTAATACCTGAGATAACATATGTAAATTTCATAGGCAATGATATCCCTATGTAAATGGAAGGTTATCCGAATTTATCATTTAACATATTTATGTAAGCAGTTACCCAAAGTTTTCTAGGAAAATCCTCTATAAATACCAGGGGAATAGATAGAAAAAGGGACCAATTCTTGATACACAGAAACTCTGCTGAAATTGTTAGAAACAATTTCATGAAGAGCCCTAAAGAGATTAATAAGATTTTCTCGTGGACTAGGTGGATTTTAACCATTGAACCACGTAAAACGTGGGAGTGTTTGTGATATCTTTCATTTGTTTAATCATGGTTTAGTAAAAAAGTCTAATATCTCTATTGTCATAATTCTTAATCCACTATTGGTGAAAAACCGCGTCAACAGACTGGTGCTATTGTTGAGAGTTTATTAGTGCTTAATCCCCCACGCAAGTTTCACCCAACACGCACCATGGTGGTCACTCGATCTATGCATGACAACGAGATGGAATAGCCTGGTGACCAGGAGGTGCATCGCGCGACCGTCCCCGCTGTAGAAGGCCCAGTTGCTCAACACCGTCCTGGAAAGCAACATTTGGGCCAAGACATTACTGGAAGCTCAACATCATGCCCACCAAATCCTAATTTGGGATATTTGATGACCATTGAGATGGAAAATGCCCAGTTATGGAGCCATCTCGCTAAGGCTAACAAGTAGATTGAGGAGATCTTGACTCGATTACCACTTCTTGTGACCGATGTTAACATCGAAAGGAGGAAAAGTGGGTCCCATAGGTCCTATAGGAATAATCGACCCAATCTTAGTCACTCTTTCATAACTGCAACTCCGAGCTCCGTACCTTCAGATTAGAACTAGCAAAATACTCAACCTACCAATACTCATAGGAACCATCGACCCCATGTTAGTCGATCTGTTCGAATTGCGACCCCGAGATCCGTGCCTTCTGAAAAAATCCCACAGAATGCTTAGAATGACCCAACAGGGCGAGCTGGGACCAATGAGGAGGCAAAACACTCCAGGAAATCCATCCGTGCCACGGTCAGAGCCTCCAGCACAGAGAAATGGACTTGTCTTACCTCCAACCCAGGAAGTTGGGGTAGATCAGGGACGAGCTAACCTAGTGCGCCCCGATGGAACAAGGATAGCTTCACCAATAAGACATCCGTTGTCACCAGCTCGACATCCAACGCCACTTTGCCCACAAAGGAACGCTCCAGCTCGAAGGGATAGCAGGAGAAGCCCTCCTCCCTCCAAGGACATTTACATCCCATGGTCTTGCACTAATAATTTAGGTCCTTGATCCCAGTCACGAGATGTAAGCTTCGCTAATGGAAGTTACTGGAAGGAGAGCCAATGTGGAGGTAGGCCTGAGAGCGATCTAGGGAATCACTTAAGCCTCACACAAAGTCTTCGTTCCGACCCACATCCCAACCTGCGTGATCATCTGACTTCACAAAGATAATATCCAATTCGCCATGATGATTTGAGTTATACTAAACACAGGGGGGATCCGTATATCGTACGTGATAATGTGAATGTCCCACCTAACCAAGCTCAAGCTTGGAGGGAAAACAACCCATCTAACACGTACAATAGGATGGGGGATGATGGTCAGCTCCTAAATTACCTAAAGGCCAAGGATCCAACCTTCGAGCGACAGGCCTTAATGGAAGAACAGATGAAGAGACTCCTATCTGGAAAAGGAGTCGATCATGCCCACATATGATGGAAACATTGACCCACATCCTGTTGGCTTTAGGATGCCGACCTGTCCAACCACCTCGGAATGTTCAACACATTAATGATGACCCAAATCGTCAAGTTTGACGTAAGATGTATCTTGTTCCCCGCAACTCTGACCGAACCGGACAGATTGTGGTTCAACAAGTACAAAATGTTGGGGTTTTATGCCCTAATTAAAACCCAATTTCTTTGTAATCTCATTTTATTATCAATAGAAGAATAGAAAACAATTTTTGACTTGGTCAATCACTTTGCTCACATGTTTTATTTTCATTATTATTTGTTTAATATAAACTTCTATTAAATCCCAAACATATAGCTAATCATATTTATAGTGACGTAATCACAGTGGAATAAAAATATGATTGCATGTTCAAAATAAGTTAGTCCTAAGATTAGTTAGTGCATAGAATTTACACTGACTTGCCAATCTACGATATGATATACTTACACATCGCAGTGTTATGTTCTTTCCAAAACATTAGCAAAGTAGATAAGATCAGATGTATTTGTTACATCGGAGTGGACCGATATTGACAGTAGATAGGATAAGTAAACATATCGTTGTTATCTATTCTAGTCATATCATGTAGTTGATCATAGGTCAATTAAATCTCAATTCTGAGTGGTTAGTATTCTAACTGAATATATTATTTGAGCTCTTTGACTTGTTCGTTACTAGCTTACCCTACGGACTAGCCCATACTTACATCTTGGGATCTCGGTAATATGATTAAGTGGGAGTGTTAATCATAGATATGAATATCTATAGGTTGTGATGAAGAAGTGAAACGATGGTTTCCTTTTAGTTTGGTTCAAGGTAATAAATGATGGAGATCTCATTTCAGTAATTAATATTAGTTTACTGAAATATCATTTACAAGGAACTAAGTGTTTTAAGGATAAAATACAATGAAGGGTAAAACGATATTTTAGTCCCATCTCATTGTAGACTGTCTATAGAGGATTGATTGACAATTATGGTTGTAACAATGGATAATTAATAATGTATCTATATTTGTTATAGAGCATTCTATGAATTCAAGAGTGCAATTCTGAGTCTTTAGTGGAGTCACGAGGAATTAATAAGTTAGTAAATTTATTTGTTAGATTTATGATAACTTATTGGAGCTTGATTTCATTGGCCCATGGTCCCCACTATTCCTTGGATAAAATAATCTAGATACTCTCAATTAATTGATTTAATTATCTATTAGAATTATCAACGTTGACCAGGTCAATCTTGGATAGTTTCACATAGTTATACAATTTAGAGATGAAAAGAGATTTTATGGCAGATTTATTAATTAAGACAAATTGGTGTCTATATTAATAAATAAGTTTAAATTCAAGTTCAAATTATTAATAATTAATTTGATAAATGATTTAAATAATTATTTAATTAATTAATCAATAGAAAATAATACAAGCCTTGATTTTAATTCCAACGGGCTTATAATTAAATGGAAAATTTCACGAGCCTAAAGCCCATGATAATTTCAACCATTAGGCTGATATTATTTGTTATTTTATTTATTTTTAATTAAAATAAATGACATAATTGAGCCTATAAAAGGAATGCTAAATGATAGTTGAAATCAGTTTTTTGAGACACTTGTTTTTGAGAAGATCAGAAGATCTAGTCTTGATGCTCTAGGGTTTAGATTCTCTCTACAGCATAAGTCCTTTACTAAGCCTCAATTTTTCTCTTTGTATCTATCTCATGTGTTGAGAATATCTCACTCTAGTCTAGGTGATTCTAAGGATAATTTTGGAAGGTTGCGAAGAAAATAGAAGAGCGGTTCATTTTCTTGGTGATACCCTGCGACAGAAAGGATAAAATCGTTAGAGAAACTGAAGGAAGGACTCAATAATGTAAGCGTTCTTATCATTATCTCTGTATGAATTCAATTTTAGAAGCATGTTCAAGGTTGTCTCATATTAATATGTTTAATATAAGATTTACATGAAAATAAACAAGATCATGTATAAGTTTCCCAACAATTGGCTTTAGAGCCTTTGGTAATCTTTATTTTCATGCACAAACATGGTAAAATTGAATTATTTGATGTGTTGAGTAATTGGATGGATTTCATATTTTTTATGAAGCATTTTGAATTTTATGTGATTATTAACATATTTGATTATTTTGTTGAATTTTCTTTGCAAATAATTTTTATATAAATGCTTTATTTGATGTAAAACATGGTAAAAATTATTCAGAAAACGTTTTTGGGTTGAAAAATTACACAAATTTTATTAATTTTTTTTTCTTTTGAGTAGTGGCCGCGACCTAGGTAACAACGTCTAGTGGCCGCGACAACCATCAACCCCTGGCCGCGGCCAACACATGAATTTTTGCCCAAATAGCCCCATGGTCGCGGCCACTAGCTTTCACTGGCCGCGGCCTACGATAAATTTTTCTTAAAATTTAAATTTTGAATGTATTTTTTATAGGTTAATACAAAAATATGAGAACTTTTCTAGTATTGAAAAATATCTTTTTTGAAATACAATATTTTTGTTGTTTGATCTTTAAAAAAAATAGATGCTGACATGGTTTTTCACCAACAATTTATTAAGATATTAAACGGGTAGATTAGTGCTAGATTATAAACCGTAATGAAATATTCAAGAACGCACAACTTTTACATGGTTCAATGGTTAAAATCCACCTAGTCCACAAGTCAATATTATTACTTTTCTCTCTCTATTTCTGCAGAGTTTCGATAATACAAAAAATGGCCCCCCTTTCCTGTCCAATATTCCTAGTATTTATAGGGGAATTTCGTGGACAGGTTTGGGTAACCGCATGAATAAAACGCGTGAATAAATAATGTAATGCCCTGGATAGTCAAGACTGTTACACTGTGTGTTTATAAAGGTGCAAGACTTGCTAATCAAGTCATTTAGTTCGAAACGTGTTACTAAAGCTACAGTTGAACTAGGGTTAAAAGATTTTGGTCTCAAAAGTTTCATTTCTTATAATCAAACATTTTTACATGGGATCCCAAAAGTCGTAGCATTAAAAGACACTTTACAAAATTTCTGGATAAAAGTATAGTTACTAGCCACTCTAGGGGAAAACAGACAATTAGGCTTTTCTTATCCTGTAACACTCCTCGGCCGTGGTGGCCGATCAGCTGGCTATGTACATTCAGTCCCAAAGCTCTCCATCTCAGGACTGGTCCATTTTGGACCTTGCCTTTACCTGCACCACGTAGTACCCGTGAGCCAAGGCCCAGCAAGAAAACACAACAACAGAGCATAATCATCAAGCAAACAACCAGATAACTCATACAGTATAGTCATATACTCAACACTCCAAATTGTCACATTAATCAAGTATTCAGCATACCAAGCTCATCATTTCATTCTAATAATCAATTCACACATGATAATCAGAGTCAACGCCCTTAGGCCGCACCCTCTATTCATCCCACTGACTTCGACCCGCTTAAATCGAGCTCAGTGAATATTAAGCTGTCCTCAACTACCAGTGGCCGAGCCGCGCCCTACGCGCAAGTATTATTTACAACACTCTTAGGCCGTTTATCACATGTCCCATGGAATAATACCATCTATGACATCATATAGATATAGGGAGCTCTTAGTCCCAACACAATCACATAGCCGGGTGCAGTTCTCTTACCTTTAGATTTTGATAGCTTTGTTCAATTCAATCCTTAAGCACGATCTCGCCTGAGCCCTAGCGTACACCTAGTTACGGTTACAAGTTAGAACCAACTCCAAAATTCAATTCCAAAACCTAGCCTCGAGACCAATCCCGAGCCCTCGGGAAGCACTAATTCCACCAAACGGGGTGGGTAAATCAAACCCTGAGCCCCCGGGCAAAAACCCTAAGAAATAACCCAAAACTCCCCTTCTGGGAACAGGGTAGTGCTACCGTGCCCTAAAGTGGGTGCTATAGTGCTACAACCAGAGAAAAAAATGCCCCAGACCACAAGGCCTAGCGCTGTAGTGCCCAAAGGCTAGCACTACAACGCTAGTCACAGCACAACTAACCCTGTTTTTTCTTCCTTCAATTTTCCCCGAGCCAAACCTTTCCAAAACTTTTCCAAACTTCAACCAAACATTAAAACAAACCTACCAACATCTCCAACTCACCCCAAATGACTTAACCATATAAAATTCAATCACATGCACCCCAAAATACAAAAATCACCATGGCTGAGTTTAAAGCTCAAAAGTCATCAGAACAACAGAAATCACAGAACTTAAAGCTAGAATTTCTTACCTTTGATGGATGAATTCAGCCTAGGTTATCCTCCACACTTCCTTAGCCTTCACCTCCTCAAATTCTTAGGCTTAATTCCCTAGAATTCCCACAGAAACTCAGTTTAGAAAACCATCTCAGCCAAAACCAAAAACACAAGAGAAGAACCTAGAAACTTACCTCAAATGGATGAACTACCCTTGCTAACTCCTCAAGCCAAACCAAGGAACCTAGCCTCAAGCTTCTGCCCAAAATCTCTCTGAGTTACAGCTCCAAATTCCTTCAAGAAATGGGGAAGAGACCTCAAACCGAAAGAGAGAAGGAAAGAATCCTGTTTTTCCTTCTTTCCTTTTTTCCTTCTTCTTTTCTTTTTACTCCTTTCAGTTTCTACTATCCTCTAAACTTCCCACTAAGGCAATAAAGCCAAAACAACACTTATCTGATTTTAAACACCGAAAGACCAAACTACCCTCCCAATTAAAACTAAGCTTTTAAACATCCTAAGGGCATATTAGTCATTACGCCCAATTCCCGCTAATTTCCTCGAATGTCTCTAATGTGTACCGCTTACTTCCCGACACCTAACTAATAACCAATTATATTCCTCAATATCAAATAATCCCCAATATACCTCTTAAATTCCCAGAAATACCCCCAGGCTCGCCCCGAATCGAGTATAAATCCCCGCCATGACTTTTTCGATAAATTTCTCATTAGGATCGCCTCGAGTCACAAGCTACAAATATATCCACATAATAATGTGGTCTCAACAATTTATCACAGATATTTATAGTTATGCCCTCAACGGGCCAAAATTACGAATATTCTCTTCTAACCTAATCAGGGCCTACATGCATACTAATACACATAGTCGTGCATCACAGATACCCAAATAATCATATAACATGCTTTATTTAAATCACATATAATCCAGTTATGCCCTCCCGACACACTAATCAAGGCCCTTAAGCCTTATTAGTAAATTTGGGTCATTAAAACTATCCCCTCCTAATGAGAATTTCGTCCTCGAAATTTACCTGAACAACTCGGGATACTGATCCCGCATCACTGACTCAAGCTCCCAGGTCGCCTCCTCGACCCTACTATTCCTCCACAACACTTTAACAAGAGGAATCATCTTTTTCCATAGTACTTTATCCTTCCGATCTAAAATCTGAACTGGTTGCTCCTCATAAGCTAAATCTGTCTACAATTCCAAGTCTTCCTACCTCAACACATGTGTCGCATCTGAGACGTACTTCCGAAGAATAGAAACATGGAATACGTCATGGACTCCTGACAACAATGGTGGCAAGACTAACTTGTAAGCCACTTGACCGATCCTTTCGAGGATCTCAAAAGGTCAGATGAACCTAGGGCTTAGCTTGCCCTTCTTCCCAAACCTCCTCACCCCTTGCAGTGGTGAAACTCAGAGAAACACGTGGTCCCCAACCTGGAACTCCACATCCCTATGCTTGGGATCAGCGTAGCTTTTCTGTCTGCTCTGTGAGGCGAGCATCATATCTCAGATCTTCTCAATAGCTTCATTTGTCTTCTAAACCATATCCAACTCTAAATACTTCCTCTCACCCATCTCATCCCAATGAATGGGCGATCTACACTTCCTCCCATATAACATATAGTAGGGAGCCACTCCAATCGTTGACTGGTAACTATTGTTATATGAAAACTCAATCAACGGGAGATACTTACTCCATGACCCCTTAAAGTCGATCACACATGCTCTGAGCATATCCTCCAATACCTGAATCGTTCTCTCAAACTGTCCATCAGTCTGAGGACGGAAGGCTGTGCTGAATTTCAATTGAGTTCCCATAGCCTTCTGCAAACTACCCCAAAACTTAGAGGTAAAGATAGGATCCCGGTCTGACACTATAGACTTAGGAACCCCATGGAGCGTATGATTTCCTTCACACACAACTCTGTATACTGATCCACAGTATATGTCGACCTCACTGGAAGAAAATGGGCTAACTTGGTGTATCTGTCCACTATCACCACACCAAGTCATGAAGCCCTACTTTTCTGGGTAAACCTCCCACAAAATCCATCGTAATATCCTCCCATTTCCACTCGAGAATACCCAAAGCCTGAAGCAACCCTGCTGGTCGCTGATGCTCAGCCTTCACCTGCTGACAGGTTAAACATTTGGCTACGTACTCCACTACATCTTTCTTCATCCTTGGCCACCAATATATCGTTTGTAGATCCTGGTACATCTTTGTGGTACCCGGATGAAGTGAGTACGGTGTTGTATGTGACTCATCCAATATCTCTCGTCTGATCCCCTCATCAGCTGGAACACAAATTCGCCCCTGATACCAAAGCAAATCATCCTCAGAAACAGAATAGTCCTTAGCTACTCCCGCTAAGACATTCTCTCTAACCTCCTGTAACTGAGCGTCTACCAATTGCCCTTCTTTAATCCGCTCTATCAGGGTCGACTGTAGAGTAATATTGGCCAACCAGCCCACCACAAATTCTATCCCCGCTCTGACCATCTCATCAGCTAACTCTCTCGAGATCTGAGTGAAACTATACAACTGACCTGGGCCTCTCCAGCTCAATTCATTCGTCACTACATTGGCTTTCCCTAGATGGTAAAGAATATCACAGTCATAGTCTTTCACCAACTCTAGCTAATGTCTCTGCCTCATGTTCAGGCCCTTCTGTGTGAAAAAGTACTTCAAGCTCTTGTGATCAGTGTATATCTCGCACTTCTCCCCATATAGATAATGTCGCCAAACCTTTAGTGCGAATACCACCGTTGCTAACTCCAAATCATGGGTAGGATACCGTTGCTCATACTCCTTCAGCTGTCATGATGCATAAGCTATGACCTTCTCGTTTTGCATCAACACACAACCTAAACCCAACCTCGATGCATCGCAGTAGACAACAAACTTCCCTTCCCCCGAAGGAAGACTCAATACAGGCGCGGTAATAAGCCGTTGCTTCAACTCTTGGAAACTGCTCTCACACTTGTCTGACCAGATAAACTTCAAATTCTTTCGTGTTAATTCTGTCATCGGTGCCGCTATCTTCGAGAAGCCTTCAACAAACCGCCTGTAGTAACTCGCTAGACCAAGAAAAATCCGCACCTTCGAGGCGTTCCTTGGCCTCGGCCAATCCCTAACTGCCTCCACCTTAGATGGATCCACCTTAATCCCACCTGCAACCACAATATGTCCAAGGAATGTCACTTCTGGTAACCAAAATTCACATTTCTTAAACTTGGCATACAGCTGATGCTCCCTCAATCTTTGCAGAACCTGTCGAAGATGAATCTCATGCTCTGCCTCTGAACTGGAGTACACTAAGATGTCATCGATGAAGACAATAATGAACTGATCTAGAAAATCCTTGAACACCCTGTTCATTAGATCCATAAAGGCTGCCAGGGCATTGGTCAAATGAAATGACATGACCAGAAACTCATAGTGCCCATACCTCGTTCGAAAGGCCATCTTCGGTATGTCCTCGTCCTTGATCCTCAGCTGGTGATAACTAGATCAAAGATCAATCTTCGAGAACACCGTCTTACCCTGCAGCTGATCGAACAAGTCATCAATCCTTGGTAGGGGATACTTATTCTTGATAGTCAACTTGTTTAATTCCCAGTAGTCTATACACATTCTCAAAGCCCCGTCCTTCTTCTTCACAAACAAAACTAGAGCACCCCATGGCAAGTAGGTAGGCCTGATGAACCCTAAATCTAGAAGCTCCTGTAATTGTATCATCAATTCCTTCAGTTCTACCGGTGCCATTCTATACGGTGCCCTCGACATTGGCTCAGTCCCTGGCACCAAATCAATGACAAATTGAATCTCCCTAAGCGGCGGCAACCCAGGTAAGTCCTCAGGAAATACATCCAAGAACTCGCAAACCAATATGATCTCCTCCAATCTTGTTGGCAAAACCCAAGTGGTATCCACCACACTAGCTAGGAAACCTATACATCCTCCCTGTAATAGGTCCCTAGCTCTCAGCGTTGATATCATGGTTATGCGGGGTCCATGCACCGCTCCCACAAAGATAAAAGGATCCTCGCCCTCCCGCTCAAAGGTCACCATCTTCTTTCTGCAGTCAATAGTAGCTCCGTATCTAACCAGCCAATCCATGCCTAAAATCATATCAAAGTCCTCCATACTCAACTCAATCAAGTCTACTGACAATTCCCTACCATCAACCATCACTGGTAGTGCTCTAATCTACCTCCTAGAAACTACCAGTTTTCTTGTAGGCAAAATAGTCCCAAACCCTGAAGTATAACACTTACTAGGTCTACACAATCTATCAATTACCTTACGAGAAACAAACGAATGTGTAGCACCAGAGTCAATCAATACAGTAAAAGGAGAGCTAGCGCTAGAAAGTTGACCTGTCACTACCGAGGGACTAGCCTCGGCCTTCACCTGCATCAGGGTGAACACTCGAATTGGAGTCAAGCTGTCCACCTTCCCTGCATCTCCCTTCTTCACTGCTGGGCAGTCCTTCTTAAGGTGTTCCACCACCCCGCACACAAAGTAGGCCTTAGCCCGACATTCGCCCAGATGGCGCCTTTTGCACCTCGTGCACTCAGGATAGCTCCTCCACGAATCACCGCCTCCCCGACGGCCACCCTGGGTACCCCGACCCCTCCTATCAGGACCAAAAGCAGTCAAAGTATCAGGGTTCTTTCTCTTCAGATCACTGGGGCCTCTACCCTACCAGAACCAGAATATCGAGGCACCACCCTGCGGCCCTCCCGCCTTGCTGCACTCTCCCTCCATATTTTATTATCTACTTCCTCAGCGGTAAGAGCCTTCTCAACAGCCTGGGCATAAGTTGTCCCCCCAGGAACTGTTGTAATCCTCACATATTGGGCTATCATAGCATTAAGCCCTCTGATAAACCTGTCTTGCCTAGCGGCATCAATAGGCACAAGATTTGGTGCGAACATCAAAAGTATATCAAACTTTAGGGCATATTCTGTGACTATCATGTTGCCCTGAACCAACCCCACAAACTCATATACTTTTGCTGCCCGGATGACAACATTGTAATACTTCTGACTGAATAGGTCCTTAAATCCTTCCCAAGTCAAAGCAGTAACATCTTTAGTCTGTGATGCTACTTCCCACCAGATATGGGCATCCTCTCTCAACATATATGTGGCATAGGCCACTCTGTCATGTCCCTCTACCCTCATGAAATCCAGGATAGTAGTAATCATGGTCATCCACTACTTGGCCTTCAGGGGGTCAGGTCCTCCCTTAAATATCGGGGGCTGCTGTTTCCTGAACCGCTCATACAACGACTCCCATCTATTCCCAACCTCTACCGGTTGTACAACTGGTACCACTACAGGTGGCACAATAGGGGCAGCACTCCCTGATGGAGCCTGCTGTCGCAGAATGCGGATCTGCTCATCCTGGCTCTGGAGCCGTGCTTGCATGTTTGCCATAACTTGCTGCCAGTTCTCAGGGACTGGCAGAGGGGTCTGGCCTTGGTCATAATCTCTAGTCTCAGACCTGGTGCCGACTAGTCGCATAGATTTTCTTGGACTCATAATTATCCAAGTTAATCTGCAATCAACAACTCAGCGGTTAGACTATGATGATAGGGTAATAATCCTTCCATGATCCATCATTAGAACTCAAACATTCACAAACAATCAAAATACAACAATTTATCCAAGTATTCATCTATATATTCATTCACATGCATAGCAATGCTAATAAGCACACCTCAAATTCATCACGCAATAGTCAAGGGCCAGGCCCTATCAGTATCTCATGCTCCCTATTAATCAAGAAAATATCAAAAGTCATATTCCATCCTATTCATTTAAGCATATAATCATGTGTACACAATTTTTTCCAAACCCTAAGTCGAACTTGTCTTTGACGATGAATGCACACGTCCAGCCAGTCTTCAGGAACCCTTAAACCTAGGACGCTCTGATACCAAGTTGTAACACCATATATAGCCAAGACCATTAC
The DNA here is from genome assembly GCF_963169125.1 of Humulus lupulus. Classification (NCBI taxonomy): domain Eukaryota; kingdom Viridiplantae; phylum Streptophyta; class Magnoliopsida; order Rosales; family Cannabaceae; genus Humulus; species Humulus lupulus. The sequence continues at coordinate 161,542,980 of NC_084795.1, forward strand.
ACTATGTGTTTATAAAGGTGCAAGACTTGCTAATCAAGTCATTTAGTTAGAAACGTGTTACTGAAACTACAGTTGAACTAGGGTTAAAAGATTTTGGTCTCAAAAGTTTTATTTCTTATAATCAAACATTTTTACATGGGATCCCAAAAGTAGTAGTGTTAAAAGACACTTTACAAATTTTTTGGATAAAAGTATAGTTACTAGCCACTCTAGGGCAAAACAAACAATTAGGCTTTTCTCATCCTGTAACACTCCTCGGCCGTGGCGGTCGATTAGCTGGCTATGTACATTCAACCCCAAAGCTCTCCATCTCAGGAGTGGTCCACTTTGCCCTTGCCTTTACTTGCACCACGTAGTACTCGTGAGCCAAGGCCCAGCAAGAAAACACAACAACAGAGTATAATCATCAAGCAAACAACCATATAACTCATACTGTATAATCATTTACTCAACATTCAAAATATTCACATTAATCAAGTTTTCAGCATACCAAGCTCATAATTTCATTCTAATAATCAATTCACACATGATAATCAGGGTCAACGCCCTTAGGCCGCACCCTCTATTCATCCCACTGACTCCGGTCCGCTTAAATCGAGCTCAGTGAATATTAAGCTATCTTCAGCTACCAATGGCCGAGCTGCGCCCTATGCACAAGTATTATTTATGACACTCTTAGGACGTTTATCACATGTCCCATGGCATAATACCATCTATGACATCATACAGATATATGGAGCTTGTTGACCCTGATTTTGGGCAACTGACACGGAGTCAAAATACGCTTGACGTGGATGAATGCATTGAAAAGAACGTGATGACGAAAATAATAAGAACACGATATTTTATAGTGGTTCGGTCCCAGGATCTGGTAATAACCTACGTCCACTTAGATTGTTATTGATATGAGATCAAAAGGAGTGATCAAAGAACTGGGGTTCAATGAGTTTCACCAACCTCTGAAGAACAATACAATATGATTAATTTGATAACTCTAATCTCAAGTGATCTAGAAGTCAGAAAAAGAAAAGAGGATCCTCTTCCCTGAGCCATCCTCTTCTATTTATAAGGTCAGGGAAGATTTACATTGATTTGTTACAGATATTATTTCCTAAATAATCGGATACTCAGGAAATCATGGGAGATAATTTTGGATTCCATCATAACTGCTTAAGATCTTCTCCGCGTATAATGTATGTACGACCAGGCTGGTCGTATGGAGAAACCGATCGTATGACATGGGGTGCTTTCCTGGTCGATAGTTGAACACAGATTCTTCCAGGTGTCAGCCATGTGTAATTAATGCTTGCCATGTCATTTACTTCTGATTTTTGGGATAACATTTGCCCCCCAAGTTTGTTTAGTGCGACCAGCAATAAAGAAACTTAAGGGAACAACCGTTCACCTTCCCATGACGTCTGTCAGAATCCCCATGCATTTTCAAAAACCGTGATATAATTATGTCTAATCAAGCCTTTTCGGTTTCCAAAAAGACACTTTTGACGACTTATACACTTCCCCACGTTTCGAAAGTGGGAAGTTATGATTACCACCTTTCTGCCATGCCCTTAATCCCTATAAATAAACTTTCTTTCCCATTAAGAAAATTTTTATTCACCATTTTCGCCAATATTCTCAAGAACTTGCACCAGAGTTTAGAGCTCCGAATATCAGTCCGACGTCTAGCCGAAGGTTTTCCAGTTCGAGTCTTCATTTTCTTCTGAATCTCCTTCTTCTCTCAGGTAAGGATTCCATCTTTTAAGCTCTTTATTACGCCATGCATGCCGTCTTTATGCTCTGATACGTCTGCGTTCTTGAATAGGGTTTTTTTAGGGTTTTTGGTATAAACCGCCTAATATTTGGTAAAAGTTCGTCTTTATGCCTTGCATAGGTTAGGTCAATACTTTGGTAGATAGAATCTCTGATTTGGGACGTTAAGTTGACGAAAGATTCAATCTTTATGCTAGGCGAAAAAAACCGAAATTTTTTCCCGCCCCTCAGAAGTCGAAAAAAAAGTTCTTTTCAGAAAACGTTTTTCTTTCCTTTTTCAATTTTATCCGTCTTTTAAGCTACCCACGTTGAAGTTAGTGTAGGATTAGGAAGCTACTGGCTGTTTAGGCACGAACAACGTTATCCCAACTTCCCAACACTACTTTGCAGATTGTGTCTTATCTCCTCCATTGTCTGTTTGCAGTTCATATGCAAGACCCTTGGGGGGGAGAAAGACCTATCGAAGACGAACTCTTACCCCAACTACTCGAAGGCGAAGAGAATCCATCCATGCTGATTCCAGAAATTCCATTTTCACTTTCTAACCCAAATCCTCCACCAGCTCCTACCCAGAAAATGGCCAGAACAAAAACTAAGGCCAGAAAAAGACGCAACCCTTCTTCTCCAAGTCAGCCTTCTGCTGATGCCCCCTCGACCAGTGGTCGAGGAGAATTCCCTCCAGAAACCAAAGTTCAGGGGCGTGCCCGTCCTCGCCATGCCGACCAGCCGGCGGTCGAGTGGCACGTGGTATCCCCAAGTACGGTGACCATTCGCATGGTCTCAAACTATTTAAATAAGTATAATCTGACAGGGATAACCTTAGTCAGACCTTCCACCGACCAGCGAGCCAACCTTCCAGGGCGGGCTTATAGCGCCTGGTCGAGATACCACATCGAGGCGGGTGCCACCCTGCCTCTTCATTCATTTTTCCAAGGGGTGGCAAACTACTTTGGGGTGGCCCCTTTCCAAATTACCCCGAACGGGTATAGGATGCTGACCGCGCTCTATATCCTCTACAAACTCAAGAAATGGCTAGCCCCCTCCCCTCATGAGGTCAATTATCTATTTGACCTCAAGTCCAACCCCAACCAAGACGGTACGGGGTTCTTCCATTTTTTCCACGAGGAGACCGGACGCACCTTTCTGTCCGTGACCACCCATATCTCCAACGTGGGGAAGTATCATCTAGAATACTTTCTTACGCCTGACATCGCCGTGGACAACCTGGCCTTCACCTGAGGTGGTAAGGGAAATAATGAGCCTTAAACTAGTAGTTCTTGCCCTTTAAATCTTTCTTGTCGTAATACTTCACTGTTCCACTATGTTCCAGGTCCATGGTTGCGCCCGACCCCCACTCCAGGAATGGAGTCGAGGGCAGTACTCTTAGCCAGTATGTCCAATGCTACTAAGAGTGTGAAAAACTTTATCAATGAGGCCAACCTTAGGTTGGCTGGCCTTAAGGGCTCCCCACCTGCGACCAGCGAACTCGCGGTGGGTGGTGTCCATGCTGGCATGGGACGTGAGCAGGGACCCGAGCAGCAACCTCAGGCACCTCCTCCTAGGAGGAGGCCGACTGGGGTTACAATCAGGGAACCTGCTGTTCCCCACCGAGCAGCAGAACCGTCGGTCCTCAAGGGCAAGGGGAAACAAAAGGCTACTGAGCCTGCCGAACAGCCTGACGACTCGTCGGATGTATATGGTACACCATTCTCGTTTTTAAATAACTTGCCAATTCCCATCTACCTATTTGATGGGGACGACAACTTTAGGAACGCTCCTTCTTTAAATTTAGATTTCTTCCAGGAACTAGGTAGTTCAGTAGATAATGTTACAACCAGTAGGTGTAGCTCGGGTATTTTACTTGTAATCCTTTCACTTCGATCTCTACTCCTCGTGACCTTTTAATCTAACTGTTCGAATTGTTTTCCTTTGCGCAGGTATGGACTCTGAGGACTTCTTTGAGCATTACCAAACTGCTGCTGCTGCTTCTGTCCCAAAGGACGGCAAAAGGGCTCGAGGGGAAAGCAGCAAGACCCCTTCAAAGAAGGCCCGAACAGAGGATACTCCCGGTGCCGACCCTTCTAAAGAGAACATGACACCTCCACCTCCCACCGAACAGTCGACGCCCGCGCCTGAGAATCCACAACCTTCTTCCAGGGCTGCTGGTAGAGAGACTCTGGACAACTCGTCCGAAGGCTCCCTGTCCAGCCTCGTGGTTGGGTCGGCCAGGGAGAGAATCTATAAGCTTTCGAAGCACAGACGCAGCCAGGCCGCCATCAACGAAACTGGCTCAATGGAGGCCGACCAAATCATCAACAGGGGGTTGAATGAGATAGCCAGCGTAAGTCGCTTTCTATTGTTTCATCATTTATTCTAACTTCTATTCCTTACTTTTTCGTTCTTTGTTTTCAGGGACTGCTGTCTTTGACTGCTGGCTGGCGCCGTACTGGGGCGCTGGTTTCTCACGGGCAGAACTTTGACTCCAGGCTTGCTCAGTCTAAGCAAGCACTTGAGGATGAGAAGAAAAAGCTGCTCGAGGAGAACCAGGAGTTGTCCAAGCTGAACGAACAGTTATGCGAGGTCCAAGCCACCCTCACCCAGGAGCTTCAGGAAAGTCAAGGGGCTCTGAAGAAAGCCATCGAGGAGCGGCACAAATGGAAGGAGAGTTCTATACTCCACACCCAAGAGTGCAAACAGCTCACTCTCGATCTGATCGCCAGCAGGGATGAGGCAAAGAAGCTTGAGGAGCGGGTGCACGAGCTCGAGGGACGACTATAGAAGCTAGAGGACGATAATGCCAAAACTCTTAAGAAGTACAAGGAAGCCACCTTCCTTTGCTTCTACGACTTCTGGAGGCACAATCGGGAGGCCAACATTGACTATCTCTCCGAGCGGCTACAAAGGACGCTGATGGCACAGTGCGCTGCTCGGTTGGAGGCGGAAGAGAGAGCCAAGGCCAAAACCCCTGCTGCTGATGCTGCGACTGGACCTCCGGCTGATAAGAATGCTCCTAACCCAGAGGACCCTCCTGCTCCCCAGCAAAATTAATATTTTTTATTATTTTTTTTTCAGCTTTTATGGCCCACGGGTCTTTTTGTAAAGACAATTTTTTTCTTTTATTGCTGCGAGGGCAGCTTTTTTACTTATGCTTGAACAATTACATCCGAGTAATACTGCTCGCGGTGTAAAGGTCTTTTTTCCTTTTAATTTCATATTTACATCCGAGCTCCAATGCTCGCGGTGTAAACGATTGCCTTTCTGATATTATAATGTTTCTTTTATTATAATACCTGTTCGTATGACCGAACTTAGCATAGTACTTAGTTTTGATTTTACAAAACATAAATTTTTGAAAAATGCTCTAAGTACCGTAGCATGTTTTCACTTATTTTGTTCATGTGTTTACATACCTCATGGTATGCTTTGCTATTGATGTACCTTATATGCCCCCCAAGTGATCGAGGAGCTTTAGGTCCTTGGTCACTTGCCTTGACCACGACCTGTGCAAACATTACTGCTCGTTGCAAAATTCAACACTTGTAATACAGCAAAACAACACACGTAATGAAAAAATACTTGTAAAAATAAATTTACAAAGGTTGGCAAGAATGACTGGCTGCGCACAGTCCCTTATAATCTCGTATTAAAAATGGACTAATCATGTCTTTATGAGTGATCCTAAAAAAAGGATCTTACATTTATAAGAGATTAGCCATACAATGCGGCTAACCCTTTTTCCAAAACTTGTAAAAAGTAAAATTTAATACAAGCCATTCCTTTAAAAAGGGTTGTTCACTGATAATACTTGCGCAGGTGTTCTCCATTCTAATAGCGTGGAACGAGATCTCCGTTTAGGCGTGCAAGTTTGTAGGTGCCCGGGTGAAGGACTTCTTCAGTCTGGTACGGTCCTTCCCAATTGGGTCCGAGTACTCCAGCAGTTTCTTTCCTTTACCCTTGAGTTAAAGTACCGGGCGACCTTTTGCTGGTACGCAACAACTCGGAGTTGGGCTTTTTCTCGTATTTCGTCAATTGAGTCTAGGGACTCCATCATCAGTTGGCTGTTCTGGCCCTGGTCGTATGTCATGCGTCGATGTGAGGGGGGGATCTAACTCGACAGGTAACATAGCCTCATATCCATAGGCTAAGGAAAACGGGGTATGACCTGTCGCTGTTCGGTGAGACGTTCTATACGACCAGAGGACTTCAGGCAGCTGCTCTGGCCATGCTCCTTTAGCGTCTTCAAGCCTCTTCTTCAGGGTGTCCTTAAGAGTTTTGTTCACAGCCTCGACCTGCCCATTTGCTTGTGGATGCGCAATTGAAGAAAAGCTTTTGATAATCCCGTGTCTTTCGCAGAAGTCGGTGAATACGTCGCTGTCAAATTGGGTTCCGTTGTCTAAAACAATCTTCCGGGGCAAACCATAGCGGCAAACAATGTTCTTGATGACAAAGTCAAGAACTTTCTTGGTCGTTCAGCTTTAGCCCATTTGGTGAAGTAATCGACCGCCACAACGGCGTACTTCACTCCACCCTTTCCGGTTGGCAAGGACCCAATCAAATCTATCCCCCATATTGCAAAAGGCCACGGACTCTGCATCTGTTTCAACTCGTTTGGAGCTGATAGTGGAATTTTGGAGAACCTTTGACATTTATCGCATTTTCGTACAAACTCCATCGAATCTTCGTTCATAGTCGGCTAGAAGTAGCCTTGCCTTAAAATCTTTTTTGCCAAACTTTGCCCCCCAGCGTGGTCTCCGCAGAAACCTTCATGTACCTCTTTCATGAGCTCCTTAGCTTTCTTCGGTGTAATGCACCTGAGTAATGGCATTGAATATCCTCTTCTGTACATAACACCATCGACCAGTATGTACCTAGCAGCCTGCCTTTGGAGAGTTCTGGCTTTGTTTTTATCTGTTGGTAGCACACCATCTGTTAGATACTTCAAGTAAGGTGCCATCCATGTATCTTCCATTCGGATTTCCATACTGGCTTCTATTGCTCGTATGCTTGGCTCACTCAATCTTTCTACTGGCACAATGTTCAAAGTATCAGCATCTTTCGCGCTCGCGAGTTTGGCTAAAGCATCTGCATTCGAATTCTGATCCCGCAGTATTTGCTGGAGTGTATACTTTGTGAACTGGGCTAGCAGGTCTTTGGTTTTATTCAAGTAGGCCACCATCTTTAGGCCTCGCACTTGATATTCCCCAAGGACTTGATTCACTACCAGCTGTGAATCACTGTAAATATCAAGCGCCTTTATGCTCATGTCTTTGGCCATTCTCAATCCAGCGAGGAGTGCTTCGTATTCGGCTTCATTATTTGACGCAGTGAAGTCGAACCTAATGGCGCAGTGAAATTGATGCCATTCCGGCGTTATCAATATCACTCCTGCTCCTGCGTGGGATTCGTTTGATGACCCATCCGTGAATAACTTCCACGATGGAGCTTTCTCTTGAGGCTCAAGCGCACTAGGCTGTTCGCACTGTTCGCTGTCTGGGAGTTCGGTGAACTCTGCAATAAGATCAGCCAAAAATTGTCCTTTTACTGCTGCTCGCGGTGAATATGTGATATCGAACTACCCTAGTTCGACTGCCCATTTTAATAAACGCCCAGCCGCCTCTGGTTTTTGGAGGACTTGCTGAAGGGGCTGGTCGGTTAAGACGGTGATAGGATGGGCTTGGAAGTAAGGGCGCAGTTTCCTTGAGGCCAGGATTAAGCAATATGCTAACTGTTGATGCTCATAATCTCATCAAGAGAAAGTATGAGGCCGAGGCAAGGCCCTTAGGCCACCGTCATCTCGGGAAGCCATCGCGCGATCCCAACATGAGTCTGGGTTCGTTTCTCGTGGAGTCGATGCCAAGTGGCCCACGTTGGCAAGGCATAGGTGCCAAGGCTCAGTGGCCTCGCGAGGCCCATCTCGCCCATGCACTCGGCCCCACGGCCTCGCCACATGGTCTCGCCCATGCACTCGGCCCCATGGCCTCGCCCATGCACTCGACCCCACGGCCTCGCCCCATGGCCTCGCCCATGCACTCGGCCCCATGGCCTCGCCCCATGGCCTCGCCCATGCACTCGGCCCCATGGCCTCGCCCCATGGCCTCGCTCATGGCCTCGGCCCCACGGCCTCGCCCCATGGCCTCGCCCATGCACTCGGCCCCACGGCCTCGCCACATGGCCTCGGCCCCATGGCCTCGCCCCATGGACTCACGCCCATGGTCTCGGCCTCATGGCCTCGCGCCCCATGGCCTTGCACCCATGGCCTAGGCCCCATGGTCCCATGCCCATGGCCTTGGAGATGAGAATACTCATAAGAGGCAAGGTACACGCATGAATATAATATGGAATGTACCTACAAACCTAAAGAAGTCAGAGTATGGATATGGTACCCCTACCAGACAAGTAGTGGGAACACCAGGAGTCAGAGTCGACACCACTACCACCTGCACCACTACGCCTGCCACCACGCATCAGACATGGGTACAGACAAGTTGTGGAGACATCCTCCTGACACCTGCTCCTGTACGGGATGTACGACCACAACCTCTAAAGCCACTCCCCTGACACAGTACATATGTACCACTTGGTCCCCTGGACCTGTATGTATCTAAGGCCATTAGAGCCTATTATAAAATGAACTCCAAGACCACCTGAAAGGGGGTTGGAAATTTTACTGTAGTAGAGGCTTAAGTGTGAATGAAAGACTGAATTCTCCATTATTGTTCTATCATTGTCCCTGAGTTATTTTTCAAATTTTCACAGCTTTCAGATTAGTGATCTTGATTTGATAATTTTTCCAACTCAACTTAGTTGACGAGTTTTGACCGTCAACAGTTTGGCGCCGTCTGTGGGAACGTTTGTTTCAAGCTACTGTTCCACCATTGTTTCCGGCAAGAAGTAGATGCCAAGACGCTCAAAGCGACTGAGGGAGACACGGGAGGTAGAGGTTCACATGAACGGAGTCCAGCTGAAGGCCTCCATCAAGGACGCTCCTCCACCCAGAGACGTGGAGCCCCCGAAAGACCCTGAGGTTCACGGAGGTGATAGGGTGGCCTCATCGCCAGCCGCTCCACCTGGAGGAAGTCCTCCAAGAGCACCACCGGTAAACGCTGATGAGTTCCCTCCTCCAAAACCGCCGTAGGCACCGAACTCAGGCCAGCAAGACCTGGGCCCTTCTGCCCGTAAGCATGATAAGCACCCCCGGGTCCACTCCGTGAGCTCAAGTTCGAAATCCTGGTTTTACGAAGAGGAAATACGTGAGCTCCACCGTAAGAACCAAAGGTTGGAAACCACCTTGGAAAACATGCAAGAGGTCCTTAACGGCCTGCTGCATGGTAAGTCAAGCGTAACTTTGCCTAAGAGGAAGGAGAAGGGCAAGGATGGGGCGGAGACCACTATACCGGTAGATGATGGGAGAACCCGACATTCAACCAGTAACACCCCCCTGACAAAGCAACGTGATCACCCCGAATCACCTAAGCAGGCCCAGAAGCCAGCGCCGAGGACCAACGCTGCCCCTCGCAATGAGGATGAGGTCACCTCCAAAAGAGCACCCTCCGACTTGCGGGAGGAGCTCAATAAGAAGAGGGCGGGCAAAGGGACCACGCCCGCTTTGAGGGACACTCTTAGCAGGAGGAGGTAGGACCTAGACACGGAGATGAGGAGCCTGCGGAGCAAGATCGTCACCGCGTCAGGTGGCCAGGCCTTTGAGGAGGACTTCGACCATGAGTCGCCCTTTGTGAGAGAAATTCAGGCAATCCGACTCCCTGCCAATTTTAAGGAGCCCAACATGACCCCCTACGAAGGGAACACGAATCCAAAATACCACCTGGATGCGTTTAATGACCTGATGAAACTGAGGGGGATTGGAAGTGGTGCCAGGTGCCATTGCTTCGCTGTTACTCTGAAAGGACCCGCCTACAAATGGTTTAAAAGACTAAGGTCGGGGTCCATCAGGTCCTGGCAGCAGTTTTCTGACGAATTCCTCCAACAGCACCATGCCGTGCGGGACTACACGATGCCAGGTACCAGCCTGGCCAACGTGAAGCAAGGGGAGAATGAGAGCCTGAAGAGCTACATTCACCGGTTCAATATGGAGGCCGCAAAAGTGGGGAGCCTAACGCGCCGAGAGTTAAAAATGGCCATTACCGCTGGAGTGCTCCCAGGAAGCAAGTTATGGGACAACATGTTGAAGAGGGAAGTCACCGACTTAGATGACTTTTATGAGAGAGCGCAGAAGTATATCCGTGTGGAGGATGGCCACGCAAACCTAAAGGCGGGGAAGGAGGAGCCCCACGCAAAACCACCAACTAACGATGGGTTGAATGTAGCAAAGAAGAAAATGGCATACGGTGGATCAAGAGATGACCACCAGAGGAAAACCAAACATGGGAACGATCATAGGCAAGCGGCCTACACTTACTACACAGACCTCACAGACCTCACAGATACCAGGGAGCACATTTACCTCACCAATGAAGGTCGAGTTCCATTCAAAAGGCCCCCACCAATGAGAAAGGACCGGTCCAAAAGGGACCCTAGTAGATACTGTTAGTACCACAAGGATACTGGTCATACCACGGTAGAGTGTATCCATTTGAAGGAGGAAATTGAGGAACTCATCCGCAGGGGACATTTGGGCAGGTATGTGTGCAAGGATAACCAAAGGCCAGAAGGAGTGTCCCCGCCGCGGGCACGTGAGGTGGCCCCTGAAGTGCAAGGAGAGGTCAGGACCATCTTTGGAGGACCCGGATTCAGAGGCGATTCTAGGAAAGGGCGAGACAGGTATGCCAAGGAGGCCCGACGAAGTCCACCACATTGCGTTTTAAGTTTGGAACAACACCCCCGAAGAGCTTCAAGGGCGAGAATGACTCAATAACTTTCACTGAAGAAGATGCGCAGGGGGTGCAATTTCCTCATAATCACCCCCTGGTGCTAACCGCCCAGCTAGCTAACATGAGGGTACATCGGGTCATGGTGGATAACGGGAGCTCCGTGGACATCTTGTATCGACAGGCGCTGGAAAAGATGGGGTTGAGCCTCCGTCACCTAGAGCCTTGTACTACGACTTTGTATGGGTTCACGGGAGATTTGATGCAACCCCTGGGGACAATCGAATTGGCCCTCACCATGGGGGAGCAACCCAGGCAAACCACCATAATGGCTAACTTCATCATGGTAGATTGTACCTCAGCCTTCAATGCGTTATTAGGGAGACCCTCCCTGAGAGAATTGAAGGCGATAACTTTTGTGTATCACCTAGCCATGAAATTCCCTACCCCTGGGGGAGTAGCATGTGTGAAAGGGGAGCAGAAGGAAGCGAGGGAATGCTATAACATGTCCCTCCGCGCAGCCACCAAACCATCCATGTCAATGACGATGGCTGTGCATGAAGGAGCGACTCACACAAGTTAGACCCGCACAAGATAGGACAGGCTACGGAGCCTTTCGAGAGGTGCTACCAGCAAGGCTTCGGCTCTTAATGCCAAAAGAACCTATGTTTAGCTTGTTCTTTGTTATGTTAGCTTAAGTAAGAACCAAAGAGGCTGCCCTAGGTAGCCTCCTCGTTAGATGTAACCCCCCTTTTTTTTTATTTTCAAAGTTAAATGTAAACCGGGTTCTATGAATGAAACCGTTTGCTACTTCCTGTGTTTATTTCCTTCACTGCACGAGCATCAGCCAAAGTGCCTGCCGAAATAAATTTCACCAAGCACTTGGGGGGCAGGACAGGGGGCAAGAACATGCAGCCAGCAAAAGGGCTCCTAAAAAGGGACCCTCTAACGGAGGATCCTAAAAAGGCCCCCTTGCCCTCCTAACTCCTAAAAAGGGACCCTCTAATGGAGGATCCTAAAAAGGACCCCTTGCCCTCCTAACTCCTAAAAAGGGACCCTCTAACGGAGGATCCTAAAAAGGACCCTTCAACAGGGATCCCAGGGGGACCCCCTATATCAGGGCTTTAAGCGAAGTCTTTACAAGGCATATCCTGAGATCACAAGGATTAGCTACCCGTGTGAATATCAAGGAGGCCTTAGGGACTCACGAAAAAATATATGGTATCGATGATAATAAGTCTAGAGCGGCCACCAAGCCGTCTAGCCCATAATAAGTCTAGCCATTATATGGTGACGACAATAATAAGTCTAGAGCGGCCGCCCAGCCAAAAATGATCCCAAAAGAGACCCTTGTAAAAATAGTACTATGCATAATGACGAGAAGGACGCTTCTCGCAACCAATAATAAGCGTGCGCAAAAATATATAAAAGGATAACTAAGACCCAAGGGGTCAAAATATCCTTATAAAGGTAATCAAGAGGCACCAAAAGAGGTCCCAGTGAACCCTCTCGCATGGGCTCCAAAGGACCTCCAGCCTGATAGATAAAAGAGGGGAACCAACCAAACCCCATCATACAGGCTTAAAAGGGCCTCAAATGCAATAGAACGAGAAATAAACAGCAACATATGTATTTATACATTAAAAAAAAAAGGAGTTCTCGAGATAGTACAAGAGTTACCAAAAGAAAAGTAGCACTGATAATGATATTACAAAGTAAAAAGAAAACAAAAAAGGAGCAAGACTATTTCAAGGCCTCCTATAGTGGGCTCTCCACCAGGCCGCTCGGGCAACGGCCTGTTCACCAAAAGAGGAGAAGTCGAAGTTGGGATCCTGCCTCCACACATTGTAAAGACCACGATCTATAGACTTGTGCTCGATGATGATCCTCTCCACCTCCAAAGAAGCCCTCGCCGCCTCCAAGGAAGCCCTCTCCGCCTCCAAGGAAGCGTTCTTCTCCTGAGCCGACTGTAGTTCGGCCCTAAGGGTCTCAACTTCGGTCTCCAGTTGAGTAACCCTCTCCCGTGACGCAGCCGCAGCGGCCTTGGCCCCCTGGAGCTCGCGCTCCAAACGTCTAGCCTTGCCCTTTAGTTCCTTGATCTTGGCCTTCGCCTTCTCCCTCTTCGAGAACAAGTTGGCAGACTTAGTCCGGGCCTTTGACAACTGGACCTTGGTTTCGCTAAGCTCATTTTCGAGTTCCTAGACCTGGGCCATGAGGCAGTCCCTCTCAGTAGTAGATGCAGAGAGGACGCCGGACGTGTTAGCATGCCGAAGAGACACGATGTAGATCTGCACAAGAAAGTGAATGGTGTCAGCGATAAGTAACAAAAAGAAAAACACATGTACATCTATACATAATACTAATCGACGCAAGGTGCAAGACCTCACCCAGGCCGCGGCATGCCTTAGGGTTTCCCCAAGGTCTGGTTGAGTCACATTCCCTAGACCCCTCCAGTCGGAGACAGGGAGGCCCGAGGCAATGTGAATGAAATGCTGCGCATAGGTGGAAGCCATCCTAGTCACCCAAGGCTTCGCCTCCACGCTAGGAGCATCTTGTTGGATAGGAACGGATGACCCACTCGCCGAAGCAGGAGGAGGCGCAGGGAAGGAGAAAAACTGAGACCCTGGCACATTAGAAGGGGGCTCCGCGAGGTCGACGAAATCAGCATCCGGTAAGCCAATATCATGAGGGACCTGAGGGAAGGCGTCACATCCATCAAGGCCAGGGGGAGCGTAACATCCCGCTGCGGCCTGCGAGTCCAGAGATTGAAAGGCCATGTCCTGGTCATGGGAGCCATAGGGAGGGCATCCCCCGGGGGACAGGGGGCGCTGATGAGATCCCCCACATTCGAGGGGGGCATCCTCCATCTCCTCCTCGGCCTCACCGTCGTGTAGGGACGGCCCAGCCGGCATAGCCATAGCCTTCTTAGACCCAGTAACTGACCACAGGAGCTTGGGGTCTGAGACCGGGGACAACTGATGGCGGTTGAGGTTCGCCACAGTAAATAGGACCGCCGCCTTCTTCAGGGCGGAGTCTGCATTAATGAGCTTGTTTATGGCCTCCGCCTCCGGCCCGATGACCGAGGGATTAGCAAATTGCCCTGCAAGATCCACGCCAATGTCAGTACAAGCAAGAGTGCAAAACAGTAAGTTCTAATAAGAAGAAGAGAAAGACCGGGATACTTATGTAACAACCCAAATTAGCTATTAAGGCTTAAGGGCCTTGATTGGTGTGCTGGGAGGGCATAACTGGGATTAGAATTAATGTTATTGATTTAAATGCGTAAATGATGATATGATAATTATGATAATTATATGATGATATGATATATATGTTTGAGATATATGTGAGAACCACATTATGATGTGGATAATTCTGCAGCCGGCGACTCGAGGCGATCCTAGGGCTAGATAGTAGGAAAAGTCACAACGGGGCATTATAATTGACTTTGGACAAGTCAGGGGTATTTTAGGTATCGGGTAGTGATTTAGACTATCGGGTGATAAAAATAAATAATTGGAGATATATCTGAGGTTAGGATGTCTAGGCGGGATTATTGGGGGATTTTACCGTTTTGGCCTCGGGGACGTTTCCGGCACCCCGAGCTTTGGGATTAGTCTAATAATCTAAGGGTATACTTGGAAGACTTAGGAAAATGCTAGATAGAAAAGTGTAAACCGACCCTATCTCTATTTCTCTTCCTTCTCTCTCTTAGCAAAGGAAAACTACTGAAACTTGAGAGGGAATTGCTGGATTTAAGCTGTGTCTTGGGGAATTGAAGGGAATAATTTGGAGGGTTAGCTCAGGAACTGATCAAGGTCTGAGATAGAGCTAAGGTAAGTTCTGAATTTTCATTTCTAAGGTTAGGAATTTAAAGAAAAAGGCTGAGTTTTAAATATCTGTGGTTTTGGAATTTAAGGTGGGATTGAGGCTTGAAACTTTGAAGATAGGTCAGGGGACTCTTGGGGAATCGATTCTACAGCTGAGGTAAGGTTTAATTTACAGTTTGATGGTTGAATTTGAGAGTTTTCATGGCTGGTTTTGAGTTCTATGGGTTGAAGTTTCAGAAGTTGGAATTGGGGTTTTCGTGAGTCTTAGGCTGGATTTTTGGTTGGAGTGTGTTGTCTGAATCATTCTAATGTTGTTATTATTGATTGGTTTTGAGTTGGGGGCTTTGGGATGGTTTAAGGTGAGGTTTAGAGTTTGAAAATGGTGTTTTTTTTTGGGTTTGAAGGGTCGGGCCGCGGCATGGTTCTTGGTGAGCCGCGACCCTTCGAAGATGTTGCATGCTGAAGAAGAAGGGCGGGCCGCGGCATGGCCCAAGCAATGCCGCGGCCCTTACTTGTTTTTGAGCCTTTGGGGGTTCTGTTTGGAGGCCATGCCGCGGCATGGGTGGCCTATGCCGCGGCGCTTAAGGGATTTTGGGATTTTGAGATTTTGGGCTTGGGAATTTAACCTAGGGTGCTCGGGGTTGAGTCTTTTACCATATTTGGTGAAGTTCAATGTTCCGGGTACTAGAACTTGGCTTGGGAACTCATTTAAGATTGTTAATGGTATCCTTTATCATGGTTGTGACTAGGTGTTAAGCTAGGGCTTGAGGATTGGATCGCGCTCAAGGAGTATCGCCCGTAACTAATTCATCTGAAAGCTTAAGGTGAGAAAACTGCACCTGGTTATATGTTTGTGATGGGACTAAGTGCTCTTGAGAATTGTATCATGTCAACGTTGGTATTACGCCATGGGACATGTAAAAGCGGCCTGAGGGTGTCGTACATACTACTAGCGCACAGAGCGCGATTTGGCCATTGGGAGCCATGAACACTGGGATAACAGAGGGAGCAGCCTATGAGCGCTAGCCCTGGTTATCGTTTATAAACTGTACATGTTAGGAGTTGATATGCCTAGTATGTGGAATACTTGACTATATTGAATGGTTATTTAACTGAGGCTATGTGATGCAACGTGAGATATTGACTTGTTTGATAATTGCTTATGCTCTATTGATACTGTGTTTTCTTGCTGGGCCTTGGCTCACGGGTGCTACGTGGTGCAGGTAAAGGCAAGGGCAAGCTTGTAACGACCCAAATTCGCTAATAAGGCTTAAGGGCCTTGATTAGCGTGCCAGGAGGGCACGATGGGAATTATGTGTGATTCTATGAGTTAAATGCATGGTTATGATTTAAAGCATGTTATTTGACTATTTATTTATCTGAGACGCATGTATAGGTGTATTAGTATGCATGTAGGCCCTGATTGTGTTTGAAGGGCATAATTGTAATTTTAACCCGCCGAGGGCATATTTGTGATAATTGTATTCCGTGATTTGTACCACGTGAGTGTGGTGTTATTTTGTGATGCACGTGCCGAGACGGTCCTAGAGAGCAATTTAACTTCAGGGTCACAACGGGATTTCTATACCCGGCTCGGGAGGAGCCCAGGGGTACTTTGGGAATTTTATGGTTAAGTTGAGATTTAGCGGGTCATGGTTATTGGAGATTTAGTAACCTGGGTAACCATTAGTTACTGCTGAGAGTAACAAGTTTTAGAAAGAAAATGGTAGAAATGAAATAGAAATGAAAGGACTTAAATGCCCTTGAGGTTTAGGTAGGAAAGGATAGGCAAGGAGGGGCAAAATGGTCATTTGGTTGGGAATTAGATAAATGGCAGCTGGTTTTATGGGGTACACGGTTTGGGGCTTAACCATTTTGGTCTTGATAGAGTTTGAAGAGAAGAGAAAATAGAGGGAAAAGCTAGGGCATGAGGAAGAAGAAGAAGAAGAGAAGGAGAAGTTGGAGACCTAGGAGATGCAGGAAGCTTAGGGATGGATTCTCCAAATGAGGTAAGGAATTTTATACACATTTAAGGCTTGATTATGTTATGGGTTAAGAGATTTGAGCATGGGTTAAGTTTGATGTTTGAGTTTTTATTTTTTTTTTCTGAAATTGAAATCAAGGATGTGGATTTTGGGGATTTGATTGGGTGTTTAGATGTCTTTGGTAATGTTATGGGTTGTTGGATGGTTTATTTGGAGTCTTGAGTTGGTTTTGGGGCTTGGGTGTGAGTTTGGGTTAATTTGGGAAGGTTTTAGCTCGGAGAAAACGCAGGAGAAAACCCAGAATTCTGGGTCTGTGAAGGCGTGCCGCGACACAGGTTTTTCGTGCCGCGGCAAGGGAGCCTCTGACTGATGGGTGCTGCGGCACAAGGATGTGGTGCCGCGGCACAAGGCAAATTTCAGGGCATCATTTTTAGGCAATTTTAGGCCTTTGCTCCGGGGGTTCAGGGGATGTCCCCGGGGTGTTGTTTTAAGGTTTTAGAGGCCCCGGGAGTGTGGGATTGGTCCCGGGAAGTGGTTTTGGGTTGATTAGTAATGAGGAATGTTTCTTGTGTGTTGTGACTAGGTTCTTTGAGAGGCTCGTGCTAGAGGACCGTGCTCGCGGCTTTGGTGCATCAGGAGGCTCGGAATGCAGGTAAGAAAACTATAACACCCGTAGGATAGGGCGTGGGCCCATAGTATGATTGCGGGGCGCGGCCCTATATTGCATCACATGTTAGGGTGCAGACTTAAATGAATAAATATTTGATTGCATGTTGTTGTGTTATATTATATGTGTGATTATGATGAAATGAACGGCAAGGGCCGAGTACGGCGTAAGCCGGGGCGGCCGTGGGCCGAGTACGGCGTAGGCCGGGGCGGCCGTGGGCCGAAAGTAACACCTAGCACATGGGATGCTATAGTCAGGGCGGGGCCCGGTGGATACATGTGTTATGCTATATTCAGGGTGGGACCCAAGGGATACATGAGTTATCCTCGCGGTGAGAACCGATACCCCAGGGCTTTGGTAAGGTCTCTGGGGTGGCATGGCCGTGTTTGCTTAGTCTAATGGTTGACTTGTTTATTTGAGGATTATCTGTTATGATAAACTGTATACATTGCATATGTTATGTTCTGCATGAAGTTTTCTTGCTGGGCTTCGGCTCACGGGTGCTCTGTGTTGCAGGTAGGGCAATGACTGAGTCAACCAACCATGAGTACGGAGAGCGTGAAGCGACGCGTACATGTTTGGCCTGCCCGACTGCTTTGGTTGGGGGTTTATTTGAAAATGGCTGTAATAATCTATGATTTTTATGATTTATCAACTGTGAACTCATTTTTTTGATGTAAATAGTTTTCAAACCTTATTTTGGGATCCCAATGTTTAATATTAGGAGTTTTATTGAAACAACGCATTTTTCTAAGATTACAGCCTTAACTTTTAATTAGTCACACTTTCGTTTCAAAACCTCGGTTAGCGAGATCCTTGCACACTGTTTTGTCTTAAAACTCACTAAGTAACGGCTCTAAGGGAGTAGGGCGTTACAAAGCTGGACCAAGCCTGAGATGGAGAGCTCCAAGGTGGAATGTACATAGCCTGCTGTTCGATCACCACGATCGAGGAGTGGACCAGGACAGGGACTACCTAACTGCTTGTTTTGCCTTAGTATGGATGGTTATTGTATCTGAGTCCTACAACTTCTATAAACGATCTTAAAACTTGTATTTTTGGGATCCCGTGTAATCAGATAATGTTTCTTAATGAAAAATGTGGCTTCTGAGACCAAAACACTTTTAACCCTAGTTCCTTTGTAGTTTATGCAACACAATTTTAATTAAATAACTTGACTAGCAAGTTTAGCACTTTATAAACACACAGTGTAACGGTCTTGGCTATCCAGGGCGTTACAACTTACTAGAGCCGGCGCGAAAGCCTTCACGAACCGAGAGAGGCCCCTCTACCCAGAAAAAGTCTTGTTTCCAAGGTCCTGTGTTGGACACTGAGCCCTCTATTAAGGGGAGCTCGTTGTTGGCCTTCTGCAGGTAGTAGAAGCCCTTGGACTTGTGCACTCCCATGAGGTTATACAGAGAATGCACCTCCTGCGCCGTCGGGGCGCGTTTGACGTTTCCCTTGAACCAAATGAAAAGGCAACTTAAAGTCAACCAACTGTTGGGCAACAGTTGAAGAGGGGCCAAATCGAAGTAATTGAGAACCGCCACAAAAAATGGGTGCAAAGGAATGGTGCCACCCGCCTTCAAAATCTGCTCACTCAAAGCCACAAAACCCTTCTTAGGGCGATCGGCCCGACATGCCTCCTGGGGAGCATATAGGGCGTATTCTGGAGCAATGCGGTAGTTCTTCACGATCTCCTTCAATTTATTCGAAGACACACGGGACACTAGGCTGGATGCCAGTGGAGGGGCGTCGTCCTCTTCCTGGACGGACACCTGTCTGCGTGCTTTCGGCATATCTGCAAAATCAAAAGAAATATGTGAGGAAGAGGCAGAACACTTAACCCTCCATTTTTTCTTCCTAGCAAGAGTTTTCCATCGAGGGAGCGATGGCGGAAGCACTAAGCTAGGATAAACTGAGACTAGGGGCTGGGGAGAGGAGCTAGCAGCCCCATGACTGTCATCAGGCGAAGAGGGAGTGGGAGGTTCTGGCGGAATGTGTCCTTCCATAAATTCTAACTCCCATCGCAATTCAAAAAGGGTCGTCCTAAGACGCGCTATGTGGTCACTAAGACCCAGGGGTGAAGGTCCTCCATCTCCTCTCGACACCGAGTCAATTTCGCTCTCCACCACCCAAATTTTATGCCTAAGTTCGGCCATACACTCGAGGTGGCGGATGCGGGCCTGCCTTAAGGAGTCATAGTCCTGATGAGGGTTGCCCTCGGGGGACTCTGAGTCTGAGGACAGGTCAATAAACTAAGCCATTGGGGGTATGTCGGACGGGCCGTCACTGGTCATGAAACCACGTCCCAATAGCAAAAAGGGGCTCACGTATAAACGAGGGGAAGGCTACAAAACACAAAGGAATAGGCTTAATACCTCTAGATGCAAACGCCCTAAATGGCGTACTACAGGGTATTAAAAAAAAAACAATAAAGAGGAGGGGCGTGCATATGGTCAAACTCACTACAAGCTCAGACTAATGTACCCCATCCCAAGTACTGCTAGTTTGGACCCGATAAAAAAAAATAAAAAATAAAAGGGAGAAGGAAAGAAAATATACCTCAAGCGATTAAGAGAGCGAAGTTGGGGTCCAAAGAAGGTCGGCGAGCGAAAAGCACCAAAGAGTCGAAAATGCGCGTCTGCAAGAATGAACCAAAAAGATGTGTTAGTCATAAAATAGACACACCAAGAAATTAGCTCATATGTAAAAAAAAAAAAAATGAAGTGAAAAAATATATAAAACAAATGAAAGGAACTATGGTGAAAGTGAGGTTGTGGGGGATTGAACCCCTTACCTCTTGAAAGGAATAAGGGTCTATGCACCACTAAGCCAAGGAAATAAGGTGTACATATTAGGCCATGCATGAGGACCTATTTATAGGAATCAAGGTGAATAGTCTACAAGAGCACCTAAAGGTACTCTCCTAGACTGGGGGGCAAGTGTTGATGCTCATAATCTCATCAAGAGAAAGTATGAGGCCGAGTGTAACGACCCAATTTCGCTATTAAGGCTTAAGGGCCTTGATTAGCGTGCCAGGGGGGCATGATGGGATTTATGTGTGATTTGATGAGTTAAATGCATGGTTATGATTTAAAGCGTGTTATGTGACTATTTGATTACTTAAGATGCATGACTATGTATATTAGTATGCATGTAGGCCCGGATCGTGTTAGAAGGGCATAACTGTAATTTTGGCCATGTTGGGCATAACTGCTTTGTTATGTGATAATTGTATTCCGTGATTTGTACCACGTGAGTGTGGTGTTATTGTTGTGATGCACGTGCCGAGGTGGTCCTAGAGAGCAAATTAACTTAAGAGTCACAACGGGATTTTGTACCCGGCTCGGGAGGAGCCTAGGGGTACTTCGGGAATTTTATGGTTAAGATTGAGATTTAGCGGGTAATGGTTATTGGTGATTGAGTAACCTGGGTAACCATTTGTTACTGCTTAGAGTAACAAGTTTTAGAAAGAAAATGGTAGATATGAAATAGAAATGAAATGACTTAAGTGCCCTTGAGGTTAGTTGGGAAAGGATAGGCAAGGAGGGGTAAAATGGTCATTTGGCTGGGAATTGGATATATGGCAGCTGGGTATTAAGGGGTACACGGTTTGGGGCTTGGTCATTTGATGCTTTGATAATTTGAAGAGAAGAAGAAGGAGAGGGAAAAAGCTAGGGCATGAAGAAGAAGAAGGGAGCTGAAACTTGAAGACTAAGGGGATGAACCAAGGAAGCTTAAGGTTAGATTCTTGATTGAGGTAAGAGTTTTAAACATCCTTGGGTTTTCTTTTCTGTTGTGGTTTAAGATTTTGGAGCCATGGTTTAGGTTTGTCAAGCTTGGGTTGTGTTTTTGGCCTTTGGGTTTGAGTTTTCTGAAATTTGGAATCAAATGGGTGATTTTGAGTGTGATTGTGTTATTGAGTTGGGTTATGATGTTTATGGGTTGATGTATGGTCTATTTGGAGTTTTGATTTGGTTTTGGAGCTTGGGTGTGAGTTTGGGACGATTTGGGAGGTTTTAGTTCGGAGAAAATGCAGGGGAAAAACCCAGAATTCTGGGTCTGCGAAGGCGTGCCGCGACACAGGTTTTTCGTGCCGCGGCGAGGGAGTCCCTGACTGATGGGTGCCGCGGCACAAGAAAGTTGTGCCGCGGCACAAGGCAAATTTCAGGTTCACATTTTTTGGCAATTTTAGGCCTTTGCTCCGGGGGTTCGGGGGATGTCTCCGGGGTGTTGTTTTAAGGTTTTAGAGGTCCCGAGAGTGCGGGATTGGTCCCGGGAAGTGGTTTTGGGTTGATTAGTATTGAGGGATGTTTCTTGTGTGTTGTGACTAGGTTGTTGGTGAGGCTCGTGCTAGAGGACCGTGCTCGCGGCTTTAGTGCATCAGGAGGCTCGGAATACAAGTAAGAAAACTATAACACCCGTAGGATAGGGCATGGGCCCATAGTGTGATTGCGGGGCACGGCCCTATATTGCATGTTGCATGATGAAATGATTGCCGGGCATGGCCCTCTATTGCATTACATGTTAGGGTGCAGATTTAAATGAATTGATATTTGTTTGAATGTGTTTGATTTATGCTATATATGATTATAGTGAATTGCACGGCTATGGCCGAGGGCGGCAAGGCCGAGAACGGCAGCGGGGCCGGAAGTAACACCTAGCACATGGGATGCTATGGTCAGGGCAGGGCCCGGGACCCACAGGATATGTGTGAGATCCTGCGGTGAAGACCGAGACCCCAGGCTTCGGTAAGGCTTCGGGGACGGCATGGCCGTATTTGCTTAGTCTATGGTTGACTAGTTTATGTGTGGATTATCTGTTATGATAAATTGTATAAATTGCTTATGTTATGTTCTGCATGAGTTTTCTTGCTGGGCTTCGGCTCACGGGTGCTCCGTGTTGCAGGTAGGGCAAAGTCTGAGTCAACCAACCATGAGTACGGAGAGCGTGAAGCGACGCGTACATGTTTGGCCAGCCCGACTGCTTTGGTTAGGGGTTTATTTGAAAATGGCTGTAATAATCTATGATTTTAGAATTTATCAACTGTAAACTTATTTCAAGATGTAAATAGTTTTCAAACCCTATTTTGGGATCCCAATTGTTTAATACTAGAAGTTTTATTGAGTTATCGCATTTTCAAAGATTACAGCCTTAACTTTTTATTAGTCACACTTTTGTTTCAAAACCTCGGTTAGCGAGTTCATTGCACTGTTTTGGCTTAAAAACTCACTTAGTAACGGCTCTAAGGAAGTAGGGCGTTACACCGAGGCAAGGCCCTTAGGCCACCGTCATCTCGGGAAGCCATCGCGCCATCCCAACACGAGTCTGGGTTCGTTTCTCGTGGAGTCGATGCCAAGTGGCCCACGTTGGCAAGGCATAGGTGCCAAGGCTCAGTGGCCTCGCGAGGCCCATCTCGCCCATGCACTCGGCCCCACGGCCTCGCCCCATGGCCTCGCCCATGCACTCGGCCCCATGGCCTCGCCCATGGCCTCGGCCCCACGGCCTCGCACCATGGCCTCGGCCCCACGGCCTCGCCCCATGGCCTCGCCCATGCACTCGGCCCCACGGCCTCACCCCATGGCCTCGCCCATGCACTCGGCCCCACGGCCTCGCCCTATGGCCTCGCCCATGCACTCGGCCCCATGGCCTCGCCCATGGCCTCAGCCCCACGGCCTCGCCCCATGGCCTCGTCCATGCACTCGGCCCCACGGCCTCGCACCATGGCCTCACGCCCATGGTCTCGGCCTCATGGCCACGTGCCCCATGGCCTAGGCCCCATGGTCCCATGCCCATGGCCTTGGAGATGAGAATACTCATAAGAGGCAAGGTACACGCATGAATATAATATGGAATGTACCTACAAACCTAAAGAAGTCAGAGTACGGATATGGTACCCCTACCAGACAAGTAGTGGGAACGCCAGGAGTCAGAGTCGACACCACTACCACCTGCACCACTACGCCTGCCACCACGCATCAGACATGGGTACAGAAAAGTAGTGGAGACATCCTCTTGACACCTGCTCCTGTACGAGATGTATGACCACAACCTCTGAAGCCACTCCCCTGACACAGTACATATGTACCACTTGGTCCCCTGGACCCCTATGTATCTAAGGCCATTAGAGCATACTATCAAATGAACTCCAAGACCACCTGAAAGGGGGTTGGAAATTTTACTGTAGCAGAGGCTTAAGTGTGAATGAAAGACTGAATTCTCCATTATTGTTCTATCATTGTCCCTGAGTTATTGTTCAAATTTTCACAGCTTTCAGATTAGTGATCTTGATTTGATAATTTTTCCAACTCAACTTAGTTGAAGAGTTTTGACTGTCAACACTAACCTTTCGATGGGTGGATATCTCAGTTGTGCCCCGATCAGCCTCTTGCTTACTTAGTAAACCGCTTTTTGTACGCCCTCTTCCTCTCGTACTAGTACCGCACTAACAACAACTTTAGTGATTGCCAGGTAAATGAACAAAGTTTCTCCTTCGATTGGCTTTGATAAAATGGGAGGCTGTGCCATATAGGCTTTCAAGGCCTGGAAGGCTTGCTCGCAGTCTCCTATCCATTCAAATTTCTTATTGCCCCTAAGTAGATTGAAAAAAGGGACTCATTTGTCTGTTGATTTCGAAATAAATCTACTTAGGGCTGCAATCCTCACGGTTAAACTTTGTACATCTTTGATCCTTTCTAGCGATTTCATGTCGATCAGGGCTTTTATCTTGTTGAGGTTGGCCTCGATTCCTCTTGAATATACAATGAACCCCAAAAACTTCCCTGATCCAACTCCGAAGGAACATTTGAGAGGATTTAGTTTCATCTGGTACTTGTTCAATACATCAAAACATTCTTGTAAATCCTTCACATGTCCTTCTGCCTTTTTAGACTTTACCAGCATGTCGTCCACATATACCTTCATGTTTACTCCGATCAGTTCTTTAAACATGTGGCTAACTAACTGCTGGTAAGTCGCACCTGCATTTTTTCAGTCCGAAGGGCATTACTTTATAGCAGTATAATCCCGTATCGGTCCAAAAGCTGGTGTGATCCTCGTCAGGGGGGTGCATGCTGATCTGATTATAGCCCGAGTATGCATCCATAAAAGAGAGGATCTCGTGTCCTATAGTAGCATTGACCAGCTGGTCGATCCTTGGCAGTGGGAAGCAATCCTTCAGGCAGGCTTTATTGAGATCTGTAAAATCCACGCAGGTTCGCCATTTTCCATTTGGCTTGGGAACCAGCACTGGATTAGAGACCAACAGCGGATAGAACGCCACCCTGATGAACCCATTCTCCTTTAACCTTTCAACTTCTTCTTTTAAGGCTCTCGATTGATCCTTATCGAGCAGCCTTCTTTTTTGTTGCACGGGTGGAAAAGTCTTGTCTATGTTCAGGACATGGCTGATAACTGCAGGGTCTATCCCAGCCATGTCATTGTGCGACCAGGCAAAGACTTCTTGTTTCTTTTGCAAAAATTCCACCAGTGCCTGCTTCGTGGTTTGTTCTAGGTTTTTCCTGACCTTCACGACTCTGGTCGGGTCTTTTTCGTCGAGTTGGACCTCTTCCAGGTCCTCGACGGGTCCAACGTTCTCTTCAAAATCCCCAAAGTGAGGATCTAAATCTCTATCCTCACTTTGGGCAACACCCAATTTGGTGACCTCATCACCGGATTGGGCTGGTGCATCAATTGCCATCTGCAACCTATCGGAGGTAGTGCTCTTTGATGTTCCCTTTTTCGCCTTCGTGACTGAGGCGTTGTAGCACTCTCTGGCCTCCCTCTGGTTTCCCAACACGCGTCCTACCCCTGTGTTTGTCGGGAATTTCATGGCTAAGTGCCACATGGAGGTGACGGCCTGTAGATCAACCAGTATAGGCCTCCCAATGACGGCATTGTACGCCAAAGGACAATCAACTACTATAAAAGTAGCGAGTAATGTCCTGGTAGCAGGCGCTGTACCTGTCATCACCGGTAGTCTGATTGACCCTGCGGGGGCAAATCTCTCATCAGAGAAGCCGTATATTGTCTGGTTGCAGGTCTCCAGGTCCTTAATGGACAACTTCATGCATTCCAACGAAGACTTATACAAGATATTCACCGAACGTCCTGTATCGACCAGCACTCTCTTGACCATCATGTTGGCCATTTGGACATCCACGACCAGCGGATCGGAATGTGGGAACCGGACATGTTGGGCATCGCTATCAGAGAAGGTTATCTCACCTTCTTCTGATCGACCCTTTTTTGGCGCGCGGTCCTCCACTGTCATCATCTCGATGTCCTGGTCATGGCGCAGAGTCCGAGCGTACCGTCTCTGGCCTTTCCGCTGTTTCCCGCAAGGTGCGAGCCTCTATAGATTGTTAACAATGTGCCAGTCACGGGGGCAGGCTGCAAAGGTGGCGAGCGTTGGCATGTGGGCGCTTGCTCGTTGCCACCTGGAGCTTCTCGTTGGGAATTCCCCGAGGCCCGTACGTATCTTCTCAAGTGTCCTTGTCTAATAAGGAACTTGATTTCATCCTTCAGCTGGTTGCATTCGTTGGTGTCATGTCCGTAGTCGTTATGATAACGACCGAACTTGGTAGTGTCTCTTTTCGAAATATCCTTTCGAATGGGGGCAGGCTTCTTATAAGGCACACTGGAACTTGTGGCCTGATAAACCTCTCCCCGAGACTCAACTAGGGCAGTGTAGTTAGTGAACCAAGGTTCATAACGGTTACCCTTCGCTCGTTTATTGTCGGAGGTGGAAGCCTCATTGTGTGGCCGTTTTCCACCATTCTTGCCATTGCCGTTACCGTTGCCGTTGCCGTTGCCATTAGGTTTAGACCCATTGGAGGCTTTGGCGTGCTCGGCTGCCTTCTTATCCTTGCCTGGAGGCTTTCCATCGTCGGCAATGGCATCTTCGAGCTTGATGTAATGATCAGCCCGGTCCAAGAATTCCTGGGTAGTTCTAACCCCATCTTTTCGGAGACTTTTCCAAAGAGGGGTGCGATGCCTAACCCCTGCGGTTATGGCCATCATTTTTCCTTCGTCCCCCACTATTTTTGCTCCAGCTGCTACTCGCATAAAGCGCTGGATGTAGTCCTTCAATGGCTCTCCATCCTATTGGCGTATTTCAACCAACTGGTTTGCCTCGGTCGGATGCACACGACCTGCGTAGAACTGTCCGTAAAAATCCTTTATGTACATCTCCCAGGAAACTATGCTTGAAGAAGGGAACTTGAAAAACCACTCCTGTGCAGCATTAGAAAGTGTTGCAGGGAAGATCCTACACCGAGCATCTTCGGACACTTTCTGAATGTCCATTTGTATCTCAAACTTATTGACGTGAGACACCAAGTCACCGTACCCATCAAAGTTCGGAAGCGTAGGAATTTTAAACTTGCTAGGAGTCTCTGCCATAGCTATTCTCTGGACGAAAGGAGTGCCTTTCCTCCTGTCGTCGTCGATGTAAGATGTTCTTCCCTTGACCAGCTGTTGCACCGCCTAGTTGAGGGCATCAATCTGGGCCTGCACAGCGATAGGAATCGCTGTGGCCTCTGTTGCTGGGGGGATGTTCTCGCCATGTCGCTCACGGCGATCATTGAGCACATCTCTCAAATCCTCGTCTCTTCTCCGCTGCTCGCTAGCTCTGAGCCGGTTGAAGACGTTATTTTGCCTGGGCTGCCCCTCAGCGTCTCGTCTGCCGGGTTGGTCATCCTGAGGTGGCTGATTCCTGTTTTCACCTCTTTCGTCATTCCTCCGACCGACATTTCCTCTACCGGAATTGGCTTCATCATAACCATTGCCATCTCTGAATCGTGACTGGCTATGACGGGATCGACTGTTCCCTCGATTTCCCTCCCGGGCTGAAACGTCCTGAGCGTTAGAGGGTGGCCTGCGTTGGTCGTTGGGTCCTTGTGCATTATCACGCCGTGGGGGACCTCGGACAGCAGAGCCTAACTCTGAGTTCCTCTTGTTACTAGGAGGATGCTGTCCTCTGTTCGGAAGGTTCGACTCGTCGCCCCTATGGCGTCTAGGACTGCGAGGCTGATGCCTGGTCCTATTTTGCCTCTCATGCGGGGGATTGCCGCGATCAGCTTGGGATGGAGGCTCTGCCTCAGGGTCCAGTGGGACATCGTCATGGGGCACCTGAGGCTGTTCGGGCCTTTGCGGACTCGAGGGTTGGATAGGTGGGCTAGGATTAGGACCCCTTTCCACTGGCCCATTCGTAGGCTGATCAGGCTGCGAGGCAGGTGCAGCTTGATTCCTAGCCAATTGCAAGGCTGCCTCGAGGGCTGCCATGGCTTCTCTCTGGCGACGGTCCATCTCTGCCTCCCTCTCGCTTAACTCCAAGCACTGCCGTTCAATTTCCTGCTGCTGCCGTGCCATGATTTCAGCAGCACTTTCTTGGCTGGCCCTCAGATTGGCCAGCTCTTCGTGCAGCGCCCCCAGAGTACTTTTTAGCGTTGCGTCATCCATTTCCTCCTCCTCAAAGTCCAAATGCGGCTCATCCTCAGCCACGCTTGCAGGAGGAGGAGGAGGCGGGTTTGATGGTGCAGCGGTGGCCGCCTATCCAGTTTTCCTTGTAGTTTTTGCCATTGGTTTTTTCAACGGTGATGTACCAAGCTCTCAACGAAAGCACCAGAACGTTGACCCTGATTTTGGGCAACTGACACGGAGTCAAAATACGCTTGACGTGGATGAATGCGTTGAAAAGAACGTGATGACGAAAATAATAAGAACACGATATTTTATGGTGGTTCAGCCCCAGGATCTGGTAATAACCTACGTCCACTTAGATTGTTATTGATGTGAGATCAAAAGGAGTGACCAAAGAACTAGGGTTCAATGAGTTTCACCAACCTCTCAAGAACAATACAATATGATTAATTTGATAACTCTAATCTCAAGTGGTCTAGAAGTCAGAAAAAGAAAAGAGGATCCTCTTCCCTGAGCCCTCCTCTTCTATTTATAAGGTCAGGGAAGATTTACATTGATTTGTTACAGATATTATTTCCTAAATAATCGGATACTCAGGAAATCATGGGAGATAATTTTGGATTCCACCATAACTACTTAAGATCTTCTCCGCGTATAATGTATGTACGACCAAGCTGGTCGTATGGAGAAACCGATCGTATGACATGGGGTGCTTTCCTGGTCGATAGTTGAACACAGATTCTTCCAGGTGTCAGCCACGTGTAATTAATGCTTGCCATGTCATTTACTTCTGATTTTTGGGATAACAGAGCTCTTAGTCCCAACACAATCACATAACCGGGTGCAGTTCTCTTACCTTTAGATTCCGATAGCTTTGTTCAATTCAATCCTTAAGCACAATCCCGCTTGAGCCCTAGCGTACACCTAGTCACGATTACAAGTTAAAACCAACTCCAAACTTCAATTCCAAAACCTAGCCTCGGGACCAATCTTGAGCCCTCGGGAAGCTCTAATTCCACCAAACGGGGTGGTGGAATCAAACCCCGAGCCCCCAGGAAAAAACCCTTAGAAATAACCCAAAAATCCCCTTCTGGGAATAGGGTAGCACTACAACCAGAGCCAAAAACGCCCAGACCACAAGGCCTAGCGCTGTAGCACTCAAAGGCTAGCGCTACAGCGCTAGTCACAACACAGCTAACCCTGTTTTTTCTTCCTTTGATTTCCCCGAGCCAAACCTTTCCAAAACTTTTCCAAACTTCAACCAAACATCAAAACAAGCCTACCAACATCTCCAACTCACCCCAAATGACTTAACCATATAAAATTCAATCACATGCACCCCAAAATACAGAAATCACCATGGCTGAGTTTACAGCTCAAAACTCATCAGAACAACAGAAATCACAGAGCTTAAAGCTAGAATTTCTTACCTTTGATGGATGAATTCAGCCTAGGTTTTCCTCCACACTTCCTTAGCCTTCACCTCCTCAAATTATTAGGCTTAATTCCCTAGAATTCCCACAGAAACTCAGTTTAGAAAACCATCTCAGCCAAAACCACAAACAAAAAAGAGGAACCTAGAAACTTACCTAAAATGGATGAACTACCCTTGCTAACTCCTCAAGCCAAACAAAGGAACCTAGCCTCAAGCTCCTGCCCAAACGCTCCCTGAGTTACAGCTCCAAATTCCTTCAAGAAATGGGGAAGAGACCTCAAACCGAAAGAGAGAAGGAAAGACTCCTGTTTTTCCTTCTTCTTTTCTTTTTACTTCTTTAAGTTTCTATTATCCTCTTAACTTTCCACTAAGGCAATAAAGCCAAAACAACATTTATTTGATTTTAAACACCAAAAGACCAAACTGCCCTCCCAATTGATACTAAGCTTTTGAACATCCTAAGGGCATTTTAGTCATTACACCCAATTCCCGCTAATTTCCCCGAATGTCTCTAATATTTACCGCTTACTTCTTGAAACCTAAATAATCACCAATTATATTCCTTAATATCATATAAACCCCAATATACCTCTTAAATTTCCAGAAACACCCCCAGGCTCGCCCCGAATCGGGTATAAATCCCCGCTGTGACTTTTTCGCTAAATCGGTCATTAGAATCGCCTTGAGTCACAAGCTACAAATATATCTACATAATAATGTGGTCTCAAAAATTTATCATAGATATTTACAGTTATGCCCTCAATGGGCCAAAATTACGAATATGCCCTTCTAACCTAATCAGGGCCTACATGCATACTAATACAAATAGTCGTGCATCACAGATACCCAAATAATCATATAACATGCTTTTAATCATTTAAATCACATATAATCCAGTTATGCCCTCCCGACACACTAATTAAGGCCCTTAAGCCTTATTAGTAAATTTGGGTAGTTACAAATAAGGTATCTATTTAATACAAATTATTCCCATTTTCATTGGGATACGATTTTGTAACATAATAGAATATATTCCTGCTATCTCGAATAATAAATGATAGATATGTGATACATTCTGGGTATTAATGAGAATATAAGGAATCTCTTAATCTCTTGGGATCCTTCAGTATACATTCTGTCCATGTTTCCACGAACATAATATCTCAACCGAACTGGTGTTCAACGATTATGTGGACCCTAGCTCGTATTAACTTCAGAGCGCCCAAAGTTTGATCTAGTTATTATAAGTCTCGA
Source organism: Humulus lupulus (assembly GCF_963169125.1). Taxonomy (NCBI): domain Eukaryota; kingdom Viridiplantae; phylum Streptophyta; class Magnoliopsida; order Rosales; family Cannabaceae; genus Humulus; species Humulus lupulus. The sequence continues at coordinate 161,573,171 of NC_084795.1, forward strand.
GCTTACTTGTTATCTTGAGAGGCATTCTGATAATAACCTGTGCATCATGCTATCCAGCCCCCAAACTCGAGCTATTAGCCAGATATTCTATATGGCTATTTTTTGGATGTACTCGAGCAAAGTAATTGAACTTGTGCTAATTTCAGGGTACAACATTTTCCCCCAAGCTCCTGCTCATGCTTGATGTCGTCACTTTCTGACATGCACAGTAGGAGCTTTTAGGCTTCTTCCATGTTAAATTGTGCTAGCCCACTACTCAAGTACTGGACACGTGACTACCTACAATTGGTGTCTGTTCGGGTTTTGAGGTCTGTGACAATTGTCTTGTCAACTTTTTGCTGCCATATGGTTCGTTTAATCTAGGCCTTTGGATCTTGAGATAAACCAATCTGATGGCTCGAATTAATTCCCGTAGTTTACGTATAAATAGGATGATCAGTCCTGAAACCTCACCACCTTTGCATTCAAAAAATTTCCTTTGAAAAAAAAACAAAGTTTCCCTTTTTCTTCTCCAATTTTTCCCAAAAACCTTCATCGCCTTTCATAAGCTTTCAAGGAACTTCCTATGGATATATAAATATCTTCTCTGATCGAACATATACTGTGTAAGTATTTCCTCGCCATGTTTGAATTTTTTTCAATTCTTTATTTTCCAGTGAATTTTTTACTTCGAAGAATGCTCATTGCTCAATATCTTTTAGGCTACATCTGAGTGTAAATAGGAAATAGGATTTGGTTTAAGCTAAATGAAAAAAAATCAGACTCGTTTAGAAATAAGGTACTCATAAATCTGGGCAATTTTTTCTGGGTTTTTCTGAGAAAATTCTAATGGTAAATTGGTTGGAATACATGTTTGGAGTGTAGAATCCGAAGGGGTTTTAGGTTTAATTTTAGATAGCTTAGAGGTTACAATTCCTTAAACAGGTTTGCATTAAATCGTTTTCAAAAGGAAAGTAGTGGGTCAGACAGTTCTGACACGCGAATCCCAAAGTATCTGGGAATTTTAAGAAATCGAGGTGCGTGGCCTAGGATCCCGTGTGGGATAACACATTGAGTCTAGGGCAAAGCCTAGCCCGTATAAACTTAAAATTTAGAAAGTAAAAAAATTAAACCCTTTGATCTCCTGTACCTTTACAACCATAGCTAGAAGCCATCTTAGGTCACCTACTAATAGGCCGCTCTGTCGTTAGGCAATCTGAATCATGGCACCCGCAAAGAAGAATGCCGTGAGCTCCTCTGCTCAAAACAAAAATAAAGGCAAGCAAATCCTCTCTGATTCTCCCATCCCTCACTTCAGTCCTGTGGTAGGGAAGGAGATTGTAGTCAACCCCAACGCATTTTTTGAGGCTGAGCATATAGTCTCTAGGATATCGACTCAGGGGAAAGTGAACAAGATTGTGCTGAGTCACAAGATTGAGATGGGAGCTAACGATCTTATTACCTGACCTGCGTTTGAGGGATAACGAAGCTGTGCCCCTTTCTAAGACAACTATGGGGCTAGGAGTGATAAGCACCTGAAGGCCGGTGCCTTCCTCCCATTGGACCAATATTTCATAGAATTTATGAATTATATCAAACTGGCCCCTTCCTAGCCCCCCCCCCCCCCCCCCCCCAAACTCATACAGGCTTTTGGTGGGGGTTAAAATATTTATTTTGATGGCACGAGTGGGAGGTTCACACTCCAGCAGACATCATGTACTTCTTCTGCCTCAAGGCCAGTCCCGACCAAAAAGGGCGAGGTGACAGATTTTATTACCTCATTTGTTTCTCGAACTCCGCCTCTGTCATCTACCTTCCCCGCCACCCAAATGACTATAAAGATGTATTCTTTATGACATATGGGTTCAAGAACTGCGACCATCGATACTTCAATCATCCTCGTAAGTCTTCTATCTTCGTCAATTCATCACATGAACTTTGATCACTTTTTCATTTAAAATATATATGTTTTTTATCGTATTTTTTTAAGATTCTGACTGAGTTCGCTCTTTGTGCAGCTATATTCGCGAGGAAAGGGCGATCTGAGACTGTCGAAGGTCAGTACGAGATCCTGTCTAGTCTTCCTCCTAGGGAGAAAGACTATGGTTTGATTGTGAACGATGCCACCATGGTGGCTTGAAAACTTATCAGCAAGGGCCAGATGTTATCTCTGAGGACCTGAGCTCCTCTTCCAGTCATCTTCGTGCTCCTCCCTTCTCAAGAGTCCTTGCCAGCCGAGGAGGACGCAGAGGAGGAAGAAAACATGGCACCGCTTGTGCGAAAAAGGTGAGCTCCTGAAGATAATTAGGGGCCCAATCCTGAGCGAACTGTATCTGGGGCAGCAGCCTGCCCATCCGACAAAGGTAATCCATACCCTTTTAGAGAGTTAGATTGGGCTGTTGCCAGTTATAGGCTAATTCGATTTAACACTAACCAGCTCGTTTGCCGTCACCCTACTGATCCAGACCTCAACTTAACCTTCCTCCACTGCATGGATCATTTGGTGGTACACTATGATCATAGCTACCCCAAAGGCACCATCATAGTTGACAACACTTTTCATTTTAGATCCACCATTTTTGAGGAGTATGGGAAAAATCGTAGGTCCTAGCCTTCTTTGCTCCAGGGTGCATACGCCCCTGGTTTTAGGCAGTACGTAGATGAGTCTAGCCCCGAGGAAGGACCTGAACCCCCTAGGATCCAAGAGATCATAGCTTTAAACTCTCCCCTTCCTCCGTTAATCTCAGAGTTGGAGGTTGTGCCTAGCCCTGTTAATACCCCTGAGCTGATCGTAATAGATTCCTCCCCTAGCCTAGAGGTAGGATTCTTGCTCTTTTTCTTGTATTTATAATATTTTTGAAGCATTACTCCAGTGAATTGAAGCCTTTGTTTGCTCTTTTTTCAGGTGAAGAGATGGAATTGCCAAGAGCCCCAGATTTGAGGGGTGCCTTTAAGGTCGACGGGACCAGAATTGGCCAGTGGTGAAAAGGCCTAGAGTGACGGAGAAAGAAAATTCGAAGACGGGGGCTAAGGATAAGGGTGCTAGCACTGCTCGGGAGCACCCACAAAGAGAGTTTCCCTCAGCTGCTCCAGTAACAATGGTTACTGTTCGCCAAGCCCCCCTCCTCCTCCTCCTCGACACGTGCCTTCCTCAAATCCTTAAGTGATTCAAAATGAGGCCCCCATTTAAAGCGAGATTCCCTTTGTTCGGATCCCAGTTGAGCTACACGACCTAGACAAGATCCCCAAGGCCTTTTGGGGTATCGTGTATGAGACAGCAAGCCACATGGTGGGTCGTGCTTACAAGGCTAGTGCTAGGGATTTGAGGGCTATAGAAGAGCGCAACCCTGAAGACGCCTTCGAATATGCTATGGGGATGAACCTTACTGTGGGTCCATTTCACCCTCCTAACTTTTCCTTGCTTCATTATTTTTTTTATTATTGACTTGCTTCATTATTTTGCAGTTTGTCTTGGCCAAATATCAAAGCATAGATCGTGTTAAATCTAGGAATGGGGAACTCTGAGCTGCCCTAAATGTTGCTCAATAGAATGAGTAGGCCACCAAAGCCTCCCTAAGTGTTGCTCAAGAGAACGAGCAGGTTGCCAAAGTTGCTCTTATTTCTTCTTAGGAGGGTGAGCGGTCTGTGAAGGCCGCCCTGTCCACCTCTCAGGCTCAGGTCGTGGAGGCGAGTCGTCGCGCAGATTAGTTTCAGGTAGAAAACAAAGAATTCAAAATGAAGCTGATCGAGGTCGAGGTTAAGTCCAAGGAAGAAGCTGCAGTGTCCTCGTCGCAAATGGAGGAGATGCTTATCGTTGATGGGCCTTTAACCAGGACAAAAACTTCTCTTTTATGGATCCAAAGTTGTGGGATCCGTATCTTGATAGGTTCAAGGTTTGGTTCTTGCAGGAACCTTCGAAGATTGGAAAAGCTTCTTGAGCTACAGAGGGGGATGGTGAGGAGGTGACTTCTTTGGAGCAAGTTGATGGAGCCCAGTGACTTTGTTATTCAACCGTTTATTGTTATTATTTTTTTCAAATTTTTGTAATAGTCCCTTGGGACCAAGACTATTGCCTTCTATCTTAGCTTGAGGTTTTTTCTCCTCGAGATGACAATATACTTTGAATATATATCTAACTTGTGAACTATTTGTGTTTCCCTCAGTTTATTATTTTCTCATGTTTATGAATCTTTAGGCTCTTGTACATTCGAAATCTCAGGGATTGACTTTTAGATCGAGATAGATTTTATCGATATCTTAGTTGTATCAAAGATTTTGCTTGCTTATTTGCGTCATACTTGTTAAGAATCAGGCCTCGGACCTGGCTATATCCAGGGTTTTTAGTAAACTTAATATCATTGTACTTGTTAAGAATCAGGTCTCGGAGCTGATTATATCTAGGGTTTTTCTTAATTATTTATTATACTTAGTTTGCGTTAGGTCTATTGAAAACTCGAGCTTTAAAAAGCCGTTGAATAATCAATTTCTCCAAGCTTCTATGTTTTTAATCTTTATCTGAGTAAGCTTAATAATTTCCTCAAAATCTCTCCTCGGTTATGTGCCCCCAAAGTAACCAAAACGTATAAACGTTCTTGGTTGCTTTTACAATGTGAGAACACGAGCTCGTAATAATAAAACAATGAAGTGGTTATTTAATAATCCATTTGTTATTGAATTGAAAGGATTTTTATAAATAAGCCTTGCATTAATGGTAATACTATTGATAATAATTTTTCAAATGAAGAGCATTCCAGGTCTGTGGGACTATTTTCCCATTTAGTCGGGCTAGATAAAAAGTTCCTTCGCGTTAGAACTCTATAATTTGATATGGTCCTTCCTAATTCGGACCTAACACACCATCATTGGGATCTTTATTTGCCAAAATGACCCTTCAGAGAACAAGATCGCCCAATCCGAGTTTGCATTCCTTGAATTTTGAATTGAAATAATGAGTGATCTTTTGTTGATAATGGGCGAGCTGTAATTGCGAGGCCTCACATTTTTCTTTGATCAGATTGAGGGACAAACAAAGCAGCTTGTTGTTCTGATCTTGATCAAATGTCATTTGTCTGTGAGTAGCCACCATTGCCTCAATTGGAAGCATGGCTTCGCTTCCGAAGGTTAGGGAAAAAGGAGTATGTCCCGTGGATGTCCTGTGCAAAGTTCGGTAGGCCCAAAGTACTTGTGGGAGATGCTTGGGCCATAATCCTTTGGCTTCATCCAACCTTTTCTTTAGGCTCATCTTGAGGGTCTTATTCACAGCCTCGACCTGCCCATTGGCTTGTGGGTATGCTACCAATGAGAAACTCTTCGTTATGTCATATCTTTCACAAAAATATGTTAAGAGATCACTATCGAACTGTGTTTCGTTGTCTAACACAATCTTTTTAGGAAGTCCAAATCGACAAACGATATTCTTCACAACGAAGTCCAAGACTCTCTTTGAGGTGATGGTTGCTAGAGGTTCAACATCTACTCACTTTGTGAAGTAATTGATCGACACTACAACATATAGAACTCCTCCCTTTCCCATAGGTAGGGAACCTATCAGGTCAATTCCCCATGCTGTAAATCGCCTAGGGGACGAAATCATGGTTAGCTCAACTGGAGCAGCTCGGGCAACTATGGCAAAATGCTGGCATTTGTCACACTTCTGAACATACGAGATCGAGTCCTTCATCAAAGTGGGCCAGAAATAGCCCTTCCTCAGTACCTACAATGCTTGGTTTTGCCCCCCAGCGTGATCTCCACAAAAACCTTCATGTATTACTTGTAAGATGGTTTTAGCTTATTCAGGCATAATACACACCAGGAGGGGCAACAAATGACCTTGCCGATATAGGATTCCCTCAACTATTACATACCATGGAGCTTGATAAAGCAATTTTCTCGCGTCTTTTCTGTCATTAGGTAGCTTTCAAGTCGTGAAATATTCCACTATAGGAGTCATCCAGGTCGGACTTAAGTTAATCATTCCGAGCTCCATCGTTTCTCCCATTAGACTTAGGCTTTCCAAGAACTCCACTGGAACTACATTCAAGGTTTCAGCCTCTTTGGTGGTAGCAAGTCGAGCCAAAGCATCAGCGTTAGAATTCTGTTCGCGGGGTATCTGTTCAATAGAGCTAAACTCAAATTCAGAAAATCCCCCCTTTACTTAGCCAGGTAGGCTTCCATCTTGATGCCTCAAGCTTGATACTCTCCCAATATTTGATTTACCACGAGCTCGGAATCACTATAGCATCGGATGGCTTTCGCTTTCAGCACTTTCACCACCCTTAGCCCTGCCAATAAGGCCTCATACTCTGCTTCGTTGTTGGATGCTTCAGGAGAGATTAAGATTATTCCAGCTCCCGATCTATTCTCGTTTGATGATCCATCAACAAAGATTTTCCATAATTCCTGCACTGGCTCCCTCATGAGCTCGTCTTGAAAACCAATGCACTCAGCCATAAAATCAGCAAGGGCATGACTCTTGGTTGCTATTTGTGGCATGTATACTATCTTGAACTGGCTATGTTCACTGGCCCATTTTAAGAGACGCCCCAAAGTTTCAGGCTTTTGCAATACCAGCCTTAAAGGTTGGTCGGTTAAGACGTTAATAGAATGAGACTGGAAATATGGCCTGAGCTTTCTGGAAGCCAAAATTAGACAGAATGCCAGGTTCTCTATCAGTGGGTATCATGATTCGACTTTGAGAAGCCTCTTGCTTACGTAATAAACTGATTTCTGCGTCTGGTCCTCTTCTCAAACTAATACAGCATTGACTGCATTTTCTGTCACGACAAGATAAAGAAACAGAGATTCTCTAGACGTCGGTTTGGATAGTACAGAGGGTTCAACTAGATGCATTTTCAGATCCTGAAATTCCTATTCACATTCTTCGATCCAATCAAACTTTAGTTTCCCTGGAGCAAGCGGCAAACACTTGTCAGTGGATTTTTAAATGAAGCGATTTAGAGCCGCCACCCTTCCAACTAGCCTTTGAATTTCCTTACGCAACTTGGGTGAAGGCATTTCTAACAACGACCTGATTTTTTCAGGATTTGCCTCTATCCCCCTTGTGCTGACTATGAACCCCAAAAACTTTCCAGATGCCACCCCAAAGTGCATTTCTGGGGATTCATCTTCATGTCATACTTTCTCAAGACACCAAAACATTATTCCAGGTCGGATACATGGTTATTGGCAGTCTTCGACTTGATGAGCATGTCATCGACATACACCTCCATGTTTCTCTTGATCTGGTTAGTGAACATTTTGTTGAACAACCATTGGTATGTAGCCCCAACATTTTTCAGTTCGAATGACATAACTTTGTAACAATATACGTTATGTTCAGTCATGAAACTGGTATGCTCTTGGTCTGCAGGGTGTATCGCGATCTGGTTATATCCAGAATATGCTTCCATGAAAGGCATGAGCTCGTGACCTGCTGCGGCGTCTTCCAACTAGTCAATCCTTGGTAGTGGGAAATAGTCCTTAGGACAAGCCTTGTTGAGGTCGGAGAAGTCAATACAGGTTCTCCACTTCTCGTTTGGCTTCGGAACTAGCACGGGTTTAGCAACCTAGATCAGGTATTTTGCTTCCCTAATAAACGCACATTTCAGTAGGCAAGATACTTCTTCTTCTAATGCTTAAGCTCGCACCATCCTCAAAAGCCTTCATTTTTGGGCTTTTGCAGGCACCCTCTTGTCCAAGTTTATGGTGTGCATTATTATACTCGGACTGATTCCCACCATATCCTCATGCGACCAAGCAAAAACATCCAGGCTCTTTCGTAGAAAATTGACCAGCTCCTCCTTTCTTTTTTCTTCAAGATTTTTCCCAATTTTTACAACCCTTGAAGATTCTTTTGGGTCGATGTTTACTTCCTCGAGCTCTTCTATGGCTTTGAGCTCAGACCTATCTTCGTCTACCTACAGATCTATGTCGTCACATTGGGCAAACTCACCACCTTCTTTTTGAGGTTCTTCCATCCCACGAGTGACTTCTTTTTCCTAGGACGCCTCACCTCCCTCACTTATGACCATTGCCTGCTTCTCGAGTGGTGTCTTTCCCTTCATAGAAATTCTATCACATTCTCTGGCAGTGAGCTAGTCTCCTCTGACTGTGCATATCCCCGAAGATGAGGGGAATTTCATGGCCATGTGTTGGATCAATGTTACAGATTCGAATGCCATTAGCACGGGTCGACCCAAAATCACATTGTATATGGTCGGACAATCGATTACTACGAACTCAAGTATTTTGGAGACATTTCATGACTTTTCTCCTAGTGTCACCCCTAGTCTGATTGTCCCTATGGCCGTTATTCCTTCACTTGAAAACTCGTATAGAGTCATTGTGGTCGCCATTAAATCGGATATGGACAATCCCATTTTTTCAAGGGTGGACCTAAAAAGTAAATTTATGGAACTCCTGTTATCCTCCAGGTTTATCCATTCATAAGCTCGGGCCAGAAATTCATCCACACTCTTAACCCCTTTTCCTTGGAGTTCTTGCCACATGTCCCCCCCCCCCCCCCACCGTCATTCTCGGTCTCATTGCCATGAGCTTGGAGTTGTCACCAGCATCCCTAGCTCCTGCAGCAACATCGACAAATCTGCTCAGGTATGCTTTCAATGTCTCACCAGGTTATTGCTTTACGTTGGCGAATAAATCAGCTTCAACACGAGCTTCCTGCAAGGCTCAAAATGCTCTTTTAAACTAAGAGGAAAATTTCTTCCACGAGCTTATTGAATGCTTCTTATATTGTTTAAACCACTGCCTGGTAGGTCTGACCAACGTTGCAGGGAAAAAGATACATCTTAGATAAAGCTCGACATTGTGGGCCATCATCATGGTGTTAAACATTCTAAGGTGATCAGACGGATTTGTGTTTCCATCAAACGTCGACATGTACGACATCCTAAAGCCAATAGGATATGTTGCCGTTGCAATGTTTGGAGAAAAAGGTTCGAGCTCCTCATATGAGTCTCAATCGTCCTTTCCTTTCCCAGATAAAAGTCTTTTCATTTGCTCTTCCATCAGAGCCAGTCTTTCAAGGGTTTGATCCCTGGTCCCTAGGTTAGCTGGGGGCTGTTCAACAGATCCCATCCTATTATACACGTTTGATGAGTTGTTGTCCCTCCAAGTTCGAGCTTGGTTATGTG